>NC_047052.1:56781516-57107231 GCF_011762595.2 Tursiops truncatus | reverse complement strand
TGGCTTTGTTCTTATGTCTGTCTATATCTATAACCTATATAAGATTGTTCCTTTTTTATTGTCCTGACCTCAGGAAGTGAAATTTATTTTAGAAAGAGTTAATTTCCAGTTTTCTGACAAAAATGTTTTCTAAGAATCAGATACCTGAAGAGATACTTACCAAATGTGTATTTGCTCCCATAACAAGGATGCCATGGCAGCATCTGAGTGTGCAATGGGGACACGTAAGCCTGAGATAAAGTTTTAGAACCCCACGATGTCATCTGCTCCTTGGAAGTGATTATGCCACCTGTAAGTGCACTGACAGTGTCTGCATATGGAGAGGAGACAAACTCAGAAAAACATTTCAGACTGTGTAACTATCCAGAGCTATTAAAAGTACTTAGGGTTTCCCTGGTGGCGCAGTGGTTAAGAATCGGCCTGCCAATGCAGGGGACATGGGTTTGAGCCCTGGTCCAGGAAGATCCCACATGTCGCAGAGCAACTAAGCCCATGCGCTGCAACTACTGAAGCCCACGCACCTAGAGCCCTGGCTCCACAACAAGAGAAGCCATCCCAAAGAGAAGCCTGCACACTGCAACGAAGAGTAGCTCTCACTAGCTACAACTAGAGAAAGCTCACGCACAGCAACAAAGACCCAAAGCAGCCAAAAAGAAATAAATAAACTAAAAAAAAATAAAATAATAAAAGTGCTTAATGAGATAGATATCCATGAGGACTGGCAGAAATTGATGGTGGAAAACTTGTTTTTGAAATAATCAAAATCCCACTGGAATGTGAGGAAAAAAAAACACACACACACACCTGACATCTAATAAGTGAGAGAAGGAAACCACTAAAATGTCTACTGGGGATTTTTTAGTAGATTTAAAGGCTTTTCACAAAACATAATTTCTTCCTATAACTCAGAGCATTCATGGTAGTAAAACTGAAGGAAAAAGCAGGGTGAGGAGAGTTAGAAAGTACACCCACAGTTGTGCAAATGAATGTTAAATGTGCATTATCATTTTGTTCCATATTTTAAGATGTCAGTAGGTACCACATGGGGGACTTGCCCGGCGTTCTAGTGGTTAAGACTCTGCACTTCCATTTCAGGGGGCAAGGATTTGATCCCTGGTCCAGGAACTAAGCCCCCACATGCCACGCAGTAAGGCCAAAAATAAAAAAGTACCATATGTGTTTCAGACATGTTTCTAGGAATACAGAATGTATCAGTGCACAACATGTAAATACATATTTTCCTACTGGAACTTACTCTGTATTTGATAGAAAAATAAAATAAGCAGTTCTTCTATGATATTAAGTTGCATAGCGTAATAGAAGGTGATGGGTCCTAAGGAAGTAAGAAGGTCAGCAAATGGGTGATGAAACAATTATGAGTTTATGATGGGTTGAGGCACTAAAATGAGTGTCCATATTTGGATTCATAGTGAAGATGAAAACTGAGGATATATTTTAGGTGTTTTCTTCCTTTCCAATTGCTACATATTCATTATTTTGCCGGTTTTTTTTTTCGTATTGAATGAAATTGGAACTCCAGGATGATACTGAATAAGAGAACAATGAGCAGCTGCCCTCCTTTTATTCTAATGGCAATAGTTTAATAATGGTTCAAAGGTATAGTATTTCTAATTACTCTTTGTAGATGTTGTAGGATTAAGAAGGCTCACTTCTATCCGTAGTTTGATATCTCTCTTAGCGTACTAGCACTGAACATTTCACAAAGAAAAATTTTTTAATTCTCATTCACAATATTATCAGATTTAGAAAATACATATGCAAGACCTATAAAAAGAAATCTAAAAACATTTCCATCCAAAATTAAATAAGATCTACATAAAAGGAGATGTATCATGTTTATGGATTGGGACACTCAGTATTTCTTTCTAAATTAAAGATTAGGAGAATTCCCTGGAGGTCCAGTGGTTAGGACTCAGCGCTTTCACTGCCCTGGCCTGGGTTCAATTGCTGATCAGGCAACTAAGATCCCATAAGCTGCACGGAACAGCCAAAAAATAAAAATAAATTGAAGACTAAATGTAAGCCCAGTGAAACTCCTAGTAGGATTTTTTGTGCTGTATAAGCTGAAAAGTGAATTCTAAACTTCATATGGAAAAGCAAAGAACCAAGAAAGGCTATAATGACTGAAAAAAAGAAAGTCAAAGGAGTATACAACCTTGATTTCAAGACATACTATAAAAACAAATTAGTTAATACATGAAAATACTGGCATAAATAAAGTAGATAAATGCAACAGAATAGAAATTCCAGAAATAAACATATACATAAATGATTGACCGTCGATGAAGATACTAAAGCAATTCAGGGGAAAAGGTATAATCTTTTAAATCAGTATCACTGCAGCAATTGGGTGTCTATATTTTAAAAAATAACTCCCACAATTAATTGAAAATGCTTCCTTTGCATCAATAAAAACCCTAAACCATAAAAGTTACAGGAGGAAACGGGAAAAAGTATAAGAATGGACAAATTAGACTACACTAAAATTAAGAACTTTTTCTCTGGAAAAGTAATTGAAAAGACAAGACCAATTCTGGAAGAAAGTATTGCTAAGTATTTCCATTAGAGGACCGTATTCAATAATTCATGAAGAAATGTCAAAACTCAGTAATTAGAACAACAAATCAAATGAATAGAAATTTCAATAACAATATATGGCTGGAAATTAACACATGGAAGACCACTCAGCATCATGTCATTAGGGAAATGCAAATTAAAATCACTTGATACCACTATACACCTACGATGTCACAAAAATTAGAAACCCTGCACATACCAAGTGTTGGTAAGAATGGAAAGAATGGGAACTTGGGTTCTGGTGTTTCTGGCAAGACTGTAAAAGGATACTACCACTTTAAAAAGTTTGACTGGGGCTTCCCTGGTGGCGCAGTGTTGGGAGTCCGCCTGCCGATGCAGGGGATCGATGCAGGCGCAGTGTCCTCCTGCCGATGCAGGAGGATCCCACATGCCGCTTAGTGGCTGGGCCCGTGAGCCATGGCCACTGAGCCTGAGAATCCGGAGCCTGTGCTCCGCAACGGGAGAGGCCACAACAGTGAGAGGGCCGTGTACCACACACACACAAAAAAGTTTGACCCCACATAAGTTAAACGTTCACCTACTCTACAACACAGGAGTTGTGGTGCTAGATATTAACTCAAGTGAAGGAACACATAAGTCCAGAAGACATTTCTCCAGTGTGAACTTTCCTCTTTTTTATGAGCTTGGAGCTACATACAAAGAATTACACTCATAAGGCCTTTCTCCAGTGTGGATTCTCTGGTGGACAATAAGACTTGTTCTGTAACTGTAAGGCTTCCCACATTCATTGCACTGAAAAGGCTTTACTCCCGTGTGGATTCTCTGGTGGACAACAAGACTTGTTTTGTTACTGTAGGGCTTCCCACATTCACTGCACTGAAAAGGCTTTGCTCTAGTGTGGACATTTCGGTGGCTAACAAGTGTATTCTTCAGCTTGAAGGCTTTCCCACATTCATTACACTCATAGGGTCTTTCTCCAGTGTGGATTCTCTGGTGCTCAGCTAGTCTGATTTTCCTCTTGAAAGCTTTCCCACATTCACTGCACTCATAACGCCTTTGTGCAGTGTGAACATTCTGGTGTTTATTAAGGGCAAAGCTGCTTATAAAGAAATTCCCACATTTCTTACACCCATAAACTTTTTCTCCATTGTGAATTCTCTGGTGTACAATAAGACTTTTTTTGTTGACATAGGCTTTCCCACACTCACTGCACATATGAGGCCTTTCTCCAGTGTGGGTTCTCTGGTGGATAATAAGACTGGTTTTATAACTGAAGGACTTCCCACATTCGGTACACTTAAAAGGCTTTTCTCCAGTATGGATCCTCTGGTGCACAAGAAGTTTATTTCTGTAAAGGAAGAGCTTCCCACATTCACTGCATTTATGAGGTTTCTCTCCAGTGTGGACCTTTTGGTGCTGGACAAGTGAATCCTTGCGGGCATAGGCTTTCCCACATTCATTACACTCATAGGGTCTTTCTCCAGTGTGGACTCTTTGGTGCTGAACAAGTTTACATTTGTAGATGAAGACTTTCCCACATTTACCACAATCAAAAGGCTTTTCTCCTGTGTGAACTCTACGATGATGAGAAAGACCTCCCCTGAGTCTGAAGAATTTGCCGCACTCGCTGCACCCATAAGGTTTTTCTCCAGTGTGAACTCTCAGGTGCTCCGTGAATTTATACTTTTTACTGAAGGCTTTGCCACATTCGCTGCACTCGTAATGCCCTTGTCCAGGGTGAGAGACCTCCCTGCTCTCCCTGCTTCTTCCTGGATGCTGTCCATCGTGGGAGGGCTGGTGCTGGGGAAAGCCCAAGCTGCCTAAGAAAGCCTTCTCAATCTCTCCGCATGTGAACATATTGTCGGGTAAAAAGACTTTGCAGCTCGTCACAAGCAAGGCCCCATTCTCTTCCCTTCTGAGGTGTTTCTCTCCACTGGGCTGCTTCTGGTGCTGTTGTAGGTGAGAAGTGAACATTTTCCCACAAGCCCCAGAAGAGGACGGTTTCAGCCCAGGATGCACTCCTTGGTGCTCAGCCAGGTACAAAACATATTTCTCTACCAGGGCACCCATATCTGAAGTAAGAGTCTTCAGGATAGATAGGTCTGGATTTGGATTCCTGTCTTGTGTCACTTGTTTTACAGAAACACATTGTTCAGAAGTGGCCTCCTCAGTACCTAATGCACTCCAACACCCTGAAAGCACAAAAATGCTGATAAACTGTATGGAGACATTGGTGGTACAGGAGTCCACTACAAATCTGTGCATGACACATGTAGGAATAAGCCCATGGGTTTGTTATTAAAACAAGGGAGGAAGGGTCAAGTGGTAGAAGGGGATACTCTACAATGCTAGGTCTCTGATGGTCGCAGAACAGGAAATGTCTCAAACCAGCAAGAACACAGGATACCAGGTAGTGGCGTCATGCCGGGAGGAGAGGCTAGAACAATCCACTCCTAGGCAGATGGCTTTCAGCAGGACTTTCTGGTGGTGACAAGGGTCAGCTCTGTAGAATGCGTGTCTCAATCCAGGAAAATGCAATTACACCTGACTATCAGTGTTCAAAGACAATGTAAGTAAACATGTACCTCTCATGATACATTAAGGATATGCATATACAATATAAAAAATACATAAAATTGGAGAACAGTGCAGACAGGGGGAAAGGAGAGTTTTGGAGGACACTAAGGTGGAAAACAGGAGTCAGAAATCACAGTAGAAATGAAAAGTGGGCAAAGTGTCAAAATGGGGAGAAGTGGAAGAAAGAAATTAAGTATGAGCATGATGAGTCTTGACGCTGAAAGAGGAGAGAGCAAAGGACATTTCCCTGTAGGATTAGAACTCATCAATGATATCATGCCTTCCTACAGCTCCTGCTCACCAGGCTCAGGATGTAATTAACCCTCGTCCTATGACTAGACAGGGGCCTACCTCGTCAGGCACCCAGGGTTGCCTCCAGCTTTCAGCTCAGGCTGGGTGACTATGAGCCCTACCAGATCAAACTCCTCAGAGGAAAATAGGGCCATTAGGAGAAAGACACTGGCCCAGAGTGAACCAACCAATGACAGATTTCAGGAAAAAAAATGTATCACTAGAAGAACCTTAAGGAGTCGTGCAAAAATAATCTAGGGTTGACCACAAATGCTGACCATGTAAGTGTCTGTAATTCCTGACACAGGCAGTGCAAAAAAAGGGTTAGAATGTGTGACACGGATCTTGCACACATCTGAACAGTTAACACACCTAGCAGTGGCAAAGCTAAGTGGCATCAGCTGGACAGGCTTCAAGCCTCTGAGACCAAAGTCTTCTGTAAAAGGCTTCAGAGCCTATGGTACAGGGCTGAACACACACAGGGTGGGGGAATGCAGCTCAAGTGCCAGGAAATCGGGGAAGTAAGCAATGTCCAAGGTCCAGGCTGGGAAGGATGGAGTGAGCCATGCAAAAAGAAGGGCAGAGTCCCATACGGGGCAATGGTGTGGAACAGGGGTCCTTACCCAGGGAGGCTATAAGTGACAGGTTCTCCAGCATCACGTCACAGTACAGGAGTCTCTGAGCATCGTTAAGGAGACCCCACTCCTCCTGGGAGAAGGACACAGCCACATCCTCAAAGATCACATGGCCCTGTCATGAGGGGGACAAGTGAGTTCACAGCAGCCTCTGCAACCAGAACCCCCAGTTCATGGTCGTCCACCCCAGTGACCCAGCTCAGAGGACACACCAGACCCTGATTCCACAGGAACCTGCTCATGTTACGTCATTCAGTTAAAACAGAGAGGGAGACAAGCAGTCTCACAAGACGCTCTGAGGCTGCCACACAAACCCCCAGCCACTCTCCTCAGAGTCGACTCTCCTAAGATCACACCACACACAATGACACTTGTACTCAGCCCCCTGGAGTAAAGCCTGGGGACAAGGGCCCTGAGTCCATGCTCACATTCCCTTCCTCTCCATTGCCCAGCCCTGCAGGGTCACAACTCCCTCACGTGCCCGACCGTGACCCACACCCCATGCCACCACCTCGGCCCCAGGCCTTCGGCACCTCATCATGTTCCCCTCGTGCCACCCAGCACTCAGTGCTTCCCCAGGCCTCTGCGGGACCCACTGCTACAGGCGGTCCCAGTACTACTTTTTGTCTCCCCACATGGCCCTGATCCCTGTTCCCATGTCAGCACCCAGACATCTTGCGGGCTCAGATGCCCGAGTCCTTGTCCTCCACAGTGTCCCACGTGCTGACCCTGCACCACTCACCCCTTCCTCTCTCTACTCCTCTCATTCCAAGCCCAGCCCCCCAGCCCCCCCCCCAGCCCAGCCCAAGACCCTGTCCCAGCTGCGCTCATCTGCCCTCAGCTGGTCTGTCGTCCAGTCTCACTCACTTCAGGCTCCAACCGCAGTCATCACAAGACTCTGAGCCTATGGAGGGGAAACAATGCCCCAGGCCTTACCTCCCTGTCATCTGACCTCCATTCCTGCTTAGCTTCTGCATCCATACCTTATCCACCCCTTCGAATTCTGTGCCATGACCAGGACCTCCCCTGAGGCCACTCCCACCCCCCACACACTCATGGTCATTGCACTGCCTCATCCATCTTAGTGATGACAGCCACCCCTGTCCCCGTGCCCAGGGAGGGCATGTCCCTCCCCACTCTACAACTTTCATGGCACCCACACATGACCTGAGGGCCTGTAATCTGACCTGGTCCACATGCCATCCACCTCTCAGGGGTATCTTCAATCCTGAACCCCATCCTTCCTGAACTCCATGTGTGTGTTTCTAGTGGCCCACTTGACACCTCCCCGAGACACCCCGGTAATATCTCAGACTCAGCCTGGGGACAAGGAACTCTGGACAGTGCTTCTGTCCATTACTCCTACTTCTGACTTCCCGTCTCAGACATGGCATCCCCACCGTCACCTAGAGGCAAACATCCTGGGGTCATGTCAGACTACTCTCTGTCATCCTGTACAGCAGAAAATCAGCTCTACCACAAACGAGATTCAGAGACTCACCTCCTCTCCTGCTACAGAGCCATTGCCAGGATCCAGTCACAATCGACATTCACCAAGACTGTACCCTCCTCTGGGCCCCCGGCTCCACCCTCACCCCCAGTCTTCTTCCTCTCGGCAGGCAGAACAGCCTCTTCAGACCCAGCGTCAGATCACTTCCCTCTTCTGAGGCCACGTGTCATGGACCCGCCCCCTCAGGAGAGGCCCAGCTCCTCAGGCTGCCATCACAGAAATGACTCATGACCTCAGTATTTATCAGTCCATGTCATGGGTTCGGCAGTTCCCTGAAGACTCCCCTCTCAGTCTCATCTCCAGGCTGTGCCCAAGGACATGTCACCACTTGACCTTCTCCACTGGACACATGGGAACACCTTTGTACAACTTCTGGCTTTGATTAATGGTCTTGTGCCTGAGATGATGCCAGGGCCCAGACCTAAGGGCCCATAATCCCAGGACAACACTGTCTTCTATATCTGTGTGTCAGGACTAGGGGTAGCGATGATGTCTGGGTAGGTACTGGGGCTTCTTCCACTTACCTGTCCAGGGACCATAAATGCTGCTGCTACCATGGGAACCTGTGAAAAGAGGGAGTATCTGAGGTAAAGGTGATTATGGTGAGGATGTAAAGGCTGAGCTGTTTCTTCCCTTCCTTTTCCTGGACATGAGTCATCTGAGGCTGACTTCTGACCTCAGATCCTCACTCTTCAGAGCTATAGCTTGACAACTCGATAGGCTTAGACAAAGACTCAACATCCTTGGGACTTCCCTGGTGGTCCAGTGGTTAAGACTTCAAGCTTCCACTGCAGGGAGCCCGGGTGCCATCCCTGGTTGGGGAACTAAGATCCCACATGCCGTGTGGTGTGGCAAGAAAAAAACACTCACCCTCTTTGAGTCTCAGTGTCTTCATGTAAATGGCAACACTTAGGATGTCTAACTCATAATGTGTACATACCAAATGCATTATTACCTCTCCCATGGTAAGATTCAGCTATTACAGAACACAGGATTAAGATTTCTATAAATGTTTTTGAAAATTACGTTTTTCTTACATGTCTTTCAAGGCTTTCTGAGACAAAGTATCTTTTTTCAGCCACCAATTATCTAATTTTATGACACCACCATGGTGCCCTAAAATTCATTCCTATTATTACACTACCTGAACTTAGTGACAGAATCCACAGGTTTAAGGCATCAAACCCATAAACTGCCCTCTTTTGAGAAGCCAGTTCCGAGCCCTGGTTCCCAGGCTACCAGGACTTCTGTCCCACTTGGCTACAAATTCAGGGTTTCCCATGAACCCCTTCTCTGTTTTGATAATTTGCTGAAATGACCCATGAAGTTAGGAAAACACTTTTCTTACTTTTTCTGGTTTACTGTAATGTATACAACTTTGGAACAGTCAAATGGAAGCGACGTCTAGGTCAGGGTTGTGGGGGATGGAGGGCAGCAGGGGGTTTCTAGGCCTTTTCAGTACATGCCACCCTCCCAGCACTTCCACCATTTCAATGTGTTCACCAATCTGAAGGAACCTTGAATTTCATTGTTCAGCAGTTTTTACACTTAATCTCCAGCTCCCCCCTGATCCTTGGGAGGTCCCATGTGGGGATGAAAGTTTAACGTTCTATTCACCTTATTTTCCTGGTGATCAGTCCAATCCTGAGGTTATCTAGGGGACCCACCCTAAGTCAAACTCCTTTGTGATTAAAGAGGCTAGTTGTGAATAACAAAAAACAATCTTAAATCCAGGAAATTCCAAGGGGTTCAGAGCTCTAGGTGAAGAGCCCAAAATAAAACCTAAACATATGTATATTATTATAGCACAGATATATATTCTCATTTTAAGCAGTTATTACTTGTTTACACAAGATTAACTTGCTAAATCTATACTTTTTCTTTTTCTGTTTTTTTTTTTTTTGTGTGGTAAGTGGGCCTCTCTCTGTTGTGGTGGCCTCTCCCGTTGCCATGGCTCACGGGCCCAGCCGCTCCGCGGCATGTGGGATCTTCCCGGACCGGGGCACGAACCCGTGTACCCTGCATCGGCAGGCGGACTCTCAACCACTGTGCCACCAGGGAAGCCCAAATCTCTACATTTTTAACCTTGTAGTTTCCTGGGAGAGCTGAGGCACGTGTGCCCTTGACTGGGCCTGAGCTGCTCCACCACCCTGGCTGACCGTTTTCTGGCTCCACAAGGAATAGACAGTCAGCTGCGTGTTCAGAGCAGTGAAGCTACACGTCACACCTTCTTCTCCATCTCCATCCCAGGTAAGGCTCCTTACTCCTTATACCCTTGCTTCCCCAGAAAGCCCTGGAACCATAGGACCCTCCCATCTTCAGGCAGCCTCAGAAAGTCCCACCCCCTCTGCCCTGCCCTCCAGCCCCAGGTCTCTCTACTTTCATCTGAGGTCCCCTTGCACAGAAAAGTGACAACTTTTCCCTCCTAAATTTGAGATCCTGTCTTGGCTGGAGTCCAGGACTTAGGCTGTTACCACATGGATATCAGTCCGCCAGTGTCCTCCTCCCTCAATTCCAGATTACAGATTCCAGCAGCTCCTATTGTTACCTCAACTTTGGGAGCTCAGAAACAGCATGTCCCGAATCCAGCTTTTAATCTCTCCCTAAAACTGACTTCTCACATCAGTCTGGTCTCAAGTCTTCCCAGATGCTCTGCCAAAAGAAAACCTTTATTGTACTGTAATCTGTCCTTTAGCTCAGAGCCACATTCACAGCACCAGGAAATCTTACCAATTATCTTTAAGGTTTACTGGGAATCTTATTACTTAAATTCCTTTGTAAAAAAATTAATAAACAGAAACCTCAATTAAAGTTGGCATACAGGAAGGTGGAGCCCTCACTGACCTGAGACAATAACAGTATCCAAAAGGCAGAAGAAAGACTCTCTTCTTTCCTGGGAAGGACTTGGACAATGAAAAGCCATGGACTCTTTGGTGACTACAGCCCTTCTAACTTCCTTCTTTAATCTCTATAAAAGTCTTAGCTCACCTTGGTTGCACACCCCAATTGCAATTCCCTGATGATTCTGGAATAAAAACAAACAAAAAGCCCCATCTTTGCAAGTGAAATAGCGTGCAGGCTGTTTGTTTCAGGTCAGCAACTTCCATAGGCACCACTCTGGTCCAGAAGCCACCTTACTCTTTGGAGTGGAATGCACTAGGCTCTCCCAGGTCTCCCTGCCTTCACCGTCAGTTCCCCCTCCCCAGTCTGTTCTCCCCTGAGCAGCCTTTGAAATACTTTAAAACTCAGAGGGTCGTCCTGATTTATTCACAACCCTCCATGGTTCCCAGAATGATGACTGTTGGCTCAGTTGACGCAGTCTGTTGACTCCTCCTTAAATGCCCTGTCCCTGCAGAAAGAACCTCCTGCCCTGGGGGAGGAGGTCACTGGCGGACTGATGTCCATATGGTGACAGCCTAAGTCCTGGACTCCCGAATGCTCCCGGCTCTTGAGCACCTCCAATGCTTTGCACGGGCCAAGCTCACAGCGTTTAACACGCTCCACACTGTGTCACACATCCTGTCAGAAATGGGACCACCACACACGCACACCTAAATTTCTGGAAGCAGGGGACTGAACCCCAGTGCCCTGAGCAGGAGACCCTCCCTGGGGGCTTGAGGATTTGGGTCAGGATCAGGGAGGGCGCGCGGGAGGGGGCGGAACAGTCACCTGGGCCGGGTCCTGCACCGCGTTGGTTGACATAGGACCCTGTGGGCGCGGTGGTGCCAGGAGACGCGCAGGATAATGGCGGAGACCTAGGCCGAAAATCCCGGAAGTGGGTTCCGCAACCCGCTCACTCCTGGGCAGTGTGGACGGCGCCCCCTCGGGCTCCTTCCAGTTTCTCTAAGCTCCGCTCCACCGAGTGACCTAGAGCCTCGGGTCCTGCAGACGGCAGCAAAAGCCGCCAAACGACCGCCATCAGAAAGACGCCGGAAGTCCCGCCCATGGTTAGTTCAAAATCCGGAAGAGCCTTAATTTGGTGCCTTCATTGGAGAGGAGAACAAGGCCGGTCCACACAGTCTTCTGGGTAATGTAGTTCCCCTCGCTGCCGGTTTGTGATGTGAAAAGCCCCAGGGCATTAATGCACCTTGTCCTTGAGGGAAGTACAAATTAAAAACACATCAAAGTAGACCCAGCAAAGCCTTTATGTATAACCTTTCAACATAAAAGTTGATACAGGATTAGCAAAAAAGCATTCCAGTTGTGAAAAGGCTGAAAGTAGCCACAGTACTACTTGTTGTTGTTGTTTTTATAAAAATCTTGGAAGAATTTTCAAGTAAGAAAAATCAAGTCAATAATATTTTGGAATAAAAAATTAAAAAGGGAATTATATGCAACTAAATATCCCTGAGTTCGTCATCATTGGCTAAGAGAATAAGTATATAAAATTAGATAATGAAGTCTGTCGTTGATACTGTGGACCTAAGTAAATCTGAGCGGCATTAATCAAGCATGACACATTTGTTTGGGATCAAAGATTTGCAATTGTGGACACACATTCAAGTGACAACCCAAAAGGTGTCCAGCTGGGGAATAAAAGTCAAGAGATTTTAAAGGCAAAGTGGGGTGCACGTTGGCCCAGATCAAAAGTTTATGCTTTCTGAAAAGAAACGAAACTGAGTTATTTGTAGTGAGGTGGATGGACCTAGAGTCTGTCATACAGGGTGAAGTAAGTCAGAAAGAGAAAAACAAATACCGTATGCTAACACATATGTATGGGATCTAAGAAAAAAAAATGGTTCTGAAGAACCTAGGGGCAGGACAGGAATAAGGACACAGACGTAGAGAATGGACTTGAGGACACGGGGAGGGGGTAGAGTAAGCTGGGACGAAGTGAGAGAGTGGCATGGACATATATACGCTAACAAAGGTAAAATAGATAGCTAGTGGGAAGCAGTCACATAGCACAGGGAGATCAGCTTGGTGCTTTGTGACCACCTAGAGGGGTGGAATAGGGAGGGTGGGAGGGAGACGCAAGAGGGAGGGGACAGGGGGATATATGTATATGTATAGCTGATTCACTTTGTTACACAGCAGCAACTAACACAACAATGTAAAGCAATTATACTTCAATAAAGATGTTAGAAAAAAAAAACTTCATGGTTTCACATGATGGGAAAGTGCAGGAGGTTCACTAATTAATAGCCTCCCAGCTCCATGTTAAAATCCCTTGACATAAGTGACTCCTTTTTATTTCACATTTCACAGCACTATTAATTTGGCATGCCTTGCAGGACTTCTCAACCCATATGTAAAAATGATCACAGCATATACACAAACTATATCATAATAGCAGGTTTCTTTTATTTTAAAAAAATCATAAAAATTGAAATAAGAAGAAAACACATAAGATATTGAGCCACCTATACTTTTTAAGCATTAATATGTAAATAATAAGTAAATTCAATAAATACTACAAATTAATGAGAGAAATATTTAAAACCCGTGAAGGCAAAATTCTTGTATGCCACTTGAGATTAGAATTACCAGAAAGAAACTAAATTTTCTAAAAATAAAAGAACCGTATTTTCCAACAGGAAAAAATGCAAATACAAATGAACCCAATCAGATTGATGAGACTCAGTAAGTCTGACGTTAGTAAGTAAATGTTGGTAACACTGAAGATATTAGTAAATATCATAAACTAGCATTGGGTATCTATTAAAATTATTTTGCAGTAGTGTTTAGTATTATACATTTACTTTAAAACCTGTGTCCCTTCATGCAAAAACTACTTTCTATTGATATATGCACTACATAAACCAGTATATCAATCAGGGAACATGTCAGATAGCTCTAAGTAGCATTGCTATACCTGCCAAAAACAAGAAGAAAGGAAGCAAAGAAATTAAAAATTCAAGAGTAGAATATAAAATTGAATTAAAAATATTTGGGGCTTCCCTGGTGGCGCAGTGGTTGAGAGTCCGCCTGCCGATGCAGGGGATACGGGTTCGTGCCCCGGTCCAGGAAGATCCCACATGCCGCAGAGCGGCTGGGCCCGTGAGTCATGGCCGCTGGGCCTGCGCGTCCAGAGCCTGTGCTCCGCAACGGGAGAGGCCACAACAGTGAGAGGCCTGCGTACCGCAAAAAAAAAAAAAAAAAAAAAAAAAAAAAAAAAAAAAAAAAAAAAAATCCCCACATATTTGGACCATAGAAATCTATCTTTTTTAAAAAAGGAAAAAAGTCTTCACATATGTGTTAAGGGAAAATTTCAGAGTCATTAATCTTGGAATCCAGTTGGCTTTTATGTACTTATTCACAAACTGGGAATCATCCAGTGTAGCAAACAGGAAGGAGCTCCAAAGAGCCATTCAGAATGCACAGATTACTTACACAAAATTCCTGTCCTTGAGGACAAGGAAATCATACTAGGCAATTGCTGATTGGTCATACCTGGGTTAACTTTTCTTATATGGGGTACAGGGAAGTTTTGGAGCTAGGGTGTGAAAAACTAAAGCTGAGCAGGCGTATTCTGATTGGGTGGCCTTAGGTTTCCACTTCTGACAGAGTCAAATACTTACAAAAAATAGAAATTGAGGTAGGTTCCAGCATGGGGACTTGAGATGTAGCATGAGCCACTCTATCTTGGGATTAGTTTAGATATTTTAGCACATGATGGGGGAAAAATAAAAGTAAAATCACAAATATTATATTGTGTTTTGGCTTTTATGAATAAAGCTGCTATTTTTGTGACTATTTCCACAGAAGTGTTTCTGAGTTATATGATTTAATTTTTCTTAAGGATATATCTGCAAGTGAAGTTACTGTGTATATCATATGATATGTATATATATACCATCTCAAAAGAGTACAGTTGTATTTTCTAAAGTTAATTACCGATTTCTATTTATTATTATTATTATTTTATTTATTTATTTATTTTTTGGGGGACTGCATTCGGTCTTCGTTGCTGTGCACGGGCTTTCTCTAGTTGCGGCGAGAGGGGGCTACTCTTTGTTGCAGTGGCTGGGCTTCTCATTGCGGTGGCTTCTCTTGTTCCGGAGCATGAGCTCTAGGCACGCAGCTTCAGTAGTTGTGGCACACGGGCTCAGCAGTTGTGGCTCACAGGCTCTAGAGCACAGGTTCAGTAGTTGTGGCACATGGGCTTAGTTGCTCCATGGCATGTGGGATCTTCCCGGACCAGGGCTCGAACCTGTGTCCCCTGTATTGTCAGGCAGATTATTAACTACTGCGCCACCAGGGCAGCCCTATTATTATTACTATTATTGGCCGCACGGCATGTGGGATCTAGGTTCCTGGACCAGGGATTGAACCCTCACCCCCTGCACTGGAAGCGTGGAGTCTTAACCACTGGGCCGCCAGGGAAGTCACCCAATTTCTATTCACTCAAGAAATATATGAGAGTAGTAACTGTTTCACATCTTTATCAATTTGGTATTATCTGTTCTTGAATTCTAGTCATTCAAATGAGTGTGTAGTAGTACCTCACTATGGCTTTAAATTGTGTTTACAATGGTGATTAATGACAAGGAGCATATTTTCATTTTCTTCTTTACCATTTATATTTCTTTGGTGATGTATACCTTCAAAACTTTTGCAAATACTTTAAATTGTGTTATTTTTTATTATTGGTATAAGGACTATTTATAAATTGAGAATCAGTCATTTATCACATATATTTCTTGCAAATATATTTCCCCAGGTTGTGACTTGAGTTTTCACTTTCTTAACTGTCTCTTGAACAGCAAAGTTTTATTTTTGATTAAGCTTCAAATAATCAATTTATTTTCTTTGGTTGATGATATTTCTGTCTTTTTAAATAGTGATCACCATCGTGCCAGGACTTGGCCCATTCTGGAGCAGTGCTGCATAGCTTTGTGGTTATACATTACAGACACCAGATGCAGCCAACCTGGTGTACAACTTTGTTCAGCTGCTCATCAGATCCCTGCCTTTCAGCAAGTACATTTATCTCCCTGAGAGTTGATTTCATCCTCTGGAAAATGATGCCTGTGAGGCACCTGCTTCATGGGGAGGCTGTGAGGAAAAGCCAAAATAGAAGCATTTAGGGCCAGGCCCACAGGAAGAGATGCCTAAAGCTTGCAGATGAAGATTCAAACCATGTTCCTGAAAAGGAGACCAAAGTATGCGTACACAAGGACAACCACGAGCTGACTGGATGTGTGCCACACTGAGGAGCTTCCCACAGACATCCAGAGGCAGGGAATTCCTGCCTCTGGATGTCTGTGGGAAGCTCCTCAGTGTGGCCTCGTTGGGGGCCTGGTTGTTTCTTGCTTACATCAAGGTCCAGTGTGGGTCAGAATGGAGCTCTGGGGAGCACAATTGTTCAGGGACCCAGGTTCCTTCTCCTGTCACCATCTGGCTTTAAGTTTGCTCTGGCATCATCCTGTTTGCATAGGAGAAATGAGAGAGGAGGGCAGAAGTCATAACCACTTGCACACAGACATCCCTTCCACTCTCATGCCATTGACAGGAGGCCACACCTGGGTGCCAGGACTGGGACGTGTGGTTTGCTGTGTTCCTGAGGAGATAAGAAAATGAGCTTGGTTTACAATCCCATGGGATGCTGAGAACGTGAAGCTCACCTTGCTGGAGTCATTTTCTAATTAACCTAATTAAATGGATCTGAAATATTCTGTTCATCAGTCTACTACTCTTTTTTTAAATCGAAGTGTAGTTAATTTACAATGTTGTATTAGTTTCAGATGTACAGCAAACTGATTCATATATACATATATCTTTGGATTCTTTCCCATTATAGGTGATTACAGGATATTGAATATAGTTCCCTGTGCTATAGCTACTTTTTAAAAATTCTCACTTTGCTCTTGACAAATAGAATGATAATCATTTCTGTGGCTTTGTGTTGCTTGAGGATGTAATGACATAATGCACAGAAGTGCATAGAACAGTGCCTTCCTCATAGGAAGGGGATCAACAAAAATAAATTATTTGTATTATCCGTGTAATAATATGAATCATAATGAATAATAGTGATGTACGTTTTCTTGTAGATTGTCTTCCCAACTCAGGAGAAAAGGAATATTTCTTCCCCTTGAAATTACTCTCTCTACTATACTCCGCATCCCATCCTTTCCCACATTCTTCATTCATTTTATTCATTCCCCCGCCCTTTGTCCATCAGACTATCAGAGGCTTTTCCTTGCACTGTGTCTCCCTTGCCTTTGTGCCCTAGAAATACCAATATGATATTTGGCATTGTCTCTCTCACATCTGACTATAAAGGAAGGAAGCTGGATCCATAAAATGAGTGGATTGGCTTCCCTACCATGTTGTGGCCTCTCCCCTCTTAGTCCTTCTTCATGCTGTTCAGCCAGCCAGTAAGTGTCCCTGTCCAGCCCTAACTCATATCCTGAGTCTGTTCTTTCTTTTTTCTTTTCTTTTTTAAAAAACTTTTTGTTGCATCGGGTCTTAGTTGTGGCACACGGGATCTTTCGTTGCAGCACGCGGCTCTCCAGTTGTGGCACGTGGCTCTCCAGTTGTGGCACGCAGGCTTAGTTGCCCCGCGGCATGTGGGATTTTAGTTCCCCAACCAGGGATCGAACCCATGTCCCCTGTATTGGAAGGCGGATTCTTAACCACTGGACCACAAGGGAAGTCCCAGATGAGTCTGTTATAATGCTCTCCCATCTCCTTTTCCAGGTTCCCTTGACTATCTCAAACCACCTTGAGCTCATCATGAATAACAGAATTTTCCCCCCAATTTCAGTGAACAGTCCTGTCATCCAAACAAGTTTGAAATCCAGATTCAGCCTTTGGTCAATACTCCACACACAGTGCTGAGAAATTGTGACTGCATCACATAAGCCTGTTCAGATGTCTGGGTGTCTCTCTTTTGCAACGGGGTTCCAATATTATGAGTGTTTCTCTACAGGCATCATTTTGCCATGCATCTTTTATCCATTGTCTTCATGCGCTGATGATTCTGGGTAGTTGATTATTTTATAAGCTATTGAAACATTTGTACCTACTTCTATTGCTATTTCTGCATTTCTTAGCTAGAAATCCTGTATAAAGAAAACTTTTCCATAATTTTCTATTTGGCTACCTCAAAATACATTTTGTACAGAAAAGGGAGGAAAGAGCTAGATCTGTTCACTCCAGCAATTTTCAGGATAATTATTTGGAGCATTGTCATCCTCCTCAAACAATAACAAATGTTTATCTCTCGGGGGTAAGATGCCCCTTTTGCACACATTTTCAGACTGTGATTGTGGCAGCCAGTGTCCTAGTAAGAAATAGCATTTAGTTAAGTTGCTCTTCCTTTCCGATAAGTCTCATATTTTAAAATTAATTGTATTTGTCTCAGTCCATTTGAAACTGCTATAAGAAACCACCATAGACTGGGTGGCTTATAAACAGCAGACATTTATTTCCCACAGTTCTAGAAGCTGGAAATCCAAACTCAAGGTGCTGGCAGATCTGGTGAAAGCCCATTTCCTAGTCCATAGACAGCCTTCCTTCTTGCTATATCCTTCCATGACAGGAGGCGATGGGAAATATCTGGGGCCTCTCTTATAAGGACGCTAATTCCATTCATAAGAGTAGAGGCTTCATGAGCTAACCACTTCCCAAAGTGCCTCATTTCCTAATACCATCACGTTAGGTATTAGGTTTTGAACACATGAATTGAGGGAGACACAAACGTTGAGATCATAGCAGTATCTATTTCAGGAAATTGAGTTAGAAATATTTTATGGAAAAAATAGGGACTTCCTTGATGGCGCGTGGTTAAGAATCCACCTGCCAATGCAGGGGACTCGGGTTCGATCCCTGGTCCGGGAAGATCCCACATGCCTCGGAGCAACTAACCCAGTGCGCCACGACTACTGAGCCCATGCTCTAGAGCCCGTGAGCCACAACTACTGAAGCCTGTGCGCCTAGAGCCCGAGCTCCGCAACAAGAGAAACCCCTGCTCGCCACAACTGGAGAAAGCCCGTGCTCAGCAACAAAGCCCCAACGCCACCAAAAATAAATAAATAAAATTTAAAAATAATAAATAAATGGGAAAATAGCAGGGCTAGGGACTTCCATGGCTGTCCAGTGGTTAAGACTTTGTCTTCCAATGCAGGGGGTGCGGGTTCTATCCTTGGACAGGGAACTAAGATCCCACATGCCTCTGGACTATAAAATGCAAAACATAAAACAGAAGCAGCATTGTAACAAATTGAGGGACTTCCCTGGCTGTCCAATGGTTAAGCAACAGAGCTTCCACTACAGGGGGCATGGGTTTGATCTCTGCTCAGGGAACAAAGATCCCACATGCCCTGTGGTGTGGCCAAAAAAACAAAAACAGAAACTAAGAAACATTGTAACGAATTCAATAAAAGACTTTAAAAAATGGTCCACATCCAAAAAATATATATATTTTTTAATATAGCTGTGTGCTTCCCTGGTGGTGCAGTGGTTAAGAATCCGCCTGCCAATGCAGGGGACACGAGTTCGAGCCCTGGTCTGGGAAGATCCCACATGCCGCAGAGCAGCTAAGACTGTGCGTCACAACTACTGAGCCTGCGCTCTAGATCCCGCGAGCCACAACTACTGAGCCCGCGTGCTTCAACTACTGAAGCCCGTGCGCCTAGAGCCCATGCTCCGCAACAAGAGAAGCCACTGCAATGAGAAGCCCGCGCACTGCAACTGAGTAGCCCCTGATCACCGCAACTAGAGAAAGCCCGCGTGCAGCAACGAAGACCCAATACAGCCAAAAATAAATAAATAAAATAAATAAATGTATTTTATATATATATATATATATATATATATATATATATATATATATTAGCCGGGCTCGCTGGGGTTTCAACACAAACACTGAGGTGTACCCATGCAGGAATGAATTATTTTGTGTGGGAAGCAGGCAGAATGCCTCATCATCTACTTCCTTATGGGCCTCCTTACAGCTGTCATCCATTTCCCCTGTCATGATCCTTGCTGAAATCTTTTCTTTCTTATCCCATTGTTACTGACCAGGGTTCTTGGCCTCCTTAATCAAAATTGATCAGAGGCCAGACAAGAAATTCAGACAAGACTTTGCTGGGTCTCATGCTGCAGCACTAGGGAGCAAAAAAGCAAGTAAGTTTCCCTTGCTTGGTCCCTGATATGGGGGTGAGCTGGTCCCTTAAATGGGATGAGGGTAAGAGGAGGGTTGAGGGTTGGAACGGAGGTATGGCTTAGGTGGTCTGCCCACGCCCTTGGTGGTGCTTTGTGCAGGGCTCATGCACAGTACCCTGCTTTTGCTTCCGACACCTCAGAAGTGGCAGTTGGGTTTTTGGTCTTTTGTATTTTGCTGTTCATAATTTGCCCTAAAGCACATGTACACAGTTATACTTAGTCCCTTGTAGTTTCTTTGTATCTGTTGCTTGAGGAGATGTTCATCCAGGTGCAAGCACTACAGCAAAGCGTCCCAGGTCCCAGGTCCCAGCCTGTCTCACCTGGAATGCATACACTGACGCCTACAAAATTATCTCTAAAGTTCTGATCTATAGGAAGTTGGAGAGTGATAAGATAATATATCTTGGTTGCCAACTATTGAAAGCAGGCATATTGTGACTTAGTGACACTGCAGTGTGTGCACCAAGGTTTTTCTTTGGGCTCCTGCTTGCTGAATGGAGTCTACAATATAATGTCTCCCCTTAAAGGGATTATGTTTTCAAAAAATAGAAGGGACAGAATAAATATGAAGATATTTGGATAATAACATACACTTAAATTTATAATTTATGTTAAAGCACTTTCACTTTTTGTAAAATAAATCTTCTGTATATGTTCCAAACATACTTTTTTTTTTTTTTTTTTTTTTTGCTGTACGTGGGCCTCTCACTGTTGTGGCCTCTCCCGTTGCGGAGCATGGGCTCCGGACGCGCAGGCTCAACGGCCATAGCTTACGGGCCTAGCCGCTCTGCGGCATGTGGGATCTTCCCCGACCGGGGCATGAACCCGTGTCCCCTGCATCGGCAGGCGGACTCTCAACCACTGCGCCACCAGGGAAGCCTCCCCAAACATACTTTTGAAGATCTTCATGAATTTATTTAAACATTTATAGAAAGCAAAGTTTTTCTATTGTCCACCTGTTTAAGGGACACCCAACCTCTTCTTCTGCAACATCCTAGTAATGGCCATGTGTGAAGTCGGTTCTCTCTAGACCCTGAGCAAACACGCTGAAACGCACAGAACTGTGAAACTTCAGTCTGCATGTATTTGAACAGTAGCAAGATAAAGTTTATTAGTTCACATCTATGACTGTAGGTACTTTGTATCTGCGTGATATCATGATATCCTCGGAGCAGGCTCAACCAATCAGGAGGAGAGCCCAGACAGAGAGAGAGAGGCCCCCAAGACAAGGTCGGGCAGCGGGGGGCGGGGAGTACACAGGCAGATGTCATGAGGGAATTTCATTGGTGCCTTGTAATGTCACTAGGTCACAAGGGAGGACAAGGGGAGCTTGTGTCAGGTGCCACAGCCTCATCACTCTGGTGTACTCAGTCATCTGGGCGGGGTGCTCACAGACTGTGACGATGGGAGGCAGCAGAATACGAAGTTTAAAAAGTTTACCATATAGTATGTCCACTTGCTCAGTTAGGTGCATCTTAAATGACAAGATAAAGGAAACACAACAGGGAAACTGGGTGTGTCCCCTTTAGAAACATCCAATGCCTCGCCTCCTTCGTTGGAGCCTCTGTAGGCCCTTTGCCAGCTCCAGTCTCCCGCCTCTGGGACACTGGCTCCAAGGAGCAGACTCCCATTCCCGAGCGGATGCTGGACAAGAACTACATTACCCTGAAGACTATGCTCCACGGAATGGCTGTGAGCGCCGCTCTGATGACGTCACAGAAAACGGGCGTTAGTGGCTCGTGTTGTCAGGGGCGGGACTTCCTGTGTCGCCAGGGAGGCCGTTTGTTCGTGATGGGGCAGTTGTGTCTCTATCTTAGGTGACTTCTACCCGGGTCGTCGGGACGGAGCGGGGAGGACAGCCTGGAGGGCCCACCTGCGCCTTTGTACGACCTGGGGGAGGGTCAGCTAAGTCCGCTGGACCCGCCGGTCTCCGGCGCCCTCACGTGGTCCTACGCTCCCCGCGGTGCGATGGCGGCGCTGGTGACCCCGGCGCAGGTGAGTGGACGGCGCGCCAGGCCACGCCCGCTCGGACCCCACCCACGTGGCCGAGGCGCGCTGCTGTGCAGGATGGTGGTGTCCTGTGAGTCGTCACCTTGTCCTCCCCAGGGCATTGTTTGTCGGAGCCTCGGGATGGGGTCGCTTGTGCTTCGGGTGGGAATCCAGGTTAGGGGCTTCACACGGAGGGTCCCATTTCTGTCAGTCAGTGACTGGGACGCTGTGTGGTAGGGAGAGATGTGGCTTCTCGAATCCCCCTGACCCCATACCGGTGGCGTGGAAGGACCCGCAGGGAGGAGCGCAGGCCGCGCAGTCCGGAGACCTTTCTGTGTGTTGCGGCCCCGCCTCTTCCCGAGTCTAGGACTTTGAGCAGCTTTCCCTGCTGTTCTTGGTTATGTTTTGTTTTGTTTTTCTTGGCTGCGTGGTGAGGCATGCGGGATCCTAGTTCCCCGACCAGGGATGGAACCCGTGCTCCCTGCATTGGGAGCGCGGAGTCTTAACCACTGGACCGCCAGGGACGTCCCTGTCCTTGGCTTTTATGCTAAAGTTCCTCCAACTAGGTTGAGGGAACTAGAAAAACCACATAGGTGACGTGTATCCCCCCGAGTACAGCACGGTGCAGGGAGCATCACTCTGGATCTCTTTCCACGGAGGTGTCTCTTTAGCCTTTGTTGATCTTAGAGGCTCATCCCTGGGGGAATCTGACCCTTGGGTTCCCAGCTGTGTAACCTCTACAAAGATAAGGGCTGGGGTGAGGAAGAGGCAGAAGTAGCCTGCAGCAGCTTGGAGATTGCAGCCCTGCTAGGACAGAAAGGGTGTCAGGACAGGCAGGGCGCCCAGAAGGCCAAGGAATTTGTCTTTAAGTTTACAGCCAATGGAACTGGCTTCCCACTGAATCTGTTTTCCTATTTGAGGCTCAGTTACATATGGTAAGTGGTGATAGTGTGCAGGAGTGTGGTGTCCGTTTGGACATGAAAACACAAGAGGTCCTGGGTAATTCCATAGCCGTGACCCTGAGTACCCTCATCATAGTCCTGATCGCTGTCAGGACTTGTCTTATTTGTTAACTTCCCATTCACTTGGCTCCTTCCTCACTTTATTTCAGACTCACTCCAGTGTGCTGTCCTGCAACAGGCTTTCCCTGGTGCCCTGTCGAAAGCAGACCGTGACCTCTTGTCTTCTCACTCTACTTTCTTTCTTTTTTTCTTTCTTTTTAAAATTTATTTGTTTTATTTTTAACTGTGTTGGGTCTTTGTTGCTGCATGCAGGCTCTCTAGTTGTGGCCAGCGGAGGCTACTCTTCCTTGGGTTGTGCTGGCTTCTCATTACGGTGGCTTCTCTTGTTGTGGAGCACAGGCTGTAGGTGTGTGGGCTTCAGTAGTTGTGGCTCACAGACTCAGTAGTTGTGGCACACGGCCTCTAGAGTGCAGGCTCAGTAGTTGTGGTGCATGGGCTTAGTTGCTCCGCGCGGCACTTGGGATCTTCCCGGACCAGGGCTCAAACCCCTGTCCCCTGCATTGGCAGGCGGATTCTTAACCACTGAACCACCAGGGAAACTCTATTTTCTTGACTTTGGAATCTTTGCGTCCCTCTGACATTGTCTTGCTCATTTATATCGTTACTTGTTTAGCATCTCTTTCCAGCCCTGGACCATGAGCGCCTGTTGCTGCTCTCTGCCAAGACCTAGAACAGCCTGGGCTTGTAAAGGGCACTCAATAAATGGTTAAATGAATGAATGGGTCTGCCACTCAGGTGTTCCCATCACACTTATAATAAGTACAACCTCCTGCACTGTGGCCCACAGGCCTGTACTGGATCTGCCCCATGACTTCCTCCATGCTTCTTCTTCTCCCCTTCTTCTCTTACTCACCGCAGTCAGCCAGGAGGTCCTCAGCTTGCAAAATTCCTGCCCAATTTGCAGCTTTTCCCCTTGCATTTTCCTTCATCTGGGGCCCTGTTCCCAGATCTCTGCAGGGCTATCTCTCCCCACACTTCCTGTGCATCACTGTCACCTCTTAGGACAGTCTTTTCCTAGCTGTTTTAATTCTAGCTAAGGTACAACTTGCTCCCACCTGCCCATCTTCTGGCAACTCTGTGCCATCTTTTTCTGGCTGGATGTTCAATTCCCACTTCTGTTCCTTTATATATATATATATATATATATATATATATATATATATATATATAACAAAATTTTAATTATGTACTGAAAATAAATTACAGGAAAGAACTTTAAAATGCTACCTAAGACAAAGTCACGATAAACATTCCCATTGAATTCCCTTGGGGGGTGGTGGGGTGAGATTGCAGTGCTCAAGAAGATAAATATCACAAATATATCAAAAACTTCAAATTGTGTCTGCATTCACACACTGACATGAGCCACAAACATTCCTTCACAGTGACTGTACTCATTAGCCTACCACAGAACTAGATTTTGTCATAATCTACAAAACTTTTAATACAAAATCGTGTTTATATATTTATAATTCATATACATGCCCTATCTGCGATTTTAGAAAATAAAAGCTGCACACTGTATAGATACTCTTAACTCAGAGCTGTAGGCAACATTTTTGGTTGGAATTTCTCCCCCAATAAAATTAATGGCATATTTTATGTACACGAAGGCTAAACTGCATAAAGACAGTTCAGTTTCCCAGATATGCATCTCCTTTTTGGACAGGTTTATAAATTTTCAAAGGCAAGACAAATGTACACCTCAGGGTCATTTTCTTAGCTACAAGAGTTATCATGTAATTTCTGTGAAGTTCCTGATATATGCATTTATGTAATACTGGTATTGAAGGCAGTAAAGCAATATGTACTTTTAATGTCGTGGCTCAATAAAGGCTTCATTGTCATTGCAATCTGATTCTTGATACAGTGATTCATAACCTCTAAAAATTAAAATTTCAATGGGACACTGTGTTAAAGAGACTCTAAATAGATTTCTTAAAATATTTCCCTGAAATATCCTTTACATAAGACAGATTTCACTAACATTAGATTAAGTAAAAAGGGAAAAAAAAGAATTAAACATGGCACAAGTGTGCATGAAAACTAATGCACAGTTAGTCTTCATGTCTTAGGAGCCATAAATAGAATGCTTAAAACCAACAACTTCAACTCTGTGGCCGCCATCTGTGAAGCCAGTTATACTAAACTACTGCTACAGTTGATTGTAAACTTTGGTTTATTTTTATTTGAGTTCTCATTGTACAGCTAGCATGAAAAGAAGAAAGAGTGGAGTCCATGAGGAGATGAACTGTCAGTCTTTAATCTGGCATGATGAGACAGCTGGACAGTCAGGCTTGTTTTGATAGAGTTTGTTACAGACTGCCTTATGTTTTCCTCTGTCGAATTATCACCCAGGGGCTTCAATACCTGTTCCCATAGTGTTTCAGCAATCTGATCAATCATTGTTCAAATTTCTGTGAACTCCCCAGAGTATGTAACATATGCCCAAGTACAAAGAGGCCTCAGTGCTAACCCCATGACAAGGTTACACAGACGGCTATAGAGTTTAGGCCAACGAAACCAGTCAGTCCTGAGATTATATACATAGCAAACATGACTGCAAACAGTGTGGCAGGCGTATGAGCAGCATAGAAGATTTTTTTGCCATCATTGTGCTTTATAAAATTTGCATAGGTTTCTTTATAAAATTTGCATAGGTTTCTTCTATTTCAGCCTCAAGCTGGTCCTGATAATGACGGTAGAATTCATCTCCACCCATTTTTTTTACTGAACGAAACTGTTTAATCGCCACTTCCTTGAGATCCAGGTGTTTTCGCTTCCAGATCTGAAGGTGCAATGTAAGGCTTGTCCCCACCGCCTACCTGCTCCATACTTTCTCTCTTGCTCCTGCTACTGCAGCAAAATTATTAGCTTCAGCTGTTGCCTGAAGCATGGACTTTTTACATAAATTTTAATATAAGCCTTAAAGTATTCTACAAGATCTCTACAAATGACTTTCATCTCTTATCTCTTTTGCTACCAAATTTTCTGGGGCAAGTAGCACTGGAACCAGATTTCAAAGCTCTCGTTTAAACTCTTCATCAATATCTTTCAATCTCCCATCAAAACTAGGATGGGCTTCCCTGGTGGTGCAGTGGTTGAGAGTCCGCCTGCCGATGCAGGGGACATGGGTTCGTGTCCCTGTCCAGGAAGATCCCACATGCCGCGGAGTGGCTAGGCCCGTGAACCATGGCCGCTGAGCCTGCGCGTCCGGAACCCGTGCTGCTCAACGGGAGAGGCCACAAAAAAACTAGGATTAGTTGCAACTTTAAGACTAGGATGTGGCAAAAGGAAGCAACCAAGATTTGAGAAACAATTGTGAATGTGCTTCCTTACATTCTGTAGCTCTTCAGGTTGATTTTGTTTTACCTGCAATCTCTTTTCAAGGAATTGTTTTCCACTTTCCAAACCATATGAATGTTCATAAGGATAACTCCAGTTTCGAATCAAAAACATTAATGTCTGAAATGATTTCTGGTAGATTTCTTTCATTGCAAGTCTGCCATATTCTGTAAATAATTGCAAGTGTTGAAGATCATCTTCTTGAATATTTTGAGACAAATTATATACCTGGAGAGAGCCAGTCATAGTGCTCAGAGCAAACACTGTTGCACAATCTCTGATAGTTGACTGGCTATCAAAGACACCTTGGGTATCCATTAGCAGCACAGCCACTTTTGTTCATTCCAGACATACGCCTGTTTTTTCTCTTTTGCAACAAACTCGCCATGTAAAGCCAGTCAGTGCTTCATTGTTTCCACCAATCCAACTTTGAGAATCCTTGTTATACATACATCTAAGCATGAAGTCCAGTAAAAATGATTTCCCTTTACGAAAAGCTCCTGTCACGGATACCACTACTATGTGAAGATCTCTTATGTGCTCCTGTAGCAATATCTGCTCCAAAACTTCTTCATCAAGCTCAAAATTATGGTCATCTTCATGTGCAAGAACAATCTGTACTGGAAATGGTTTCTTCATAACCTCATCAGAGTTTACTAGGTCGTCATCTTCATAATTCTCACCTAGGAGGGTTGTGGACGAGACGTGGTTAACCCAGGTGTTTGGGTTGCTGGTTCGCCTCTGACGCCGCAGCCCCTCGTGCAGCTGCTACCTCCGCACTGCTTCGCCACCGCCCCCACCCTTTTTTTTTTTTTTTTTTTTTTTTGCCACGCAACGTCGCTTGTAGGATTTTAGTTCCCTGACCAACTATTGAGCTTAGGGCCTCAGCAGTGAAAGCGTGGAGTCCTAACCACTGAACCACCAGGGAACTCCCCCACTTTTCCTTAAATTTGAGGTTGTGGTTGATTTTCTAGAGCTGCCTGAGCCTCAGGCCTCTGGCTGTGACATGGTGGTGACGATGGCATTTACCTTGTGGGCTGTGGATTAGTAAAAGTCACAAAATACACTGAACACTTAACTGGGCCAGGCACTCCACAGCATCTGGTGTGGGAACATTTTCTCTTTAGTTCTAAGAATTGGCATAGTGGGAGTGATTGTTGTATTGATGTGGAAATTGATGCTTGGAGAAATGATGGGATGTCGTCCTCCCCATGATCACACTGCCAGCAAGTGTCAGATTTTTTTTATATATATAAATTTATTTATTTATTTGTGGCTGTGTTGGGTCTTTGTTGTTGCGTGCGGGCTTTCTCTACTTGTGGCAAGCAGGAGCTACTCTTCATTGCGGTGCGTGGGCTTCTCATTGCGGTGGCTTCTCTTTGTTGCAGAGCACGGACCCTAGAGCACATGGGCTTCAGTAGTTGTGGCATGTGGGCTCAGTAATTGTGGCTCACGGGCTCTAGAGCACAGGCTCAGTAGTTGTGGCACTCGGGCTTAGTTGCTCCGTGGCATGTGGGATGTTACCTGACCAGGGCTCAAACCCGTGTCTCCTGCATTGGCAGGCAGATTCTTAACCAGTGCACCACCAGGGAAGTCCCGAGTGTCAGATTTAAGAGTCTTCATTCAAACCCCAGAAATCTGGCTCCAGAGCGAGGGATCTCTAGTCACTTTACCGCAGCGTGTGAAGACCGCAGCCTGGGGCAGGTGCACCGTGAGGACCAGGGAGGCTCAGCACCTGTCACTTTGCTGTTACCATTGTTGGAATTATCATCATGAACATTTTCCCAGAGCACGTACCATCTGCCCCCAGTCCTCATGGAAAACCATTGTCTTTGTCATCTCTAGTGGCTTCCTTCACAGGAGGCTTTTCTCTCAGCCACAGTTGCGTTATATCCAGAGACTGCTTCCACCTCCCCCTTGAGCCCAACACAGAACTCGGCGACCAGCAGGCCTCAGTGGTTCAGGCCTGCGTCTCTCTGCATCTTCACCGGCAACAGAGTGACAGGGTTGATCCTATCCAAGTGCAAAAGCCCAACACCACTACCTATTTGACTGTCCAGGTGTTGGTGACCTTCAAGGATGTGGCCGTGACCTTTACCCGGGAGGAGTGGGGACAACTTGACCTGGATCAGAGGACCCTGTACCAAGAGGTGATGCTGGAGATCTGTGGGCTCCTGGTCTCACTGGGTAAGTGCTTAGCTCTCACACATGTGGGGAACCCCCCCCCACCTTGTTTCCAGGCTGATCAAAGTCACAGGAGTCACCTTTCCTCCTCCCCACAGGCCCTGCATTTTTCTGGTCGCTTCTCCTCCTGCCTGGTCTCCCTGTGTCTGTAGCAGTGATCAGTGGGATAGAAACAATGTCCTTATGAACACCAGCCCCATCCCAGTGCCCAGCACCCTCGGGCCTCAGTTTGAGGTCCTTGTTGCAGATTCCACAGGAGGGAAGCTGACTGACCCAGCCTGGTGATGTCAGGTATCACCACAGCCAGTTAGCAGGGCTGTTCTCAGACGAGTGGGTGAGTGAGGGAGACCCCTACATGGCATTTGTCATCAGTGCCACCCAGGGATCTTCCTAAACAGCACAATCTTGGTTCAAAGGCCCCTCATGTCTACATCATCATCACATGCTTTCTGAGGCCTGGGCCGTGATCCTCCCCTGGGCAGGAGATCATTTTAGAAGGTGCACAGGAATGTCATGGAATGCCACAGGTGGACACCCTGCAAAAGCCAGTCCTTTTACCTTCTCTGTCTGGCACGCTGATTGTTGTCAAGAGAAAGTCTCAGATCAGTGTGAGTGAGTATTCCATGGCCCCCTTTGTGGTTAATTTTTCTCTTCGACAGAGGGACCAGCCTCTAGCTCACAGCCCTGAGCCTTCTACGTGAACTTGCTAGGACCTTAATGCCATTATTTTGACTTCAGCGTTGTGGGATTTTTTGTTTTTTATTGGAGTATTCCCAGGGTCCCGTGGCTGTGTGTGAAAGTGGCATGACCCTGCATGGGGCTGGCTTCCACTGATGAAGTTTAAGGGAAGTGGTGTTGTGTAGACAGACAGCACCACCCTCTATAGCAGTTGCAGCCCAGGAGTGATGTTTGTGCCATTGGATTCCCAGTCACAGATCAACATTTTCTTTACTTTGGGAGCCGCTACATTCATGGTCTTGTTCCTGCCATGAAGTCTCAGATAGGCTGGAAGGGTTTCATTCTTCTCATCAAAACACCTGCGTCCTGTTTTTTTCTCCATCCACAGGGCATCCAGTTCCCAAACCAGAGTTGATCCACTTGCTGGAACATGGGCAGGAACTGTGGATGGGAAGGAGAGGTCTCCCACATAGCATGTGCCCAGGTAGGAGCCAATAGCTGTTGGGCAAGTGGGTTCACAGCAACCTTGAGAATGCATGGGGACCAGTGCCTCTGAGCTGCTATGTGAAACCCCCTTTGTGGGGTCTGGTGGTTTCTCTCACATCAAAGTATAGTGTGCATCAGCTGGCCAGCTTGGGACCACACCATTATTTAGAGACCCAGGCACCTTCTTTTTTTTTTTTTTAATTTTTATTTTCTCTCTTTTTTTGTTTTTATTGAAGTACAGTTGACTTACACTGTCGTGCTAATTTCTGCCATACAGCAAAATGACTCAGTTATACACATATATAATTCCTTTTTTATATCCTTTTCCATTATGGTTTATAACAGGATATTGAATATAGTTCCCTGCACTATACAGTAGGACCTTGTTGTTTATTCATCCTATATATAATAGTTTGCATTTGCTAATCCAAAACTCCCACTCCTTCCCTCCCCACCCACCCTCCTCCTTGACAAACGCAAGTCTGTTCTCTATGTCTGTGAGTCTGTTTCTCTTTCATAAGTAGGTTCATTTGTGTCATATTTTAGATTCCACATATAAGTGACATCATATGGTATTTGTCTTTCTCTTTCTGACTTACTTCACTTAGTATGATAATCTCTAGTTGCATCTAGAGATCCAGGAACCTTCTGACGTCAACGTATAGCTCTAAGGGTGGTCCAGCATAATCCAGCTGGTGGAGGGGAAACAGCAAGGGATAGGGGCCAGGTCACACCCAGATGCACACATACTTTACTCCCCTGTATCTCACAGGCAAGGACTAGGCATTTGGCCACAGCTGGATGCTCAGGACTGGAGAGTGTGGTTTTGCTCTGGGCCGAAGGAGAAGAGCCAGTGGGCTTGGTTTGTATGACCTCTGTCTACCCTACTCACCCTGCTCTCAGGAAGTCAGAGCGAGGCTAGTGTGTATGTGAGTGGGTTGTTTGAAGGTATAATGAGATAATGCAGAAAACTGCTTAGTACAGTGCCTGGTCTATAGAGAGGGTCGACTAAGGTCAGTTCTTACCGTATCCATGTAATTGTATTAATCAAAGTGAATGGTGGTATCACGCATTTTTCCTGGACTTCTAGACTCAGAGGAAAAGGGGCCTTTCTTCCCCTTGAAGTTATGATCTATGCTATACTCTCTATGGAACTCTTTCCCACCTTCTCCATCCATTTATCCATCCTCCTGTTTGTCCACAAGACACTCAGAAGCAGCCCCTTGCACTGTACCTTCCTGCCCCTCTTGCCCTTAAGAACACCAAGCGGATGTTTGGGGTTTTCAGCCCCACATCTCTGCTGCTGACTGTAGCTTGAATAATCCACAGTGAGTCACGGTCTCTACTCTCTATCGGTCCTTCAGTCTTCTCAGCCCGCCTGTAAGTGTCTTTGGCCAACTCCACTACCGATGCTCTGTTCCACACGCCACCCCGCCCCCATTTCCTTATTCCCAGATCTCCACTTTCGTGTCTCAGAGACCTCTCAAGCTTGTCATGCCTTAGAAGACCCCTGGGATCCTGCCCACTCCTATCCCGTGCCTTGTTCTGAGAACGTCCTGCCATCTAAGCTGATTAGAAGATTAGCAACACCTCAGCCAGCCTCTCTCTCCATCAAACCAACATCCGTCCATCCCCAGGCCTGCCCATTTGAGATTATCCGTGTGTCCTGAGTCCATCACCAGCACCCTAATTCAAGCTCTCGTCATCTTTTTATATATATATAAATTTATTTATTTTATTTTATTTATTTTTGGCTGTACTGGGTCTTCACTGCTGCGCGCAGGCTTTCTCTAGTTGCAGCGAGCGGGGGCTACTCTTTGTTGCGGTGTGTGGGCTTCTCATTTGCTGTGGCGGAGCACGGGCTCTAGGTGCACGATCTTCAGTAGTTGCAGCACATGCGCTCGTGGGCTCTAGAGTGCAGACTCAGTAGTTGTGGCACACGGGCTTACTTGCTCTGCGGCATGTGGGATTTTCCGTGACCAGGGATCGAACCCATTTCCCCTGCTTTGGCAGGCGGATTCTTAACCACTGCACCACCAGGGAAGTCCCTCTCATCATCTTTTTTTTTTTTTAATAAATTTATTTATTTTATTTATTTATTTATTTTTGGATCTGTTGGGTCTTCATTGTTGCACGTGAGCTTTTTCTAGTTGTGGCAAGCGGGGGCTACTCTTCGTTGCAGTGCGTGGGCTTCTCATTGCGGTGGCTTCTCTCGTGGAGCACAGGTTCTAGGCTCATGGGATTCAGTAGTTGAGGCACGCAGGCTCAGTAGTTGCGGCTCACGGGCTCTACAGCACAGGCTCAGTAGTTGTGGCTCATGGGGTTAGTTGCTCCGCGGCATGTGGGATCTTCCCAGACCACGGATCAAACCCGTGTCCCCTGCATTGGCAGGCGGATTCTTAACCACTGTGCCACCAGGGAAGCCCACAACTCTTGAAAGAGTTGTCTCATTTTGGAAATGATGGACAGTTGTCCTGTGGTGTATGTGGGGGATGGGTTCCAGTGCTCCCGCAGATACCAACATCCGTGGATGCTAAGGTCCCTTATGGGGCCGTCCCCCTCCATATGCACAGTTCCATATCTTCAGATTCAGTCAACTGCAGATTATGTAGTATTTTGATCCATGGTCGGTTGATTTCATGGATGCAGAACTCACAGATACAAAGGGCTGAAATCATGTATAAGTGGACCTATGGGTTTTAGACCCGTGTTATTCAAGGATTGACTCTATATATTTGACTTCCATACCTTTTGTTTTTAAAATCTACTTAATTTTTTTATATCGGAATTATACAGTGATACATATCAATCCTTCAGGTTCAGCTTCACTTTTTCTTTTTTCAATTTTTAAAAAATTTTTATTGCAGTATAGTTGATTTAGAATGTTGTGTTAATTTCTGCTGTACAGCAAAGTGATTCAGTTATACATATGTATACATTCTTTTCCATTATGGTGTATCACAGGATATTGAATATAGTTCCCTGTGCTATAAAATGGGACCTTGTTTATCCATCCTATATGTAATTGTTTGCATCTGCTAATCCCAAACTCCCAATCCATCTCTCTCCACCAACCCCCTTGGCAACCACAAGACTGCTCTCTATACCTGTGAGTCTGTTTCTCTTTTGTAGGTAAGTTCATTTGTGTCATTGTGTCATTTTTTTTTAGATTCCACATATAAGTGATATTATATGGTATTTGTCTTTCTCTGAGTTACTTTGCTTAGCATGACAATCTCTAGATCCATCCACGTTGCTGCAAATGGCATTATTTCATTCTTTTTCATGGCTGAGTAACATTCCATTGTATGTATGTACCACATCTTCTTTATCCATTCCTCTGTCAATGGACATTTAGGGTATTTCCATGTCTTGGCTATTGTAGATAGTGCTGCTGTGAACATAGGGGTGCATATAGCTTTTTGAATTAGAGTTTTGTCTGGATATATGCCCAAGAGTGGGAAATCATCTTTACTTTTCACATATGTATAAACTGAGGTATCCTCCACCTCACCCAAAATTTAGACTATTTCCAGTTCTGTTGCAGGTTCCTGGTGCTTCATCCTTGTCAATAGCTTGTCCTACAGTGTTACCCAGTGTTTACACTCTATTACTGTGGATAGGTTTTCTTTTTCTTTTCCTTTTGGGTGAGGGGGCGTGCCTCAAACAACAGAAATTTATTGTCTTAGTTCTAGATGCTGGGTGTCCGTAGGTTTGGTTTCTACTGAGGCCACTCTCTTTGGCCTGTAGAATAAGATGGCTTGTTCTTGCTAATGGCATTGCTGTCATCCTAACTGCCCAGTACAACAATGAGAATAATAACATTAGACTTCTTCAGAGAATCAGACCCAAAAGGAGATAAATCAGAGTTTTATTCTATTGATTGGGCTTCATGTGATTGTGAGGGTTAAGTGATTTCAAAATCTTCGGGGCAGTCCAGTAAGCTGGAAGAGTAGATGCTTGCAGTCCTGGGTCTGGAGGCAGAATCCTTTCCCTCCCAGGGCATCTCAGCCTTTTCCCTTAGGGACATTGTTTTTTTTTTTTTAAGTTTATTTATTTATTTATTTTTCTGGCTGCGTTGGGTCTTCGTTGCTCCATGTGGGCTTTCTCTAGTTGTGGTGAGCGGGGGCTACTCTTCATTGCAGTGCATGGGATTCTCATTTTGGTGGCTTCTCTTGTTGTGCAGCACGGGCTCTAGGTGCACGGGCTTCAGTAGTTGCATCACGTGGGCTCAGTAGTTGTGGTTCACGGGCTCTAGAACCCAGGCTCAGTAGTTGTGGCGCACAGGCTTAGTTGCACCGCAGCTTGTGGTATCCTCCCAGACCAGGGCTCGGACCTGTATTCCTTGAATTGGCAGGTGGATTCTTAACCCCTGCGCCACCAGGGAAGCCCCAAGGACATTGATTGATCGGATGAGGCCCACCCACATTAAGAAGGGTAACTTGCCTTTCTCAAAGTTTGATGATTCCAGTGTCAGTCATATCTAAAAAGTACCTCACAGCAACCTCCAGAATGGTGTTTGACCAAAGAGCTCAGCACAGTAGCCAAGCCAAGTTGACATATAAAATTAACCACCATACATACTCGCACTGCGTCAAGAAATGTGCTGAGAGCTTTACAGGCATTTTCTCATTTAACCCTCATGACACCTGGAGAAACTGAGAGTCCTCTAGTCTCTTAGGTGAGGAAATTATGACATAAAGAAGAAAGGAGGGGGTTTCCCTGGTGGCTCAGTGGTTAAGAATCTGTCTGCCAATGCAGGGGACACGGGTTTGAGCCCTGGTCCGGGAAGATCCCACATGCTGCAGAGCAACTACTGAGCCTGTGCTCTAGAGCCTGCATGCCACAACTACTGAAGCCCACATGCCTAGAGCCCATGCTCCGCAACAAGAGAAGCCACCGCAATGAGAAGCCCGCGCAACACAACGAAGAATAACCCCCGCTTGCCGCAACTAGAGAAAGACCACGTACAGCAACGAAGACCCAATGCAAGCAAAAATAAATAAATAAAATACATAAATTTAAAGAAAAATAAAAGAAGAAAGGAGGGACTTCCCTGACGGTCTAGTGGTTAGGGCTGTGCCCCTCCACTTCAGGGGGCACACGTTTGATTCCTCATCAGGGAACTAAGATCCCACAAGCCGCTCCTCAAACTGAGGCATTGTGACTCCAGAGCTCTCCCTGCTAACACCACTCTAATGTTTCTCAACAGAGCAGAAACTCGTCTTTCATACCGTTTGAGTTTGTGTGTCCCACTACCCCTTTTCTTCTGAGATTTTTATTCTCTTCTTCCTGTAACCGCCCCTTCAGGCTTGCCTTCCTCAGGATTCTGGTGCCACTTTCTTCTTGTAACTCTCTTTTTTTGCTGCGCTGTGTGGCTTGTGGGATCTTAGTTCCCTGACCAGGGATCAAACCCAGGACCCCTGTAGTGGAAGCATGGAGTCCTAACCACTGGACCACCAGTGAAGTACCTCTTTGTTTTTTTTTTAATTCAAACAGTATTTTCAGTGTTTTATTTATCAGCCACTTATATAGCACTTATTACATCCCAGGCCATTTTCTAGGCAATTTTTTCTTTTTTAATTGAAATATAGTTGATTTACAATGTTGTGTTTCAGGTGTATAGTAAAGTGATTCAGTTATACATATACATATATCCATTCATTTTCAGATCCTTTTGCCTTATAGGTTATTACAAGGTATTGAGTATAGTTCCTTGTGCTATACAGTAGGTGCTTGTTGTTTATATATAGTAGTGTGTATCTGCTAAACCCAAACTCCTAATTTATCTTTCCCTCCCCCCAACCTTTCCCCTTTAGTAACCATGAGTTTGTTTTCTATGTCTGTGAGCCTGTTTCTGTTTTGTAAATAAGTTCATTTGTATCATTGTTTTTTTAGATTCCACATATAAGTGATATCCTATGATATTTGTCTTTCTCTGACTCACTTCACTTAGTATGATAATCTCCAGGTCCATCCAGGTTGCTGCAAATGGCATGATTTCCTTCTTGTTTATGGCTGATTGATAGTACCTTTTCTTCTTATAACTCTTAAGCACTCTCCAAAGGTGGATCTACCCACGCTTATTCCTTCCGTTTCTACCCAGTACCCCATCCTTCTTTCTTTCTGGCAACTCTGATGTCTGCATTAGGACCCAGCTCATGGGACGCCTCCCAGGGAAGATGACCTTTTCTTCCCAGTCTTGCTAGGTGCCACTTCCCTACACTCTCACAGAACCAAGACATCAATCCTTGAGGCAGATGCTCTCCAGAGAGTATTATTGAAACTGTCCTCCCTCCCCTACTCCAGATCCTCTCTCTCCCGGTCCGGCCTCCTGCCAGATTTTCCCTTTAATGGTGTTAGGGTACAAGGGTCATAGAAAGTAACTGGAAATCTAGGATACACTGACGTTAAAACATAGCAGATATCAGAGGTGCTGATTTCATCCTCATTTGTTCACTGAAGTGTTGCTTCTGTTTCTTCTGTGTTGCATCACCGAAAGTCCCCCTTTGTGTATTGGATTCTTTCCAGATGACAGAGCAAAACGTCAGACCAGAGAGCTGGTTTTGTCTGAAGGAGTCTTGCTCCAGGGAAGCCTGACTCTGGGATCTTCAAGGGACTGCAGGTCGAGGCAAGCCATGGATCCAGAAGGGCTTTTGGAAGTGCAGAAAGGTCAGCTGAGGCCAGAGACAGACGCCCACAAGGAAACCCATCCTGGGAAAACGAGCCTTGAAGATGATGGTTTGGAGGCGGATGATGGTGTGCACTCCAGGGCGTTCCAGGAGAGAGTCTCTCAGGGAGATGTTCTCTGTGAGCGTGACCCACAGGGACCAGGAAAAGGCCCCCTGATTCATAACCTCTACAAGTGCAAGCAGTGCGGGAAGAGTTTTAACAGGAAGTGGTACCTTGTTCGACATCAGCGGATTCACACTGGAATGAAGCCCTATGAATGCAATGCGTGTGGGAAAGCTTTCAGCCAGAGCTCAACCCTGACCCGGCACTACGTCATCCACACCGGGGAGACGCCATACAAATGTGCCGAGTGTGGGAAGGCCTTCAAACGCAGGTCATACCTCCTGCAGCACCAGCCGATCCACACTGGGGAGAAGCCCTATGAGTGCGGCCAGTGTCGAAAGGCCTTCACCCACCGCTCTACTTTTATTCGCCACAATAGGACCCACACTGGAGAAAAACCCTTTGAATGCAAAGAATGTGAGAAATCATTTAGCAACAGAGCACACCTCATCCAGCACTACATCATCCACACTGGAGAGAAGCCCTACGATTGCACAGAGTGTGGGAAGGCCTTCAGGTGCAGCTCAGAACTCCTACAGCACCAGCGGATTCACACGGGGGAGAAGCCCTACGAGTGTGCCCAGTGTGGGAAGGCCTTTCACCGGAGCACGTACCTCATCCAGCACTCTGTCATCCACACCGGGGAGACGCCATACAAGTGCGCCGAGTGTGGGAAGGCCTTCAAACGCAGGTCACATCTCCTGCAGCACCAGCGGGTTCATACTTGAGAAAAAGGCCTTCACCGCTGCTCCTTTTTTGTCTTTCATGAGGGGATCCATGCTGGAGGGAAGAACCCTTTGAGTGTAAAGAATTCTGGGAGGGTTTTTTTGTCTGCTTTTCAAATGCATAAGTGGTCATGTGGGAGAAGACGCCTTGCGAATGCAGTGGAAATGTCAAAAGCCTTCGGCCCCTGCTCATCGTTCAGAGGATTCATTCTGTGGAGAAACTCAGCACATGAAGCTATGCCACCCGTGGGTCCGTCCACCTCTGTCAACATCAGAGAACATACCGGGGAAAGACGTTCTGAATGTAACCAGAAGGACGCTCCTCAGCCAAAAGAAGACTCATCCTCGCCACCTGAGAATGTGTAATGAAGAGGAACCACTTAATTATTGCCATGAGAAAGCCTCCTGTGACATGTCACCACTAGTCACGTAGAGTCATATTGGAACTTGACGGAGCTTGGGCTTTCCCTGTGAGGAAGCGCAGAGGAGACAGACTCAGGGTTCGTTATGCACTTATAACAACATTCAGCCACAGGGCTCCCCCTTGGTTTGCACTTAAGCCATCTCAGCATTATGTTAAAAAGAAAACTAACAAGGGAATTCCCTGCAGAGTCCCAGTGGCTAGGACTCCGCGCTTTCACTGTCAGAGGACCTGGCTTTGATCCCTGTCGGGGAACTAAGATCCCGCAAGCCCCACGGTGTGACGAATAAAGAAAAAAGAAAAATAACAAAGAGGTGGAGGGGATAGAGACAAAGACTATAAACGGAAAAAACCAAATGCTTTTGTAAGCTCTTTCAGACTTTCCTGCCAAGCCTGTTGCAGTTTTTCATCAGTTCTGTTTTTTGGTGGGGCAATGTTTGAGGGAGCAAAGGACCCCAGCCCTTTGTTTTTATGTGTTCACTGCTGTCTTGTATCATGAAACTTGGACGTTGAGGGCAGCTCCACCAACATTTGTTGGAAGGCTTGGTTCCGAACATCTCTAGCCATTGGCATAATTCTTTGTGAGAAATATGAGGGCTTGAGTCATGAGCTACTTGAACTTGTAAGAAATTAGAATACCGAAAATAGCATCACACAATACTTGTATTTTATATCTAAGGAGAGAATGGTCCACATAGGGATCGCGACATTAAAATGTGCACCCCTAAAGACGTTGAATTTTTTTTTAATAGGTAAACTCCTGTTCATCTGGTTTTAAATGCCTGATACTATCTCTCACTCTTTCTTCTTCTTCTTCTTCTTTTTTAGTTTAAAAAGAAGTACGTTTATTAGTATATGCACACAGTTTGCAGAATAGAAACATTTAGAGTATTTAGGGAAATTCAGTCAAATTCAACAAACCTCAGTGAAAACATGTTGTATTTGTTTAATGGCAGACAGGTAATTACTTGAGTCTATTAACTGGCTGCATTTTCAGTCTTCAATAGGTTCTTTTTTTTTTCTTTTAATTTTTTTTTTTATTTTATCTTTGACCACATTGGGTCTTCATTGCTGTGTGTGGGCTTTTCTCTGGTTGCGGTGAGCAGGAGCTACTCTTCGTTGTGGTGCACAGGCTCCTGATTGTGGTGGCTTTTCTTGTTGTGGAGCACAGACTCTAGGCACGCGGGCTCAGTAGTTGTGGCGCACGGGCTTAGTTGCTCCACAGCATGTGGGATCTTCCTGGACTAGGGCTCAAACCCATGTCCCCTGAGTTGGCAGGTGGATTCTTAACCACTGCACCACCAGGGAAACCCTCAATAGGTTCTTTGAAAAGATGTTTAGCAAGGTGGAAGATAACTTGATCCATGTCACTTAGAGGCTTTATTTATCTATTTTTAAAAATATTATTGGAGTATACTTGATTTATAATGTTGTACAGCAAAGGTGTACAGCAAAGTGATTCAGTTATACATATATACATATACTCATGTATATGAGTTATACATATACTCATTCTTTTTCAGATTATTTTCCCTTATATGTTATTACAAAATATTGAGTATAGTTCCCTGTTCTATACCGTAGGCAGTTGTTGGTTATCTGTTTTATATATAGTAGTGTGTATATGTCAATCCCAATCTCCCAATTTATCCCTCCCCCCCCCAATTCTCACTCTTGATTCCATTCTATGTGGGTTTTTTTCTTTTTCTTTTTTTAATCATTCATTCATTCACTTCGATATTTATTGGATGCCAGAATCACTGTTCTGGGCACTTGAAAGGCATCACTGAACAAAACAGGTTGAAAAAAGAAACAATCTTGCCCTGCAGAGTTTACATAAGCAGCATAATAAACAATAAATTGTATAAAATACTAGAAGGTCATAAGTGTTACTGAAGGGAAAAAATGGAGCAGTGTAAGTTCAATGATACACACCAATCTGTGAGGGGATAAGAACACGTCATAATTTTAAATAGAATGGTTAAAGTGGGGCCTCTTCTCAAAGCTGACGTTTATGCAAAGACTTGGGAAGAGAAGAAGGTGCTAACTATGTGGGTATTTGGAGAAAGTTCTCCCCATGTAGAGGGAACATCCAGTTCAAGGGCTTTACAGCTGGGACATAACCTGGAATATTCGAGGCACATCAAGGAGGTGATGGAGCTGAATCAGTGATGAAGAGAGGGAATAGTAGGAGATTAATTCAGAAAGGAAATTGGGAGTCCAACTGCAGTCAAACGCTGCATAACACTGTTAGGGTCTTGGCTTTGACTCTGAATGAAATGGGGAGACATTGGAGGATTTGAAGCAGAGGAATGGCTTGATCTGCCATGTCTTTAAAGGGTCACACCGGCTGATGTATTGAAAGTGGTTTGTTGGAGGGTTTGTTTTCTTTATTGTCTCTGACAGCAAGGTGCTCATCCTGTGTGGCTGTGGCCTTCTGAGGTGAGTGCTATTTCTTTCCTCTTTCCACTGTTTCAGCCTCTCTAACCCTGTGGAAAGGACTGGACATTTCCAAGTCCCCCTCTGCAGCTTTCTAGCGGTTGAATTATAGGTAAAACCAGTAAAATAAAACACACATCCAAGTTAAATTCATGGTAAAGGAGAAGGATCCTCCTTGTCCGATCTTATAAATGTTTGTGTGAAGCTGTTTTTTATGTTTTTACAGAGTAAAGTGCCAGGGATTTTAACAGGTGAGTCTAGATGTATACATGCAGGTCTCGTGTTTGTATGGGTTTCACAGTTGTCACCATGGACTTACTCCCTTGTGCTGGCATTGGATATGAGTACTTGAAATTTGTCCTGAGATTTTTTTTCCTTTGAGGCTAGTTTTCAAGCTACACAAGATAATCAGTATTAACTGAAATAATGTGAAAAAATGTGCCATACAGGGGCTTCCCTGGTGGTTCAGTGGTTAAGAATCTGCCTGCCAATGCAGGGGACACGGGTTTAAGCCCTGGTCCAGGAGGATCCCACACGCTGCAGAGTGACTAAGCCCATGTGCCACAGCTACTGAGCCTGCGGTGTAGAGCCCGAGAGCCACAACTACTGAGCCCATGTGCCTAGAACCTGTGCTCCACAACAAGAGAAACCACCGCAATGAGAATCCTGCACACCGCAACAAAGAGTAGCCCCCGCTCGCCACAACTAGAGAAAGCCCACACGCAGCAACGAAGACCCAATGCAGCCAAAAAGAAATTTAAAAAAAAATGTGCCGTACAGAAAAATATAAAATGATCATTTTTCTCACTCGGGGCCTTCTTCAGAGCCCTTTTTTTTTTTTTTTTTGGCTGCGCTGGGTGTTCATTGTGGTGCACGGGCTTCTCTAGTTGTGGCGTGTGGACTTAGTTGTCCCGCTGCATGTGGGCTCTTAGTTCCCCCACCAGGGATCAAACCTGTATTGGAAGGCAGATTCTTAGCCACTGGACCACCAGGAAAGTCCCTTCAGAGCCTTTTTTTTGGCTGCGTTGGGTCTTCGTTGCTGCATGTGGGTTTTCTCTAATTGTGGCACATGGGCTCAGTAGTTGTGGCTCGTGGGCTCTAGAGCACAGGCTCAGTAGTTGTAGCACACAGGCTTAGCTGCTCCGTGGCGTGTGGGATCTTCCCAGACCAGGGCTCAAACCTGTGTCCCCTGCACTAGCAGGCGGATTCTTAACCACTGCACCACCAGGGAAGCCCGTCATTTGTTTTGAATCTCAAAATTTCCCAGATTTGAGTCCATGGGAGTTCCTTTATGCTGGTTTGTCCCATTTTCATGTCACCATCACATTTTGTGCACTTAGCTCTGATACAAAAGATATTACAGTTTCATCCTGCAAATTTCCTTTCTCTGCCAGGAATCAGTCTTTTCTCTAAGGAGATTTTCTTTTTGGTAGAGAAAGGTATTGAGAAATCAAGAACTGTGTCTTGGATGTGCTCAAGGACATAGGTGAACCGTTGCTTCCGGGCCTTCTTTGACTACACTGCATTTAGGTTCACAAACACTACCCATGCCATGGCAAGATACAAGCCATTAACTAAAGTTCAGGAAGTGTTTTAAACTTTTTCAATGTAAAGTTTATTTCAGGGGAATACACGAACATCAACTGTACAATTTGATGACTGATAAATGCATTTATACATGAAAAAACTTCCCAGTCTAGGTATAGAACAATTCTGTGATGCCGAAAAATGCCCACTTGCCTGATTCCGTGAGTCTCTGAGAGTCATTCACTTTCTGATTTTTTTCAACGTAGTTGTTTTGCCTATTCTTTCATTGGTATCTAAATTTAGCCCATACTGGGGAATTCCCTGACAGTCCAGTGGTTAGGACTGGGTGCTCTCACTGCCAAGGGCCTGGGTTCAATCCCTGGTCGGGGAACTAAGATCCCACAAGTTCTGCAGAGTGGAAAAAATAATTTAGCCTGTACTAGTTTTATGAAATAGAAGTATTTTATTTGAAATGTTAAATATATTTATAAGTTTTAATTAAGGTTTTTATTGATACTTTTCCTGGGCTTTTTAATTAATTGCCCAGGCATAACAAAATTATACATACCATCTAGTCAGTTCATGTCTGTCCTTGTGTACACATAATTTGGTCTCCTTATTCAGGAACACGGTTTGCACCTTCATCTTACAGCGTTAGGCATCTCTTCCTGTGGGCCTTGCACTAAAGGATTCTATTTTGGGTTTTCCTCACAGCCTCCCCATGAAGCAGATGCCTGAAAGGCATCATTTTCCATAAAAGGAAATCGAGGCTCAGGGAGATAAATGTACTTGCTGAAAGGCAGGGAACTGATGAGCAGCTGAACCAAGCTAGAGACACAGTTTGGCTGTACATGGGGTTTGTGCTGTATAACCACAAAACTATGCCACATGGCTCCAGAATGGGCCAAGGTCTGGCACGATGGTGACCATGATGATGATGGGGATGGTGATGACAATGATGCTGATGATGGCAGCTGGGATTGTAACCATCAACAGACCCATTCATTAGGGAGCACAAGGTGCTGCCCTATGCACTTTTCATACATTAAACAATAAACCCTCCTACAGCCCTGAGCAGCAGCTACAACATTATCCTATTTTACCAAGGAGGAAACTGACACACAAACAGCTCATTGACTAGCACAGGGTCACACAGGGCATAAGCAGTGAAGCTGGAATTTGACGCATCAGTCGGCCTCCAGAACTGGACTCTTGGGTGCTACACAAAGGAGGAAAGGACATGCAGCAGGAAGGGGAAAGTGGAGGTGAGGGGTCAGTGGGATAGGGAGAATTTAATGGGATAACAGAGGGAGCCTATGGGGGACAGTGATTTGGTGATTCCCAGATGTTAGCATTTCATGAATCACTAAAAAATTTTTTTTGACTAGAAAGCTCACACAGATTTGGTAAAAAAGGACATTTCACACCCACATTTCAAAAAATAAAGGACTTTTACCTGGAAAGAAGGCAGAGGATAGCATCTCACAATGGAGGGGCATCTTCTAATGTAAGTTGAGCTTAATGAGAGACTTAATGCATTGGCTGTATTTTCATGACTTTGAGAGCAAGTGGTGTCAGAATTAAACGTGTGGTAATCGACAGTGCCTGGAACAGGCCTGACATGTGGTCAGTGTCAGTGGACATTAGTGATAGCCATTGATACCAGTGTTTTCAATTTAAATGGATGTACTTTTTATTTAACTTAAGTAGATTTATTCCAGGAGGGAAACATGCATTGCTCTGATAAATTGGAAAACCAGTTTGATTGGCTACAAATGGAGACTTGCCCTCAAAACACAACAATGAAATTGAAATAATGAAATCAAGTCCCAGGGAGCTCATGCTGCCTTCTGAAGCCTGTGAGTATAAAATTGTTCTCTCATAAAAAAGGGAAATTATTCACAGTCAGAAAAGTATCAATAACAAAGCACGAATGGAGACTTCCTTTTGAAAACTTTAAGGCAGAAAAAAGGGAAAACGTTCGTCTTCTCAGTGTGTCCATCATGGCATGTGAAGAGGGTAATTATAATCCAGGCAAACAATCAGAAATATAATACATGTTGGCAGGAAGAAAAAAAAATCCAATTGACCGTGCCTCCACTGCCGGGGGCCCGGTTCGATCCCTGGTCAGGGAGATAAGATCCCCAAGCTACATGGTGCGGCCACAACAAACATACAAACAAAATCTAATTGAATAGTAACATACAAGGATAAGTAGACGATGTTAAAATAGCTTTTACAAATATCCTACATTTGTTCTTGGAAGTCTGCAAAAGAAAGATCTTGATAAAGGTAATCCATGTACATCAGTCTGAGCAATCAACATTTTATTTTATTTTTTCATATTTATTTATTTTCATATTTATATATTTATTTAAGTCCCCACACACAGTTCTTTATGTCAGAGGGAAAAAATGTAGTAGAAAAGATGACTTAGGACTTGTTTTTGGTTAAGGGTAAGGATTATTTAAAAACCAAAAGGTGGGACTTCCCTGGTGGCACAGTGGTTAAGAATCCACCTGCCAATGCAGGGGACACAGGTTCGATCCCCGGGAAGATCCTACATGCCGTGTAGCAACTAAGCCTGTGTGCCACAACTACTGAGCCTTCACTCTAAGGCCCGGGAGCCACAACTACTCAGCCCTCGCACCTCGAGCCCGTGCTCTGCAACAAAAGAAGCCACTGCAATGAGAAGCCCGCGCACCTCAAGGAAGAGTAGCCTCTGCACTCCACAGCTAGAAATAGCCTGCGCACAGCAACAAAGACCCAATGCGACCAAAAATAAATTAATTTATAAAAATAAACAAAAATAAATAAATAAAAACACAAAGGTCATCAACCAAAGAAAATAAATTGAAGCTTAATCAAAATTAAAACTTTCCTTTTCAAGAGATAGTTAAGAAAGTAAGAACTCAAGTCACAACCTAGAGAAAGATATTTGTAAGAACTATCTCTGAAAAATGACTGTGATTCTCAATATGTAAATGGTCCTTATAACAATAACGAAAAATAACACAATTCAAAATATTCGCAAAACTTCTGAAGGCATGTGTCACCAAAGAAGTATAAATGGTAAATAAGAAAATGAAAATATACTTCTCCTTATTACTCAGCATTGTAAACACATTTTAAAGCCACAGTGAGGGACTACTACACACTCATTGGAATGACTAAAATTCAAGCACTGACAATTTCAAGTTAATGAAGAGATGAAACAGCTACAACTCATATATTTCTTGAGGGAATACAAATTGATAAATAACTTTAGAAGATACTGTTGTACTCTCTTGTAATGCTATACATACACATATCATACGACACGGTAATCTCAATTGTAGGTATATCCTTAAGAAAAATTAAATCTTATGACTCAGGAATACTTCGGTGGAAATATTCACAGTAACAGCAGCTTTATTCGTAAAATCCAAAAAACAATATAACGTTTGTGATTTTACTTTTTTTCCCCCGTCATGTGTTAAAATATCTAAACTAGTCCCAAGACAGAGTGGCTCATGCTAAGACCCAAATCTGAATGCTGAAACTTACTTCAATTTCTATTTTTTGCAGATATCTGTCTCTTTCAGGAGCGGAAATCTAAGGCCAGCCAATCAGAATATGCCTGATAAGCTTTAGTTTTTCACAACCTTGTTCCAAAACTTCCCTGTGCCCCACATAAAGAAAATTAACCTTTCTATGACGAATCAGCTATTGCCTAGTATGAATTCCTTGTTCTCAAGTATTTTTGTCTATGTAATCTGTGCATTCTGAATAGCTCTTCAGAGCTCCTCGCTATTTTCTAGACTGGATGCTTTCCAGTTCATGAGTCACTACGTAAAAGCAAACTATATCCCAAAATTAAAGTCTGTGAAATTTTCTCTTAAGATGTATTAAGTTTTTTTTTTCATAATTGTATAGGTTTACATGGTCTGAATTTTTAAAACATTTATTTTTGGCTGCTTTGTGTCTTCATTTCTGCAAGTGGGCTTTTCTCTAGTTGCGGCGAGCAGGAGCTACTCTTCGTTATGGTGCTCAGGCTTCTCATTGTGGTGGCTTCTCTTGTTGTGGAGCACGGGCTCTAGGCACGGGGGCTTCAGTAGTTGTGGCACACGGGCTCAGTAGTTGTGGCTCCCAGGCTCTAGAGCGCAGGCTCAGTAGTTGTGGCACATGGGCTTAGTTGCTCCGTGGCATTGAATTTTTTTAATTCAAATTTACATTCAAATCTTGAAATCTTTCTTTGCTTCTTTTTTTTTTTTCATGCTTTTGGTAGGTATAGCAGTGCTACTTAGAGATATCTGACATGTTTTCTTATTGATACACTGGTTTACGTAGTGCATGTATCAATAGAAAGTATTTTTTGCACAAAGGGGCAGAGGTTTAAAGTAACTGCATAACGCTAAACACTTCTGCAAAGTAATTTTAATAGATACCCAATGGCAGTTTGTGATATTTACTAATTTCTTTAGTTTTACCAACATTTGGTAATGTCAGACTTCCTTAGGCTCATCAATCTGATTCGTTTCATTTTCATTTTCCTAATGGAAAATAAGACTACTTTTTTTTTTTTTTAAGACTACTTTTTTAAAAATGTTGTTTGCTTTCATAATTCTAATCTGAAGTGACATAGAAGAATTTTGCCTTCTCAGGTTTTAAATCTTTCATTTGTAGTAATTATCGAATTTATTTATTATTTATATATTAAATCTTTAATAATTTATATATGTCTTAATATCTTCCTAAGTGTTTTCTTGTCATTTCAATTTTTACGTTTTTTTAAAGAAGTCTGCTATTATCATATAGTTTGTGTACATGCTGTGATAATTTTTATATTTGCTTTGAGAAGTCCTGTAAGGCATGCCAAATTAATAGTGTTGTGAAATGTGAAATAAAAAGGAGTCACTTCTGTCAAGGGATTTTTAAAAAATTATATATATATATATATATATATATATATATTTATTTATTTATTTATGGCTGCATTGAGTCTTCTTTGCTGCGCGCGGGCTTTCTCTAGTTGCGGCGAGCGGGGGCTACTCTTCGTTGTGGTGCGCGGGCTTCTCATTGTGGTGGCTTCTCTTGTTGTGGAGCACAGGCTCTAAGTGCGCAGGCTTCAGTAGTTGTGGCATGTGGGCTTCAGTAGTTGTAGCTCGCGGGCTTCAGTAGTTGTAGCTCGCGGGCTCTAGAGCGCAGGCTCAGTAGTTGTGGCGCATGGGCTTAGTTACTCAGCGGCATGTGGGATCTTCTCGGACCAGGGCTCGAACCCGCGTCCCCTGCATTGGCAGGCGGATTCTTAACCACTGCACCACCAGGGAAGTCCCCTGTCAAGGGATTTTTTTAACATGGAGCTGGGAGGCCATTAATTAGTGGACCTCCTGCACTTCCCCATCTTGTGAAACCATGAACTTTTGATCTGGGCCAACCTGCAAATATTCCAAGGATTCTGCAAAAACACCTGCAACTTGTCACACTAATGGACTATTACTTCCCTGTAGTGATAGCCTTAGCACTCAGTCCTGTTCAGCAGAGACTAGCTTCTGCCTCCAGCTCCAATTAAAATCCTTTGTAATGCAAACCTCTCTTTGTCTTTAAAAGCTCCTTACGTTTATTCCCTAGCCCACACCCCCGCCCCACCCCCACCCATCCCCAAACCCCCAACCCCCGTGGAAAATTGTCTTCCACGAAACCGGACCCTGTGCCAAAAGGGTTGGGGACCGATGGCCTAGCCCGACATCTTTTTTGTTGCTACTTAAATGTGTGCCCCGAATTGCAATTCTTTGGTCCCAAGGTAACGCGTTGTGCTTGATTATTGTCTCTCAGGTTAATTTAGGTTGACAGTATCCACTATACAGTTATGTTTTCTAATTTCATGTATTTTATTTTAGCCAATGATCAACATACTTTATTGCACATAATTCCCTTTTTTATTCCAAAATCTTATTAACTTGGTTTTTCTTATTTGAAAATACTTCCAAGGTTTTCATAAAAAACAAAAACAACAAATAAGGACTCTGGCTACTCTCAGTCTTTACACAACTGGAATGCTTTTTTTCTAATCTTGTATCAACTTTTATGTTGAGAAATGAGTTAAATCAGAATTTAAAAAAGATTAAACATACAGGGTTTGATGGGTCTGCTTTGATGTGTTGTTCTTCCCGCACGGACTTGGCCCATTAGTGCCCCGGAGTTTGGGGGAGGGTCTCCTCCGCCCCCGACTCGGTGGACCGATGGGAACTACATTACCCAGGAGATTGTGTGCGGACCGGCCTTGTTCTCCACACCAGTGATGGACCCGAACAGGGGCTCTTCCGGGATTGTGAACTAGGAGTGGGCGGGACTTCCGGCTCCTTCCTGAAAGAGGTCGTTTGGCTGCTTTTGCTGCCGTCTGCAGGACCCGAGGCTCAGGATCACTCGGTGGAGCCGAGCTTAGAGAAACTGGAAAGAACCCGAGGGGCGCCGTCCGCACTGCCCAGGAGTGAGCGGGTTGCGGAACCCACTTCCGGGATTTTCGGCCTAGGTCTCCGCCATTATCCTGCACGTCTCCTGGCACCACCGCCCCCACAGGGTCCTATGTCAACCAACGCGGTGCAGGACCCGGCCCAGGTGACTGTCCCGCCCCCCCACCCCCGCCCAATCCTGACCCAAATCTCAAGCCCCCAGGGAGGGTCTCCTGCTCAGGGCATTGGGGTTCAGTCCCCTGCTTCCAGAACTTTAGGTGTGCGTGTGTGGTGGTCCCATTTCTGACAGGCTGTGTGACGCCGTGTGGAGCGTGTTAAAGGCTGTGGGTTTGGCCCGTGCAAAGACTTGGAGGTGCTCAAGAGCCGGGAGCATTCGGGAAACCTGGGGTTCCAGTCATTTATGCAGGGAACAGAGAATTTAGGGAGGAGTCAACAGTCTGGGCCAACTGTCAGCATTCTGGGTGCTGCGGAGGGTTGTGAATAAATCAGGAACACGATCTGAGTTAGAGTTTTAAAGTATTCCAAAGGCTGCTCAGGGGAGAACAGACTGGAACAGACTGGGTTCTGAGGGTGGAGGCAGGGAGACCTGGGAGAGCCCAGTGCATTCCACTCCAGAGAGTAAGGTGGCTTCTGGACCAGAGTGGTGCCTATGGAAGTTGTTGAGCTGAAACAAATAGACTGCCCGCTATTTCTATTGCAAATATGGTTCCCACACTCCGCCCCTCTCCTCCTTCCCATCCTCCCCCCCCCCAACCATCATTAGGGAATTGCAATTGGGGTGTGCAGCTATGGTGGGCTATCACTTTTATGGAGATTAAAAAAGGATGTTAGAAGGGCTGTAGCCACCAAATAGTCCATGGTTTTTTTGTTTTTTAAAGAGTCCATGGCTTTGCTTTTCATTGGCTGAGTCCTTTCCAGGAAAGAAGGAGTCTTCATCCTTTTGGATTCCGTTATTGTTTCAGGTCAGTGAGGGCTGACCTCTTCTGGTGTGCCAACTCTAATTGAGGTTTCTGTTTACTATTTCTTTTACGAAGGAATATAAGTAATAAGATTCTTAATAATTCTTAAAGATAATTAGCAGGATTTCCTGGTGCAGTGAATGTGGCTCTGACCTAAGGACAGAGTAAAGGACAATAAGCATTTTCTTTTGGCTGAGCATCTGGAAGACTTGAGACCAGCAACTGATGTGAGAAGGCAGTTTCAGGGAGAGATTAAAAGTTGGATTCGGGACATGCTGCTTCTGAAATTCCAAAGTTGAGGTAACATAGGGGCCGGTGGAATCTGTAGTCTGGAATTGAAGGAGGAGGTCTGTGGCTCACTGATGTCCGTGTGGTTACAGACTAAGTCCTGGACTCCGGCCAATTCTGAATCTCAAATTTAAGAGGGAAAGTTTGGTCACTTTTCTGGGAAAGGGGACCTGAGATGAAAGAAGAGAGACCTGGGGCTGGCGGGCAGTGCAGAACAGGTGAGACTTTCTGAGGCTACCTGAAGATGGGAGGGTTCTGTGGTTCCAGAGCTTTCTGGGGAAGCAAGGGTATAAGGAGTAAGGAGTCTTGCCTGGAGTGGAGATGGAGAAGGATGTGTTAGATTGTGTAGATTCACTCCTCTGAACACTTAGCCGACTGTGCATTCGTTTTTGAGCCAGCAAAAAGTGGGCAATGTTGACCAGTCATTGAAGCCCAGGCCCAGTCAAGGGCAGAGGTGCCTCAGCTCTCCCAGGAAACTACGAAGTTAAAAAGGTATAGATTTAATAAGTTAATCTTGTGTAAGCAAATAATAACTGCTTAATATATCTGCGTATAAAATAATAATAAATACATATATATATATATATATAATTTAGTTTTTGCCTTGGGCTCTTCACATAGACCTCTGAACCCCTTGGAATTTCCTGGGGGTTAGGACTTTTTTTCACAACGACCCCATTTTGTCACACAGGAGTTTATTATGATGAGGTGACTTAGGGCAGGGCCCCTAGGTAGACTCAGGAGGGGACTGGTCACCAGAAAAACTAAGCAATTAGAAGTTTATACTCCCCCATAACCCCCCAACACTGGGGCATCCCAAGGATCAGAAGGAAACTAGAGACTAGGTATAAAAACTGCTGAAGAATGAAATTCAAGGTTCCTTCAGATTGGTGAACACATTGAAATTGCGGAAGTGCTGGGAGGGTGGCATGTACTGAAAGGGCCTGGAAACACCATGGTGCCCTCTAGCGCCCCACCCCCCCAGACCTAGATATCTCTTCCATTGGGCTGTTCCTAAGTTGTATCCATTATAATAAACCAGAGAAATAAGAAAACTGTTTTCCTAACTTTTGTGGGTCCTTTTAGCAAATTATCATAACTTAGGAAAGGTTCATGGGAAATCTTGAATTTGTAGCCAAGTAGAACAGAAGTACCGTTAGCCTGGGAACCAGACATTGGAACTGGCCTCTTTAAAGAGGGCAGTCTTATGGGACTGCGTCCTTAAACCTTTAAATTCTGTCCCTAACCTCAGGTAGTGTCAGAATATGATTAAATGTCAGTCACCCAGTTGGTATCATAGAATCAGATCATTGGTGGTGGAAGAGACATCATATATTTGGTGTCAGATAGGGAATCACAGAAACCTCAAGGTATTGATTAAAAGTCACATTTATATAATGACTTGAAAGACATGTAGGAAATACCCAGTTTTCAAAAACATTTACAGAAATGTTAATCCTGTGTTCAGTAATAGCTCAGTCTTAGCATTAGATATGCACTAATGCATTTGATGTCTACACTAACATCATGAGATAGGCACCATAAATATTGCTATTATACACATAATTGCTATTATACACATAAATATTGCTATTATACACCATAAATATTGCTATATATACACAATACACCATAAATATTGCTATTATACACATATGCTAATATGTGTATAATAGCAATACACATATTGCTATTATACACATATAATATTGCTATTATACACATAAAGACACTGAGTCTCAGGGACGTTGAGTCTTTTTGTTCAGGGCCATAGAGTTGTCAAGTTATAGCTCTGAAGACTGAGGATCCGAGGTCAGAGGTCAACCTCAGATGACTCATCTCCAGGAAAAGGAAGGGAGGAAACAGTTCAGCCTTTACATCCACACCATGATCACCTTTATCTCAGATCCTCCCTCTTTTCACAGGTTCCCATAGTAGCAGCAGCATTTATGGCCCCTGGACAGGTAAGTGGAAGAAACCCCAGTACCTACCCACACATCATCCTTACCCCTGGTCCTGACACACAGATATAGGAGACAGTGTTGTCCTGGGATTGTGGGCCCTTAGGTCTGGGCCCTGGCACCATCTCAGGCACAGGATCATTAATCAAAGCCAGCAGTTGTATGGAGGTGTTCCCATGTGTCCAATGGAGAAGGTCAAGTGGTAACATGTCCTTGGGCACAGACTGGAGATGAGACTGAGAGGGGAGTCTTCAGGGAACTGCCAAACCCATGACGTGGGCTGATAAGACTGGGGGCATGAGTCATTCCTGGGATAGCAGCCTGAGGAGCTGGGCCTCTCCTGAGGGGGCGGGTCCATGACACGTTGGCCACAGAGGAGGGAAGTGATCTGACACTGGGTCTGAAGAGGCTGTTCTGCCTGCCGAGAGGAAGACTGGGGGTGAGGGTGGAGCTGGGGGCCAAGTGGAAGGCACAGTCCTGGTGAATGTCGATTGTGACTGGATCCTGGCAATGGCTCTGCAGCAGGAGAGGAGGTGAGTCTCTGAATCTCGTTTGTGGTAGAGCTGATTTTCTGCTGTACAGGTTGAGAGAGAGTAGTCTGACATGACCCCAGAATGTTTGCCTCTAGGTGACGGTGGGGATGCCATGTCTGAGACGGGAAGTCAGAAGTAGGAGTAATGGACAGAAGGACTGTCCAGAGTTCCATGTTCCCATGCTGAGTCTGAGATATTGCTGGGGTGTCTTGTGGGAGGTCCCACAGAGGCCTGGGGAAGCACCGCGTGCTGGGTGGCATGTGGGGAACACGGTGAGGTGCTGAAGTCCTGGGGCTGAGGTGGTGGCGTGGGGTGGGGTTGGGGTCACGGTCAGGCACGTGAGGGAGCTGTGACCCTGCAGGGCTGGGCAGTGGAGAGGGAGGGAGTGTGAGCATGGACTTAGAGCCCTTGTCCCCAGGCTTTACTCCAGGTGTCTGAGCACAAGTGTCATTGTATGTGATGTGATCTGTGTGATCTCAGGAGAGTTGACTCTGAGGAGAGTGGCTGGGGGTCTGTGTGGCAACCACAGAGCGTCTGTGAGACTGCCTGTCTCCCTCTCTGTTTTAACTGAATGATGTAATGCTAGCAATTTCCTGTGGCATCAGGACCTGGTGTGTCCTCTGAGCTGGGTTACTGGGGTGGACAACCATGACCTGGGAGTCCTGGTTGCAGAGGCTGCTGTGAACTCACTTGTCCCCCTCATGACAGGGCCATGTGATCTTTGAGGATGTGGCTGTGTCCTTCTCCCAGGAGGAGTGGGGTCTCCTTAACAATGCTCAGAGACTCCTGTACTGTGACGTGATGCTGGAGAACCTGTCACTTATAGCCTCCCTGGGTAAGGACCCCTGTTCCACACCGTTGCCCCGTATGGGACTCTGCCCTTCTTTTTGCATGGCTCACTCCATCCTTCCGAGCCTGGACCTTGGACACTGCTTACTTCCCTGATTTCCTGTCACTTGAGCTGTGTTCCCCCACCCTGTGTGTTGTTCAGCCCTATACCATAGATGTTGAAGCCTTTCACAGAAGGCTTTGGTCTCAGAGGCTTGAAGCCTGCCTGACTGATACCACTTAGCTTTGCCACCAGTTGTTGTGTTGACTGTTCAGATGTGTGCAAGATCCGTGTCACATGTTCTAACCTTTTTTTGTGCACTGCCTGTGTCAGAAAATACAGACACTTACATGGTCACCACTTGTGGTCAACCCTAGATTATGTTTGCAAGACTCCTTAAGGTTCTTCTAGTGATACATCTTTTTCCTGAAGCCTGTCATTGGTTGGTTCACTCTGGGCCAGTGTCTTTCTCCTAGTGGCCCTATTTTCCTCTGAGGACTTTGATCTGGTAGTGTTCATAGTCACCCAGCCTGAGCTGAGGGATGGAGGCAACGCTGGGTGCCTGGCAAGGTAGGGCCCTCTCTAGTCATAGGAGGAGTGTTAATTGCATCCTGGGCCTGGTGAGTAGGAGCTGTAGGAAGGAGTGATACATTGATGAGTTCTAATCCTACAGGGAAATGTCCTTTCTCCACGACTGTTTTAGTCTTAAACTCATCATGGCTGTACCTCATTCTATCGTTCTTCCCCATTTTGACACTTTGCCCCTTTTATGTATCTACTGTGGGTTCTTTCTCCTGGCTCTTTCTATCTCAGTGTCATCCACATTTCTCCTTTTCCTCTCACTCTGCAATGTTGTCTAATAGTCTCTTCTTAATGTATCTTGGGAGGTGAAAGTACTTATATAGTCCTTGAACTCTTGGTAGTCAGGTGTGAATGGTGTGAATGCCTTTTCCTGGAGTGGGACACACATTCTACCCAATACACTTGTCACCACCAAAAAATTCTGCTGAACACCGTTGGCCGAGGAGTGGGTTGTTCCAGGCCTCTACTCCTAGTACAGTGCCATATCCTGGTGTCCTGTGTTCTTGCTGTTTATAAGATCTCTCCCTATTCTGTGACCATCAGAGGTCTAGTACTCACAGTAGCCCCTTCTTCTACCTGTCTGCCTCCCTTGTTTGAATCCTGCACAATGGACTTCTTCTCTGATGTGTCATACAAAAGCTATAATGGGCTCCTGTCCCACAAAAGTCTCCATGCACTTTATCAGGTTTTTTTTTGTTTTCCTTTCAGGTTGTTGGCATGGAGTAGAAGCTGAGGAGGCCGTTTCTGAACAATGTGTTTCTGTAGAACAAGTGACGGAAAACAGGAATCCAAAGCTGGAGCCATCTATCCTGAAGCCTCTTACTTCTGTTACGAGTGTCCTGGCGGAGAAAGATGTTTTGTACTTGGCTGACAATATGTTCACGTGCGGAGACGTTGAGAAGGCTTTCCTAGGCAGCTTGGGCTTTCCCCAGCACCAGCCCTCCCATGATGGAGAGCATCCACGTAGAAGCAGGCAGAGCAGGGAGGTCTCTCACCCTGGGCAAGGGCATCACAAGTGCAGCGAATGTGGTAAAGCCTTCAGTAAAAAGTTTAAATTCACGGAGCACCTGAGAGTTCACACTGGAGAAAAACCTTATGAGTGCAGTGACTGCGGGAAGTTCTTTAGACACAGCTCCAGTCTTATTCATCATCGGAAAGTTCACACAGGAGAAAGGCCTTATGAATGCTGTAATTGTGGGAAAGTCTTTGCCCACAAATATAAACTTTTTGAGCACCAGAGAATCCACACTGGAAAAAGACCATATGAGTGTAATGAATGTGGGAAAGCCTTCCTTCGCAAGGATTCACTTGTTCAGCACCAAAAAATCCACACTGGAGAAAATCCTCATAAGTGCGGTGAATGTGGAAAGTGCTTCCTGTACAAAAATAACCTTCTTGTGCACCAGAGGATCCACAGTGGAGAAAGGCCTTATGGGTGTAGCAAATGTGGAAAGTCCTTTGTCTTCAAAAAAAGGCTTCTTTATCACCAGCGAATCCACACTGGAGAAAGGCCTTACATGTGCAGTGAATGTGGGAAAGCCTATGTCTACAAAGGAAGTCTTATTGTGCATAAGAGAATTCACACTTTAGAGAAGGCTTACGGGTGTAACAAATGTGGGAAATTCTTTACAAGCAGTTTTGCCCTCAATAGACATGAGAATGTTCACACTGCACAAAGGTGTTATGAGTGCAGCGAATGTGGGAAAGCTCTCAACGGCAAAGTTAAACTTGCTGAGCACCAGAGAATCCATACTGGAGAAAGACCCTATAAGTGTAATGAATGTGAGAAAGCCTTCATGCGCAAGTATACACTTGTCCAGCACCAAAAAGTCCACACTGGAGTAAAGCCTTTTAAATGCAGTGAATGTGGGAAGCCCTTCACTTACAAAACAAGTCTTGTTGTCCACCAGAGAATCCACACTGGAGAAAGGCCTTATATGTGCAGTGAATGTGGGGAAGTCTTTGTCTACAGAAGAAGTCTTGTTGTCCATCAGAGAATCCACACTAGAGAAAAGCCTTATGAATGTAGTTCTTTGTAAGCAGCTCCAAGCTCACAAAAAACAAAGTTCACACTGGGGCAATGCCTTCTGGACTTATGCTTTCCTTCACTTGAGTTAATATCTAGCAGCACAACTCCTATGTAGTAGAGTAGGTGAATGTATACCTTATATGTGGCCAGTCAAACTTTTCTAAAATGGTAGTATGTTTTTATAGTCTCACGAGAAGCAGCAGAACATGAGTTCCTGTTTTTTACATTTTTACCAACACTTGGTATGTTCAGGCTTTCTAATTTCAGTGATGTCATAGGTGTATCTAGTGATTTTAACTAACATTTCCCTATTGACACAATGTGAGTGGTTTTCCATGTGTTAATTTCCAACCATATTTCTTTTTTTCTTTTTAGTTTTTATTGGAGTATATTTAATTTACAATGCTGTGTTTCAGGTGTACAGCAAAGTGAATCAGACAGCCATATTTCTTTTTTGAAATTTCTGTTCATATAATTTTGTCATCTTAATTACTGAGTTTTGATGTTTCTTCATGGATTATTGATTAAGGTCCTCTAATGGAAATATTTACCAATATTCTTCCAGACTTGTTCTTCTCATTTTAGTCACTTTTCCAGAGAAAGACTTTATTTTTTTTTGGGGGGGGGGGTGGTTTTGGACATGCTGTGGCATGCAGGATCTTACTTCCCCAACCAGGGATTGAACCTGTGCCCCCTGCCAGGGAAGCACAGAGTCCTAATCACTGGATCTCCAGGGAATTCCTCAATATGAAGCTCAGAATCCACTTTTCAATTTGTGCATCACAAAAAAATCCTACTAGAATTTTGACTGGGATTGCATTTAATCTTCAATTTAGAAAGAAATACTGAGTGTCCCAATCTATAAACTTGATAGATCTCCTTTTATTTAGATCTTGCTTAATTTTTATTAGCAGTCTTTTTTAGTTTTCTGTTTGTAGGTCTTACACATCTCCAGGTATTTTCTACATCTTATTGTGAAAGGGAATTTAAAAAAATCTTCAATTTATGAATTGTTCATACCGATTACACTTAGAGAGATATAAAACTAAGGACAGAAGTGATCTTTCTTTTTTTTGGGGGGGGGGGCAACGTGTGGGACCTCAGTTCCCTGGCCAGGAATTGAACCTGGGCCATGGCAGCAAAAGACCGGAATCCTAACCACTAGGTCACCACGGAACTCCCTAGTAGTGATCCTTCTTAATCTTATAAATAACATCTACAAAGAGCTATTAGAAATACTATCCCTTTGAACCATTATTAAAGTATTCCCATTAGAATAAAAGGAGGACAGCCGCTCTTTGTTCTCTTATTCAGTATCATCCTGGAGTTCCAATTTCATTCAATACAACAACAAAAATATACGGCAAAATAATGAATATTTAGCAATTGGAAAGGAAGAAATAAACCACCTAAAATATGTCCACAGTTTTCATCTTCACTATGAGTCCAAATATGGACACTCAGTGTCTGGACCCATCATAAACTCCTAATTTTTTCGTCACCTATTTGCTGCCCTTCTTACTTCCTTAGAACCCATTACCTTCTATTACACTATGCAACTTAATATCATAGATGAACTGCTTATTGTATATTTCTATCAAATACAGACTAAATTCCAGTAGGGGAATATGTATTTACATGTTGTACACTGATATATTTCATATTCCTAGAAACATGTCTGAAACACCTATGGTACATATTGATGTCTTGAAATACATAACAAAATGACAACGCTCATTTAACGTTCAATTGCACAACTGTGGGTATACTTTCTAACTCTCCTTACCCTGCCTTTCTCCTCACCCTGCCTTTTCCTTCAGTTTCGCTACCCTCAAAATGCTCTGAGTTATGGGACAAATCATATTTTGCAAAAAGCCTTTAAATCAACTAAAAAGTCCCAATAGTTATTTTATTGGCTTCCTTCTCTTATTAGATCTCAGAGGGTTTTTTTCCTCACATTCCATTGGGAGTTTGATTGTTTATTTCAAAAACAGGTTTTCCGCCATCAATTTCTGCCACTCCTGATGCATATCTATCCTTTTTTTTTTTTTTTTTTTTTTTTTTGGCTGTGCGACATGCAGGATATTATTTCCCCAACCAGGGATTGAACCCACTCTCCTTGCAGTGGAAACGTGGAGTTTTCACCCCTGGATCACCAGGGAAATCCTGATATCTATCTCATTAAACACTTTTAATAGCTCTTGGTAGTTACACAGTCCCAAATGTTTTTCAGAGTTTGTCTCCTCTCTGTCTGCAGACACTGTCAGTGCACTTACAGGTGATGTGGTAATCACCTCCAAGAGCAGATGACATCGTTGGGTTCTAAACATTTATCTCGGGCTTTTGTGTCCCCATTGCAGACTCTCAGTTTCTGCCACGGCAGTCCTTGTTACGGGAGCAAATACATATTTGGTAAGTATCTCTTCAGGTATCTGATTCTTAGAAAACATTTATGTCAGGAAACCCAACAATAACTATTCTTAAAATAAATTTCACTTCCTGAGGTCAGGACAGTAAAAAAGGAACCACCTTAGGAAGGTTATATATATATAGATACATAGATATAGACAGATAAGAACAAAGCCATAAAATCAGGAAAGGCATTTGCTGAGGAAACCAGAGGAATGTTGCCCCTCATCAACGTACATCAGGAGTGCCTGACACTTCCCCTTTCTCCTCAGTTGCATTGTTTTGAAACTTGTCTCACTGGCTTCTCACTAAACACACTGACCATAAACAGGGTTCACTGTAGAGGCTTCAAGATAAGGTAGGTTGTGAGTAATAAGATGAAGAAGATGAGTTCCTACTCTGAGTAGAGGCCTAGTGTGGTATCTGTGTGGTATCTGCTGATGAGGGGCATGTTGTGTCATGGAGACTTTAATGATGTGTCTCTAAATTTTTATCCTTGGCAGAAGGCTGTTCATTACATCTCAAGTACGTAGATGTCCTCTTTATCAGTAATCGCCACTCTCTACCCTCCTAGGGCCTTGGCTTCCATTCCTCACCTATAAAAATGGATCCATTCTTCTGTCATCTATCTATCGTCTACCTCTATATCCTCTTTACTTTATTGTGATTTCATCTCAAAGACATAATTTTTTTAAAAGATTTTCTTGGTTTGATGTGGACCATTTTTAAAATCTTTATTGAATTTGTTACAATATTGCTTCTGTTTTTGTTTTGGTTTTTTGGCACAAGGCATGTGGGATCTTAGCTCCCTGACCAGGGATCGAACCCTCACCCACTGCATTGGAAAGTGAAGTCTTAACCACTCTGCCGCCAGGGAAGTCCCCATTTATAATTTTTTTAGAGAGAAAAAAATTGGACCATACACCCTCTTAGAAGAATTGAATCATCCTACATTCAGTGAGAACAGGGCATTTAAATTAGACCCTTCCTGTGCCTTCACAGAACCTCTATGATAAGGGGAAGTTATCAATCATTATTGTCTGTGACTCACTGGAGGTCATTACGAGTAGATTGACCCATGACCTCAACAATGTCATGGTTGTCAGACTCTCAGGTTTATGCAAACTTCCAAATTCCCACGATAAATTCTGTTGACATATGTTTTTGTTATTTAACTTCACCTTGTGGTTCCTCTCAGTATTCCTGGTTACTTCCCTTGTCAATTTTCTTATTCTGCTTAATTTTCTAATTCTGTAACCTATTTTCATTATACTTGTGGATTTTTTTTTACTTTAAGAATTATGACTAACAGAACATAGTCAAATTTTAGAAATTTCATATAATATCTAGAATATTTATATCAAAGACATTTACCCATACATTATAACCTGGGAGGGTTTATCACCACTCATTTGGCAATGCTTCCCATGTAATTTCACATAGCAAATAATCCTAATTAGCTTAATATCTCTGACTCTGAGATTCTTCAGGGGCCCACTAGAGGTCAGAAGAAACTGAATTAGAATTTGATCCTTGGGAATTTTGTCATAAATATCAAAAAGGTTTTAAAACAGTTGACTAAGAAGTATCATAAGTCACTGTCAAACATGTTTAATTATGCACTTTACCAAAGTGACAATAAAAGATTTCAAAGGCAAATACAGGAAGTTATAATAGATTACTTAAAAGATAAGCTTTACAATCTGCTATCAATAGCTGATATATATATATATATATGTCTTTATTGAATTTGTTACAATATTGCTTCTTTTTTTTATATTTTGGTTTTTTGGCCATGAGGCATGTAGGATCTTAGCTCCCCAACCAGGGATTGAACCCTCAACCTCTGCTTTGGAAGGCAGAGTTTTAACCACTGGACTGCGAGGGAAGTCCCAATAGCTGAACAGTATTCTAAGAAAACACTGTCCTCAACAGAGACGAAACCAAATTTAGATTTTAGCACCATCTTACCCTTAAAATTCATTTACTCAATTAAATTTATTCTATTCTTACTCCTGACCACACACAAACCCCTCCCCCCTTCCCCCAGGGTTTCTTTTCCACAAACCTTCTATAACTTCCTTTTTTACCTTCAGATTTTTTCCTATGCCTTCTCTTTATCTCTCTCTCTTTTTAACCTCTCTTTAGGTCAAAATTACTTTCTCTTAACTAAGTGTATTTCCTTTCCTTGTACCTTCTTTTTTCTTGCATACAAAGATGTTTTCCTTAGTAATTTTTAGTGTTTTTCATTACATATATTAATTAGAATTATTCACCTTTAAAACCTTAATTTAAAGTGAAAACTAAGAAGCAAGCAATTTTGAACTATCTTTTACATTAGCATTCTGTAAGTTGGCAAACTTATAAATACTATTTATAATTTCTTTTAAAAAGTGCTTTCTTATAGAAAATGTCTCCTGTGGCACCAAACATATATATTTTTTTAAATTTATTTTTGGCTGTGTTGGGTCTTCATTGCTGCGTGTGGGCTTTCTCTACTTGTGGCGAGCAGGGGCTACTTTTCGCTGAGGTACGCGGGCTTCTCATTGCGGTGGCTTCTTGTTGCAGAGCACAGGCTCAAGGTGCGTGAGCTTCAGTAGTTGCAGCACGCGGGCTCAGTAGTTGTGGTACGCGGGCCCTGGGATGCATGGGCTTCAGTAGTTGTTGTGCACAGGTTTAGTTGCTCCGCGGCATGTGGGATCTTCCCAGACCAGAGATCGAACCTGTGTCTCCTGCATTGGCAGGAGGATTCTTAACAATTGCACCACCAGGAAAGTCCCTGGCCAAACGTTTATTAACAGTCCTAAATATCTTTAATTTCCCTGTAGAAGGAAGCCTATGTTCAGTAATTAATTTCCCAGTGTTTTATTTGGGAATGATCTAGATATTCAATAAACTTCCATCATTTAACTTAACTTAGCAAAACTCAAAAGTTTCAAGTTACGAAAATCTGGAGAGACTTTTTTCTTTTTTTAAATTGATTTATTTTATTTATTTATTTATGGCTGCGTTGGGTCTTTGTTGCTGCACGCAGACTTTCTCTAGTTGTGGCGAGCGGGCCTATTCTTTGCTGTGGTGTGCAGGCTTCTCATTACAGTGGATTCTCTTGTTGCAGAGAATGGGCTCTAAGTGCATGGGCTTCAGCAGTTGTGGCCTACGGGCTTAGCTGCTCTGCGGCATATGGGATCTTCCCAGACCAGGGCTCGAACCCGTGTCCCCTGCATTGGCAGGCGGATTCTTAACCACTGCACCACCAGGGAAGCTCTTTTCTTTTTAATTGAAATATAGTTGATTTACAATGTTGTGTTAGTTTCAGGTATACAGCAAAGTGATTCAGTTACATATGTATAATTTTTTCAGATTCTTTTCTATTATAGTTTATTACAAGATACTGAATATAGTTCCCTCTGCTATACAATAAATCTTTGTTGTTTATCTATATTAGTGTGTATCTGTTAATCTAATACTCCTAATTTCTCCCTCTCCCCACACCCCCTTTGGTAATCATAAGTTTGTTTTCTATGTCTGTGAGTCTGTTTCTGTTTTGTAAATAAATTCATTTATATTTTTCTTTAGATTCCACATATAAGTGATATCCTAAATATTTTTATTTCTCTGTCTGACTTACTTCACTCAGTATGATAATCTCTATGTCCATCCATGTTGCTGCAAATGGCAATATTTCATTCTTTTATGGCTGAGTAATATTCCATTGTGTATATATACCACAACTTGTTTATCCATTCATCTGTTGATGGACACTTGGGTTGCTTCCATGTCTTGGCTATTATGAATAGTGCTGCTATGAACATTCAGGTGCATGTATCCTTTTGAATTAGAGTTTTCATCTTTTCTTGATATATGCCCAGGAGCGGGATTTTTGGATCATATGGTAACTCTGTTTTTAGTTTTTTTAAGGAACCTCCATACTGCTTTCCATAGTGGCTGCACCAGTTGACATTCCCACCAACAGTGAAGGAGGGTTCCCTTTTCTCTACACCCTCTCTAGTGTTTATTTGTAGACTTTTTCATGATAGCCATTTTGACTGGTGTGAGGTGATACCTTATTATAGTTTTGATTTGCATTTCTCTAATAATTAGCAGTGTTGAGCATTTTTTCATGTGCCTGTTTGTCATCTTTATGTCTTCTTGGAGAAATGTCTGTTTTGGTCTTCTGCACACTTTTTATTGTGTTGTTTATTTGTTTGTTTGTTTGTTTGTTTTTTGCGGTACGCGGGCCTCTCACTGTTGCGGCCTCTCCCGTTGCGGAGCACAGGCTCCGGACGCGCAGGCTCAGCGGCCATCGCTCACGGGCCCAGCTGCTCCGTGGCATGTGGGATCTTCCCGGACCAGGGCACGAACCCGTGTCCCTAGCATCTGCAGGCGGACGCTCAACCACTGCGCCACCAGGGAAGCCCCTGTTTGTTTTTTTATATTGAGTTTTTTGAGCTGTTTGTATATTTTGGAAATTAACCCCTTGTCAGTTGCATCATTTGCAAATATTTTCTCCCAGTTGTAGATTGTCTTTTCTTTTTGTTTATGGTTTCCTTTGCTGTGCAAAGGCTTATAAGTTTGATTACGTCCCATTTGTTTATTTTTGCTTTTATTTCTTTTGCCTTGGGAGAATGAACTAAGAAAACATTAATATGATTTATGTCAGAGAATGTTTTGCCTATGTTCTCTTATAGGAGTTTTATGGTATCATATGCTTAAGTCTTTAAGCCTTTTTTTTTTTTTCCTGCACCACAAAGCATGCAGGATCTTAGTTCCCCAACCAGGGATCAAATCCGTGTCTTCTGTAGTGGAGGCACAGAGTCTTAACCACTGGGCTGCCAGGGAAGTCCCAGCCTTTAAACCATTTTGAGTTTATTTTTGTGTATGGTGTAAGGGTGTGTTGTAACTTCATTGATTTACATGCAGCTGTCCACCTTTCCCAACATCCTTTGCTGAAGAGCTTGTCTGCTTCCCATTACATATTCTTACCTCTTTTGTTGAAGATTAATTGACTGTGGGTGTGTGGGTTTATTTCTGGGCTCTCTTTTCTGTTGCATTGATCTATGTGTCTGTTTTTGTGTCAGTACCACACTATGTTGATTACTGTAGCTTTATAGTATTGTCTGAAGTCCAGTGGGTTATGCCTCCAGCTTTGTTCTTTTTACTCAGGATTGCTTTTGCAATTCTGGGTCTTTTGTGGATCCATATAAATTTTAGGATTATTTGTTCTAATTATGTGAAAAATGTCATGGGTAATTTGATAGGGATCACATTAAATCTGTAGACTGCTTTGACTAGTATGGCAATTTTAACACTATTAATTCTTCCAATGCAAGAGCATGGAATATCTTTCCATTTCTTTGAATCATCTTCAGTTTCCTTTATTAATATTTTATAGTATCAGTGTCTTTCACCTCCTTGGTCAGGTTTATTCCTAGGTATTTTATTTTATTTTATTTTTGACGTGATTTTAAATAGGATTTTGTTTTTTTACTTTCTGATACTTCATTGTTATTTTAAAGAAATGCAACAGGTTTCTGTATATTACTCTTGTATCCTGCTACTTTGCTGAATTAATTAATTAGTCCTAATCGTTTTTGTGTGGAATCTTTAGGGTTTTCTATATAGAGTATCATGTCATCTGCATATAATGACCATTTTACCTCTTTACCTTTTTCTTGTCTGATTGCTGTAGCTAGGATTTCCAATACAATGTTGATAGAAGTGGTGAGTGTGGGCATCCTTGTCTTGTTCCAGAATTTAGTGGGAAGGCTTTCAGCTTTTCACCATTGAGTATTATATTGACTGTGGGTTTGTCATAAATGGTTTTTATTATGTTGAGATATGTTCCATCTATACGCAGTTTGGTGAGAGTTTTTTTTTTTATCATGAATGGACATTGAATTTTATCAAATGCTTTTTTTGCATCTATTGAGATGATCTGTGGTTTTCGTCTTTTCTTTTTTTGATGTGGTGTATCACATTGGTTGATTTGTATATGTTGAACCATCCTTGTGACTCTGGGATGAATCCAACTAGGTCGTGGTGTATGATCTTTTTTATGTGTTGTTGGATATTGTTGCTAACATTTTGTTGAGAATTTTTGTATCTATATTCATCAAATATATTGGCTTGTGATTTTCATTCTTTTTTCTTCTTTTTCAAAGTCATTTAAATTGGTAGAATGCTTAGAAGTTTGCAAAATGCTTTTACATCATCACACTTAAAAACCTTCCCAGGGGTTTGATCCCTGGTCCGTGAAGATCCCACGTGCCATGGAGCAACTAAGCCTCTGTGCCACAACTCCTGAGCCTGCGGTGTAGAGTCTGCAAGCCACAACTACTGAAGCCCATGCACCACAACTACTGAAGTCTGCATGCCTAGAGCCTGTGCTCCGCAATGAGAAAGCACTACAATGAGAAGCCTGCACACCACAACAAAGAGTTGCTCCTGCTCGCTGCAACTAGAGAAAGCCCACGTGCAGCAACAAAGACCAAACACAGCCAAAATTAAATAATTAATTAAATAATTAATTTTAAAATAAACCTTCCCAGGTAGGCAGGGCAAATGTATGAGCATTTTGTGGATGAGAACATGGGGCCCAGGTAGATGGGGTGACACACAGCTCATATTGCTTGTAAGTGGAGGGACCATGGTAGAGCCATAGATTACAAGTCTCTTTCACTCCAGACTATTATTGGTTTTACCCTGGGGGATTTTCTTTTTTGATATTGTCTGTCTGATTTTGGTATCAGGGTGTTTGTAACTTTGGGAGGGCTCCCTCTTCACTCTTTCAGAAGAGTTTGAGAACAATCAGTATAGGTTCTTCTGTGTATGTTTGGTAGAATTCCCCAGTGAAGCCATCTGGTCCTGTACTTCTGTTTGCAGGGAATTTTTTTTTTTTTAACTACAGATTGTATTTCACGTCTAGTGATTGGTCTGTTCAAATTATCTTTCTTCTTGTTAATTTTGGCAGGCTCTGTCTTTCTAGAAACTTGTCCATTTATTCTAAGTTTTCCAATTTGTTGGCATATCATAGTATTTTCTTACTTTTTTTGTTTTTCTGTGGTATCAGTGGTTATTTCTTCTCTTTGATTTCTTCTTTTGTTTATTTGGGTCGTCTCTCTTTTCTTCTTGGTTAGTCTGACTAGAGGTTTTCAATTTTGTTTATCCTTTCAAAAAACCATCTCATGGTCTTATGGATCTTTTCTCTTGTTTTTTTTTAATCTCTATTTCCTCTCTTACATTTATAATTTTGCTCCTTCTGCTGACTTTGGATTTTGCTTGTTCTACTTTTTCTAATTTTTTTAGGTGGTAGGTTAAGTTGGGGTTTTCTTTTGAGATTTTGTTTGTTTGCTTGTTGAGGAAGGCCTGTATCACTATGAACTTCCCTCTTAGGACTGCTTTTGCTACATCTCAGATTTTGTAAGGCTGTGTTTTCATTGTCATTTGTTTCAATGTATTTTCTGATTTCCTGTTTGATTTCATCGTTGACCCACTGCTTTTTTAGTAGCATTGTTATTTAGTCTCCGTGTAATCATTTTTTTTCTCATTTTTCTTTGTGTGGTTGATTTCTAACTTTATACCATTGTGGTAAAAAAAAAGACACTTTAAATAATTTCTATCTTCTTAAGTTTGTTAAGGCTTGTTATGTGTCCTAATATGTGGTCTATCCTAGAGAATGTTCCATGTGCACTTGAAAAGTATGTATATTCTGTTTTTTTTTTTGAATTTAAAAAAATCCCAGGAAATAAAACTTCAGGACTGGATGGCTTCACAAGGGAATTCTACCAAACATATAAAGAAGAGCTAATACAAGTCCTTTTCAAACTATTCCAAAAAATTGAAGAGGATGGAACACTCCCAAATTTATTCTACAATTGCCCTGATACCAAAACCAGACAAAGTCACTCTTAAAGAAGAGAATTACATGCAGGGACAGGGGGAGAAACTATGGTTCTGAGTGTTGTTTGTGGTTGAAATCTTAGTGCATGGTTTGGCCACGTAACTTGTGGTTTTATTCTGTTGTCTTTGCGAAACAACTGAGTATCTTGTTACATACAGGATAGGGCCAGTTTTAGTCTGATTCTGCAGTTACACATTTAAGGCAGGTTACCTGGCCTTTGTTCACATTCTCATGGAAAAGAAACTTAATATCACTGACATACTTAACATGATTAATATTTTAGGTTTTGACCAAATGTGTTCTGCCTAAAGTTGGGTTTTGCAAAAGCAGAACCTGACATAGGGTTCAATGACATATGACTTATTTAGGGGAAATTAACAGGAGAAGTTTAATGATAGAGTACAAGGCAAGGAAAAGAGCTAAGTAAGGGTGTGGGCTCAACTGGAATCTCCCTCAGCCTGATCCCTTTTGGAGATCTGGAATGTAAGTGGTACCACATATTTGTCCCACCTTGAGACAAGGGAGTATCTTTTTGTAACTCCAGGTCAGACAGTCCTTAAATATTTCCCAGAGAGACTGCTTTCTTTGTTTACTTTTTCTAAAACATTGGACTTACCTGTAACTGCAGGAATTCATATATGAGGCATTTTATTTGGTGTTCTTTCTTTCTTTCTTATTATTTATTTTGGCTGTGTTGGGTCTTCGTTGCTGTGCATGGGCTTTCTCTAGTTGCAGCGAGTGGGGGCTACTCTTCATTGCAGTGCACAGGCATCTCATTGCGGTGGCTTCACTTGTTGTGGAGCACAGGCTCTAGGCACGTGTGCTTCAGTAGTTGTGGCATGTGTGCTTCAGTAGTTGTGGCTCATGGGCTCTAGAACGCAGGCTCGGTACTTGTGGTACACAGGCTTAGTTGCTCCATGACATGTGGGATCTTCCCAGACCAGGGCTCTAACCCATGTCCCCTGCATTGGGAGGCAGATGCTTAACCACTATGCCACCAGGGAAGTCCCACTTGGTGTTATTTCTGAACATGAATTTCTTCTTCTGTTGCAGAGTCTAGATTGCGTAACTATGATCATTCTAAAAAAGTCCATTAAAGGGCTTCCCTGGTAGTGCAGTGGTTAAGAATCCACCTGCCAATGCAGGCGACAAGAGTTTGATCCCTGGTTCGGGAAGATCCCACATACCGTGGAGCAACTAAGCCCATGTACCACAACTACTGAACCTGTGCTCTAGAGCCTGCAAGCCACAACTACTGAGGCCACGTGCCACAACTACTGAAGCCCATGTGCATAGAGCCTGTGCTCCACAACAAGAGAAGCCACCGCAATGAGAAGCCCGTGCACTGCAATGAAAAGTAGCCCCTGCTCACCACAACTAGAGAAGACCCATGCGCAGCAGCAAAGACCCAATGCAGCCAAAAATAAATAAATAAATTTATTTTTTAAATACAATAAAATTTAAAAGTCCATCAAAGAATAAAACTTCTCACTTGTTTTACAATAAATAAATAAATCAGAGTCCTACATTGAAATGCCTAAAGTCTGTTTCACTTGGCTGTTTGACTGACTCTAAAACAAAATATGTTCAAAAGTGAGACTCTAATATTTCCTCCTAACCTCCTCCATGAACACCACCACTACCCTTTCTATCTCAGTTAATGACAAGTCCATCCTTCCGGCTTGGACAAAAACCTTGAGCCATCTTGATTACTGTAGTGTGAGGCTGATTAGGAGGTGAAGCCATGTTCTGATCTGAGGACTTGGAGCTGTGTAACCACAATCATGTGCATATCCTCAGTAATAAAGATACTATATAATGAAAACACGTGGCATCTTCTTAGTGAATTTTTATTGGATAAAGTTTAATGTATAGAATGAAGTAATTGTGTATAATCTTGCTAGTAGACTGAAACTGGTGGGGAGTCACTTGCCTTTCACAAATGTTTTTCAGAGATACTTTCAAATCCTTTGGCAGATGTTATTGCCATTAGAGCAAACAGATCGAAATCCAGAAAACCAGAACGTTTATCTCAGAGTTTAGGTGGTCACTTTCTACACAATTCCACCACTGCAGGAAATGTCGTAGCAGGAAATGAAATTTGGTGATATCTCTCCTTTTCAAATAGATCTTAGGTGTCACACTGCTAAAAGAAATGAACATGCCTTGGAAAATGGTGTAAGAAATACTATCTTGATATAACAGCTGGGTTGGATACAAATTCAGTCAGTGAGTATAGAGGCAGAGGTGTTTTCTGACGGAAAAGCAGACGGCACCTTGCCCACGTTATTCAAGGCTGCCTAATATCGCTGCATTTTTCTCCTCTATGGAGTCTTTTCCCTCTCGTCTCTCACCAGTATTGGAGCTCACAGAATGACTCCCAAGCTTCAGTCTCCCTGAAATTGAAGAGCAGCAAGATAATATTAGGTCGAATCTTTTTTTTTTTTTTTTTTTTTTGCGGTACGCGGGCCTTTCACTGCTGTGGCCTCTCCCGTTACGGAGCACAGGCTCCGGACGCGCAGGCTCAGCCGCCATAGCTCACGGGCCTAGTTGCTTCGCGGCATGTGGGATCTTCCCAGACCGGGGCACGAACCCGTGTCCCCTGCATCGGCAGGCGGACTCTCAACCACTGCGCCACCAGGGAAGCCATAGGTCGAATCTTTGAATGGAGTCACTTTCTATCTGCATGATATCATGGTCTGGTGTGTCCCTTGGGGATTTTAGCTCTTGGGCATGTATGAAATAACACGTCTAATCATTTTCCTTAGCTGCAGAAGACACGACCCGTAAATGGGGTGGTGGCTATTTAAGAAGCAAAGACGCCTCGCTCCGCCTCCAGAGCCCGACGACTTCGTTTCCCAGAAGCCCTTACGCGGGCACCTGTGATCCTTCGCAGAGATTCCCGGAAGGGCGCCCTTCGAGGTACCAGGTGGTGCTGCGGAAGCAATATTACCCAGGAGGCTCTGCGGCAAGAGGCGGTAGCTCCGGGCCAATGACTGTGCAGGACTGGGATCCCACGTTGGGCGAGACTTCCGGCGGAATTCTCGTGACGGTCGTATTGACTGCGCCTGCGTCTGTCCTCGGGATCGCACGCAGCTCCCGAGCCATAAGCGGGCTCGAGGGCCGGGAGCAGAAAGTCTCGGGAAGAAGCTTCTTCCCCTCCCTGCACGGAGGCAGGGCTGAGGGTGGACGGGGCAGGTTAGGGACGTCAGCTGAACCGTTGGGACCCTCCCTGGTCTCCTGTGTTGCAAGGCCCAGGTCCCTGGAAAGGGTCTCATGGCCGCGGCAGAGGCACAGACGGACCCGACACTGGTGAGTGGATGGCCCCTCAGGCCCTTTGGACCTCCAGACACATCATCCCGGCGCCCCCATATAGAGCGAAATTTTCCTGGGTCTCTTCACTTCCCCTTACTCTGCCTTTGAGTCTGGGGGCCGTGGAGGCCGGTCAGTCAGTCCCAGCCTATTGCCCTGAATCCAGGCCAGGATTTATATGGAAGAGTTCCCAACTCAGTTAATTGATGATCTGTGCAGGGGTATCCCAGGCACTTGAACCACTAGGTGAAAATGCAGGGAGGTGAGGCTGAGCTGGGTGGAATTGCGAATCTCCATTTTGCCTGTTGGGGACAGAGTGGCGAGAGAGAATTCAGGTCTGGAATGGCAGGCTGAGGAACGGGGTCTCTCTTTGGTTTTTTTTTTGTTGTTGTTGTTATTTATTTATTTAGCTCTTTATTATTTATTTTTGGCTGTGCTGGGTATTTGTTGCTGCGCGTGGGCTTTCTCTAGCTGTGGCGAGCAGGGGCTACACTTCATTGCGGTGCATGGGCTTTAGAGGTACTCAGAGGTGAGTTATTCTTGGCCTATGGTCCTTAATCGAAAACGGGGATTGTGTGACGCACTTCCAATTTCTGAAACCCAATAGGATGAGGTAAGGGTTGCCAGGCACAAGAACTAGCATGTGCATATGCTTCGTTGTGGCACTGACCTGGGAATGTTCTAGAAACCACAAGTCTACACTATGTCTTTTGGGACGAGAGAGCAGGTGGGCAGGAATCAGCTGTGAAATGGCAAATGAGGAGCTGGGCCTTCTGAGGGTGGTGGGAGCCATAGACGGTTTAGAGCTGATGGAGGTGCCCTGATTCAGGTCATAACAAGCTCTCTCTGGCTACAGAACACACTGTGGGGGTGATTGTTTCCCTAGTATTCAGTCAGCTGTATTTTCCTCTGACAAGATCTAATGATACATATTTTTTTATTATTATCATTTTTTTTTCCGTATGTGGGCCTCTCACTGCTGTGGTTTCTCCTGCTGTGGAGCACAGGCTCCGGACGCGCAGGCCCAGTGGTCATGGTCCACAGGCCCAGCCGCTCCGTGGCAAGTGGGATCTTCCCGGACCGGAGTACGAACCCACGTCCCCCGCATCGGCAGGCGGACTCTCAACCACTGCACCACCAGGGAAGCCCCATACTTTATTATTTTTACTTTTTTTTAGATTTAATTTGCTCTATATTTTGTTAAGGATTTTTTTCACCTGTATTAATTAGGACTATAGTTCTGTAATTACTAATTTTTTGTAGTCATTACATTTTTATATCAATTAGGTTTTTCTCTTAAAATGAGCTGGAAAGCATTTGAGCCTTCTCTTATTTTCTGAAAGGACAAGTTATTGTAGTATTATTTACCCTGTAAATGTTTTATAGAATTTGCCAGCAGTGTTTGATAATTTTATTGTTTTTGAACATATTTTATTCAATTTATTTCTAAATACTTCATATTTTGATGGTATTGTAACGGATTTCTTTTTTTCAATTTCCAAACTTTCATTGCTAGTATATGTAAACACAAGTAATTTTTGTATATTGGCTTTTTTATCCTGGGAACTTGCTAAACTCAATCATTAGACCTAATAGCTTTTTGGTGAATGAGTTGTAATTTTCAACATAATCATGTCTTACATGAATAGACAGTTTTGGTTCTACCTTTACAATCTTTAGAATTTTTTTTTTTATGTTACTAACACAGACCACTAGTATAATGTTAAGTGATGAGCATAGACATACTTGCATTATTCCCAATATCAGGGCAAAAGCATTAGGCTTTCACCATCAAATATATTAGCTGTTGTTTTTTTCATAGATACACTATATCAGGCTGAGGAAGTTCCCATCTAATCCTAATTTGCTGAGAATTTGTATCATTCACTGGTTTTGAATTCTGTGAAATTCTTCCACTACATCTTTGAGATGATTGTTTTTATTTTAGTCTATTAATATAGATTATAGATTCAGTTGTTAAATCTTTGCTTTCCTGATAAACATCACTAGGTTATGATTTATGTGTTTATATATGTATATGGCTGGATTCAGTGTGCTAAAATTTTGTTAAGGTTTTTGTTGTATCTGTGATCATGTGGGTATTGGTCCATAGTGTTTTAATAGCATCATTCACTTAACTAGTTGGGAAGTGTTTGAATCTTGTTTTAGAAGAATTTCTGTGTAATTGGTACTGTTTCATCTTTAAATATTCTTTAAGAGTTTTTACATGTTCCAGGGATGACCTGGTAGCTGACAGCCACCAAGAAAACAGGAATATCAGCCCTACAACCACAAGGAACTGAAATTGCCTAATGACTCAAATGAACAGGAAACAGGGGCTTCCCTGGTGGCGCAGTGGTTGAGAGTCCGCCTGCTGATGCAGGGGACGCAGGTTCATGCCCCGGTCCGGGAGGATCCCACATGCCGTGGAGCGGCTAGGCCCGTGAGCCATGGCCGCTGAGCCTGAGCTCCGTGATGGGAGAGGCCACAGTGGTGAGAGGCCCGCGTATCTCAAAAAAAAGAAAAATGAGCAGGAAACAGAATTTCCTCCACTCCATGAAAAAATACACAACCCTGCCAACAACTTGAGTTTAGCACAGTGAACCAATCCCAGGTCTCAGTGGGCATATGACATATAGAACTATAATATAAATTTATGTTGTTTAAGCCATAAGTTTGTGGTAATTTTTTAGGACAGCAATAGAAAGCTAATACATCAACATTATTCATCAAGTACTTTTTTTTTTTTTTTTGGCCATGCTACGCAGCTTGTGGGATCTTAGTTCCCCGACCAGAGACTGAACACAGGCTACGGCAGTGAGAGCACTGAGTCCTCACCATTGGATCACCAGGAAATTCCCTTCAAGTACTTCTTTACTTTCTAATGCAAGAATATTTCCTATGCTCGTGTTATACTTTTCCAGCTCCAACCTGGAAATAGCCTCTTATCTAAGGAGTTCTGGTTCTTTTTATTGAAATATCATATTCATAAGCCAATAACTGGACAATAAATATGCTCACAGCTGCTGGAATGCCACTTCTTTCTAGGCTGTCTCAGAAGAGATAGGGAATGTGTTCATATATAAACATTTCTACATACGTTGTTTTTTATGTGTATTTAAATTTACAGAAATTTCACAAAATTGGATATTTATTTTTAAAATTTATTGATTTATCTATTTATTTTTGGCTGTGTTTGGTCTTTGTTGCTGTGCACAGTCTTTCTCTGGTTGTGGCAAGCAGGGGCTACTCTTCATTGTGTATTGCGGTGGCTTCTCTTGTTGCAGAGCATGGGCTCTAGGCATGCAGGCTTCAGTAATTGTGGCTTGTGGGCTCTAGAGCATGGGCTCTAGATCGCAGGCTCAATAATTGTGGTGCACGGGCTTAGTTGCTTCACAGCATGTGGGATCTACCCGGACCAGGGCTCGAACCTGTGTCCCCTGCATCGGCAGGTGGATTCTTAACCACTGTGCTGCCAGGGAAGTCCCAAGACTGGATATTTAAAAGGGTCTTAAGACTCCAATAGCATACTCAGATAAGGCTTTTTTTTACAGTCAAAGATAAGAGAAAGAGTACAATACCAAAAGTACAATCAATAAAAAACGAATGGGTAAATTGGATTTCATGAAAATTAAGAAATTCTACTCTAGGAAAGATAACGTTAAGAAATGAAAAGCAAAGCCACAGACTGTGAGGAAATATTGGTAAAGCATATATCAAATGAGTAACTTGCACCCCGAATATATTAAGAAATTACAAGACAGTTCCTTAATAGTAGGCAAAAAACTTTGAACAGATAATTCACTAAAGATATATGGATGGCAAATACACAGGGAGTCATTAGGGAAATGCAAATTAAAACCACAGTGAAATACTACTACATACCTACTAGAATGGCTAAAATGAATGGCCAGTGTCTTACATACAAAGGTCAGGAAGGATGTGAAGAAACTGGAAAACGAATACACTCCAGGAAATGTGAGATGGCATAACCATTTACAACACAAGGTGGCAAGTTCTTAAAAAGTTAAATATTTGCATCAACTTCCAGCATGGCAGTGTAAGGAGCTCTGCAAGCCCTGATTCCCAATGAAACTGGTGAAAAATTATAAAAACACCATCTAAAGCCTCTAGAAATGATCCTAAGTCTACACAGTAAATGAGGAAACATTTAAGGAAATCTAATACTCAGGACGAACAGCAAGAGCCAGTCACATCTGAACCAAGGCCACACCCTCTCTCCCTGCTTCGAACTCAGAGATGAAAACTCCAGACTGAGGCAGTCAAGAACACAGGGCTCCCTCTCATTAGAGCTGCCTGGCAGAGGACTAGCCTCTCAAGAGGAGCAGGATGTCAGCAATTCTCATCCTGCTCCAGTGTGCATGTTTGGATGAATGATATTCAATTGTTGGCTCACTCATAAAGGCTGCTCTCAGAGCTTCTATGTTTAAGTTAGGTTGACCAGGAGACAGCACATGCCCTGCACTCTTAAGGCCTTTCCCCAGTCTGAACTTTCTGGTGCCAAACAGGATTAAGACTTTGGCTGCAAACTTTCTTCAGGTCCCCGTATTCATAAGGCCTGTTTGAGCTGTGCAGTTTCTGTTGCTGAATCAGAGTGGACCTTTGCTTAAAGACTTTTCTACATTAGCTGCATTCAAGACTTTTCTCCACTGTGAACTTTATGGTGTTGAATGAGGTTGAAACGCTGGCTAAATGATTTCCCACAACTGCTGCACTCATAGGGCATTTCTCCAGTGTGAATCCTCCGATGTTTAACAAGGCTGGAGCTGTGGCGGAACAATTTCCCACATTCCCTGCACTCATAAGGCCTTGCTCCAGTGTGAACCCTCTGGTGTTTAACGAGGCTAGAATTCTCACTAAATAATCTTCCACATTCATTGCACTTAAAAGGCTTTTCTCCAGTGTGAACTTTTCGGTGTTGCATGAGGCTAGAGCTTTGGCTAAAGAATTTCCCACATTCGCTGCACTCATAAGGCCTTTCTCCAGTGTGAACTCGCCAGTGATTAATAAGGCTTGATTTGTGGCTATAGAATTTCCCACACTCGCTGCACTTATAAGGCCTTTCTCCAGTGTGAACTCTCTGATGTTTCATGAGGCTTGAGTTAAAGCTAAAGAACTTCCCACATTCGCTGCACTCATAAGGCCTCACTCCAGTGTGGATTCTGTGATGCTGAACAAGTGTGGAATTATGCCTGAAGGCTTTTCCACATTCACTACATTTAAAAGGCTTTTCTCCAGTGTGAACTCTCCGGTGTTGAATGAGGTCAGCATTGCGACTAAAAGATTTTCTGCATTCACTACACTGGTAAGGCCTTTCACCAGTGTGAACTATTTGGTGTATAAAAAGGTTGGATTTATGGCTAAATAATTTGCCACATTCGCTGCATTCATAAGGTTTTTCTCCAGTGTGTAGTCTCTGGTGCTGAACAAGTAAGTATTTCTGACCAAAGGCTTTCCCACACTCGCTGCATCTGTAATGCCTTTTTCCAGGGTGAAAGCCCTCCCCACTTTCAGTGCTCCTATGTGGCTCCCCTCTGCTGTGAGCCACCTGATGCTTGGGAAGACCAGAGCTAGTTGGGGAGACCTTCCCACCCTCCTCACCCTCTTCTCTTCTTGAGGGTTTCTCTCCAGAGCTCAGCTTCTGGTGTTGGTGAAGGTTTGCTCTGAGCACTCCCTCTACATAAACACCCTGCTCAGGTGCCACGTCCTCAGCCTCCGCTCTACACCAACAACCTGAAAGCAGAGAAATGCTGATGAATAGTATGTAGACTTTGGCGGGACGGGGCAGCACCCTCACAAATGTGTCTGACACAGCCAGTATGGAGTTCCTGGGATTACTGGCAGGGTGAGGGAGAGCTCACTGTGCAGTGCCAGACCTGACAACCTCATAGATCATGGGGACTCATGAGTAGCAAGGATACAAGATGGGTTGCATCCCAGGGAGGAAAGGCAGGGTCTCCAACACACTCCTCCTCAAATGGCTTTCAGCAGGGTTTCAGCTGCTGGTGACACAGGAACACAGTGCAGAAGGGTGTGTCCAGGCCCAGAAAAATTGAAGGCAATTGAGTAGCTGGTGTTCAAGGACTATTAAGGATATGTGTACACCTCATGACACATGGAGTGAAAGCTTGTATTGTGACCTGGAAAACTTCCCATTCTCCTGTTGCCTCAACAGCCCCACAAAAAAGCTGTAAATTATGCCACCATGTGCACCAGTGTGAGAAGGTGGACCCCTGCCACAAGTTCTCTTACCTACCTTCCTGACTGAGACCCAGGGCCATTTAAACTCACCAGTGAAATCCCCTTGCACCTTCCCCCTGTTCCTCTCCTCAGTCCTAACCAGTGATGCTGCATCCCCTTCAGAGAAGTCCACCGTGGCACTCTGTGAAGGTCGATGGTGCTGGCAACCACTTCTTCACTGCTGTCGCTCTTTGTCTCCTGATCCCATGGGTATTGGGGGCACCATTCCTGGAGATCAGTGGCTCAAGATCTTACAGGCCAGGATCTTAGCAGGAACATTTAATTCCAGCAACTCCCAATAACCAGAGGAGGTGAGCCAATTATTTCAAAGTAAAATATCTTTGCAAAATAGCTGGGCTCTACTTAGTGCCACTGCCTATCAACCTGCCAACTACTGCTCAGCTCCTGAGGTCTAAGAACGATCGGAAAAGATCTGGCCACCAGAGCTGTCCTGAATGGATCCCAACCCAGCTGAAGTCACCTTAGAAAGGGAAGCTGCTGCCTACGAGAGGGGCTACAGAAAGGAAGCATCCAAGGTCTTCTCAGACCCAGCGGCTCAAGAGCACAGGAGATCATAAGGAATTATAAGGTGAAACTTGCAATTTCACAAGACTAGAAATACCAATGATTCTTAAAGATTTCATTCAAAGAGGTGGGGAAAGGGAGCTGATTGGTTACTGAGAGCATTTAACATGGGTGCACATTCAGCCCCAGAGATGAGGCAGCTGCCAGCATTTGGAAAGAGGCTAAGATGCATAATTAAAGATATTTTGGCCCTCCAAGTTCAATTCTCACCTGATATTTTGGGGCTGAAGGACCTCAGGGAGGACAGAGGGCATCCCAAATGCCAGGGTAGGTGTGACAGAGACCAAAACTTTTGATGAGATTATATAGGCCTCAGATGAGGAATCTGAAGCCTCTACCACCACTTGGGCCTCAGAAGCCCTGCCGTTAACTGAATTGGATTTTCATGGCCTGGAGATGCCCAATGGGAAACAGTAAAGGAAGCCCATGTGCTCCTCTGCAAAAACTGGAATGGTTCAATGGATCTATCAGTTCTTTGGGCATTCAGACAAGGAGAACCCTGAGCCCGTTTCTAAACCAGGAGGCCCTCTTTGTCACAGAGTCCAGGAGTTGTTCTTGCAGGTGCCCATCCCGATACAGAGCTTTGTTGCTTAACCTTATTGGTATATCTCACACCAAATGGGAGGCCACGGATGGAACTATCTCCAGACGTGCCACAAGAGCTCTGCGCACCCTGACTCACATCCGCCGCCTGGTGTGCGGATAACCACCCCCCACGCCTAGCATTCTTTCCCGAGTGGCTGACACCCCCTACTGCCTCCAGGGTGATAGTGGTAGAACTAGTCATGGCAAACACACTGCACCAGGTGTCAACCATCTTTATCAAACAGCTGCCCGTGATGGTGACCCCTGATGCTTTGAGTTTTCCTGTGAGAGACAGATGTGTATGACACCTGAACAAGCTCAAGTCCCTCTCACAAAGTGAGAACCTGTGGAGTTGCCCCTGCTGGTGAAGGTAGTAAACATGCCATAGTATCACCTGAAACAAGGTACTGGCCTTTGACTCGTTGTTCAAGATCTACTAAAAGAAGGGGAGATGATTCCTGCTATTTCTCCTTAATAGGAGTGGCACTTAACTGTTGATTATCGAAACCTTAAAGCTCAAGTTCCCCCCGTCAGGGGTCCAACACCTAACATAATCCAATTAACTGAAGACATCAAGAGGGCACCAGTGACTACTTGGCCAGAGTGGATCTGACCCAGTATATTTTATTCTGGGCCTATGACCCCTTAATCACAGCCCCAGTTCGCCTGTACTTTTGAAGAAACCCAATATACATTTACAAAGTTGCCCGTGAGTTATTTAAACAGCCCAGCCCACAATTACTGCCAGGACGTGGACCAGGTCCCATCCTCACTCCAGTTCTTTATCCACCAGGTACCTCCCTTTTTCCATCAACCCAAGGACGCTGGGCAAAACAGGCAATTATCTATTCCCATCTTATTTTTTTATTTTTTTGGCTATGTCGTGTGGCATGCGGGATCTTAATTCCCCAACCAGGGATTGGGCCCATGCCCCCAGCAGCAGAAGTGTGGAGTCTTAAACACTGGACCACCAGGGAAGTCCCTATTTATTCCCATCTTAATCAGACTTGTGGTAGCCGCAGGAGACACCAGGTTTGGCACCAGTACAGCAGCCTTTGTCCAACAAGATCAGATCACGTCTGCCAACCAGCGCCTTTCAGCGGCCCTCTCAGATCACGTACAAAGGGTGCAGGAAACCTTCGCCCTTATTCAACAAACCTACAAGTCTCTGAGCCCAAATGGTCATGGATAACAGACTGGCTCCTGATTGCTTACTAGCCAGGAAAGGTGGCTCAGGACAGCTACAGGCCAAGCTATGAGAATTAGGACAAGTGGTAAAAATCTTTTGTAACAGAACCAAAAGCTTCCAAAAGACTCCCTTAAACCCGGAGGTGACTGATCTGTTCTCTTGCCTTTCCCCTACTACCTGCCGTGCTGGCTGCGGCCTGGGTTTCAAACCCTCATTATATATCTGGTAGGACCCTTCTTAGTTGTCACCTTTGTCAAAGATTGCCTTTGGTGGCAAGAACAAACTATTCCTGTCACCTGTAACATCGCCACAACCCAGGTGGCAAGTGTCACCCATCCCAATGAGAGTTTATAACGATGTTGAGACACCACAGGGCCAACTATATTGCAACCTTTGAAGCTCCCTGTTTTCCTGCTCCCTCGGCATCCCCACAAAGAGGCTGTGAGCCTCCCCCCAGTGGCACCAGTGTGAGGAGGCTGGTCCCTGCCACAAGTTGCCCTTCTGGTCCTCCCCTGAGTGTGACCTAGTACGTTTAAATGCACCAATAAAATCCCCTCGTGTTGGGACTTCCCTGATGGTGTAGGGGTTAAGAATCTGTCTGCCAATTCAGGGGACATGGGTTCGAGCCCTTGTCTGGGAAGATCCCACATGCCACGGAGCAGCTAATCCCATACACCACAGCTACTGGGCCTGCGCTCTAGAGCCTGCGAGCCACAACTACGGAGCCCGTATGCCACAACTACTGAAGCCCGTGTGCCTAGAGGCCACGCTCTACAACAAGAGAAGTCACCACAATGAGAAACCCATGCACTGCAACAAAGAGCAGCCCCCACTCGCCGCAACTAGAGAAAGCCCGCGCGCAGCAACAAAGACCCAACGCAGCCCCAAATAAATAAATAAATAAATCCCCTTGTGCCTTTTCTTGCATTCTCCCCCCAACCACCAACAGAGACACTTGCCAACAGATCCTCACCCTCTGCTTCCCCCCTGCTCCATTTAGCCTGCTCCCTTGCGCTCCTCCCACGTGACCCCCCTCTTGGCGTGCAGTGACTCTCTGGACCTGTGAGCATAATAAACTTTGTTTTTTTCCTTAGGCTGTCCTGTGTTTCCTCTCGTGGCTGCATCTGCCTGGCCATGTCATAAAAGAGCACAAAATGGGTCTACTGTTGGTGAGCACTGGAGAGGGAGCAGTGGAGGATGGGTGGGGTCAGCCCTGGGTCAGAAACCAGAGCTGCCCTGAGCAGCGGGCAGAGCTGAGGAAGAAAAGGAGAAAATCACCCTTGGCCCCTTGTTTGACACCAAAACATCAGGGCACCATGGAGAGACTCCTGGTATGATTTGAACCCATCCCTGAGTTCCCTCTTCCCCACTTCCTCCCTCCAAGCACCTCTTGGCGTGGCTGTGATCACGACTTCACAGGCAGGCACAAAGGGCTCTCCCCACTGCTCCAGCTGAGTAATTTCCTGGGTCCTGGAAAATGTGAGTCCTAAGGGAGGGACAAGGCAGGCAGGTCAAAACAACCCGCTCCACGGCAGCCCACAGGGATGAAGACTGAATATTACAAACAAGAAGCTTGGAGAAGGATCTTGCAGGAACAACCCAGTCAAGCAGTGGCCGTGTTGGTACCTCGATTCCTGGCACAGGCTGATCCCATGTCAGCCAAAGGGAGAGGGCAGAACTGGGGGCACAGGACTGCCATGGATCTCCACAGCATCAGGCCAGGGAAAGGCCAGTAGCATGTGATCCATCGGTTGGACTACAACACTCCTGATCCCCAAACCCTTTCCTGCACAACTTTGGGGCAGCAGCAGTTTGGGGACAGAAGGGGTAGTGTACCCAGCCCAGGCTTTCACTCACAACACCTACTACAGCACACAGGGAAGGACGCAGTACCCATGGACCAGCTTTGGGAAGGACAGACCTGCCCTTGGAGAAGGGGAAGAGCAGAGCCCCGCCTAAGCTGTGGGGTGCAAGGAACTTACCCAGAGAGGCCATCAGTGAGAAGTTCTCCAGCATCACACTGCGGTACAGGAGTCTCTGGGCTTTATCAAGGAGTCCCCACTCCTCCTGTGAGAAGTAGACAGCCACATCCTCAAATGTCACTCGGCCCTGCCAAGATGGGGATGGTTCAGTTTATGTGCAGCCTCCTTCCCAGGACTCTAAGCATCTCCCCAAATATCCACCCTCCTCCCAAGCCACCAACCTCAGAGGAGATCCCAGGCCCTGGTGCCATTGATGCCCACCCTTTGCTGGCCATCCCATCAATCACTGTGTTCGGCCCTCATCGACAACAGGCAGGGGGGTATGTGTCATCTGAGCCCTGGTGCTGGCCTGCAGAGCCTCACCCTTCTGCCCGACAGCTTACCTGGGATCCTCTAGATTGTGCTTCCCAAACACAACCAAAACTGAGTCACTGTCCTCCCCTCAGGCCCCAGTCCAAGGGCCTGGGGCCATCAGTTGACACTCCCTCCCAACATGTACATCGTTCTTTTATTTTTTTTAAATATAAATTTATTTATTTATTTTTGGCTGCGTTGGGTCTTCTTTACTGCACGCAGGCTTTCTCTATTTGTGGCGAGTGGGGGCTACTCTTCATTGCGGTGCACGGGCTTCTTATTGCACTGGCTTCTCCTGTTGTGGAGCACAGGCTCTAGGCAAGAGGGCTTCAGTAGTTGTGGAACACAGGCTCAGTATTTGTGGCTTGAGGGCTCTAGAGCGCAGGCTCAGTAGTTGTAGCACACGGGCTTAGTTGCTCCACGGCATGTGGGATCTTCCCAGACCAGGGCTCAAACCCATGTCCCCTGCATTGGCAGGTGGATTTTTAACCACTGTACCACCAGGGAAGCCCTATACATTGTTCTTTACACCACACCTCCCTTCACAGCCCCAACCCCTCACGGCCACCACCACCCACTACACCACATCCTGCATCTCCCTGGCCTCACCACGTGCCAGTGTGCACGTGGCATCCTGAGGGTGCTTGGCAAGTGCAATCAGAATCCTACTGTCCCAGTGTTCCAAAGGCACTAACTGCCAGGGGCAACCCCCAGGCCTGCTTTGAAGGCCTCCTTACTTGGCCCTTATCCTTGCTTCATCGTCAGCCACCCAAAACGATGCACAGATCTCAGGTACACTCGGCCCTCTTCCACTTCTGTGTTGCAAAGCTGTCCCCTCATCAGTCTCAGCTTCCTCTGATACTTATTCAAAGCCCAGGTCCAGGGACTTCCCTGGTGGTCCAGTGGTTAAGACTCTGTGCTTCCAATGCAGGAGGCTCGGGTTCCATCCCTTGTCGGGGAACTAAGATCCCACATGTGCGCAGCGTGGCCAAAAAATTAAAAAAAAAAAAAAAAGAACAAAAGCCCAGATCCACCTGTCTCTCACATCAGGCCTAATAGCTGTCCCAGAGGACACTGTGTGATCTTGTGCTAACCTCCAGGTCACAGTGGGGATAAGAACAAGTCTGGGGAGCCCATAGCTTGATGAATAAGCAATAGCACCAGGTTTGCTGTCATCTCCCTGCCTTGTCTCATATCCACTCCCCATGGAAACCCTGGTCACCAGCCAGATCCTCCTCACTCCTACAACGCCTCCCCATGGCCACTATGTTCCCTTACGTGTTTCTGTGAAGCCCACCACCCCATCTAGCAAGAGACCCAGTCCTCGGCCCCACACACTCCTCCCTTGTCACCTAACACACTGCCACAGGACCTGAAGGTGCCCCCTGCCAAATCTGATCACAGTTCCATCCTGGTCCACACACCATCCATATTGTGGGTGAATCCAATCTGAACTCAAGATGTGTGTGTCCAGGTATCCACTGGATGAATCCACTCAAGGGTTTTCTGGAGCATCTCAGTTCAACAGCCAGAACCTAGCTCCTAATATTCCCACTGAAAATTACTCTTGCCGCTGACTTCGACATGGTAGTACTAACCCTGCTTCTAGCTACTAAGGCCAAACATCTCAGAGTCACCCGAGTGACAGTCTTCCTCTTCTCTCTCCCACCCTCCACATCAGAAAGTCTGCTCAGACCTACTTAAAAAAAACAGACACAGACTCCAACATGTCTCCCACCTCCACTGCCACTACTCTGGTCCAGCTACCAACACTCACCTGGACTATTGCAGTAACCTCCTCCCTGGTCTCCCTGTAACCCAACAGTCTTCTCTCTACTCTGCAGCAGAAAATGCTTCTTAAGCCTGGGTCAGATCAGTTCCCTCCTCTGCTCCAAACCTTCTATGGCTCCCATCACCCTCCGGATAAAGGCCCACCTCTTCAGCCCACCATTCCAGGTCTAACGCCTGCTTCCTGCTATTTCCACCAGACATAATGGAGACCTAAGGTTGCCTGGTCATTCCCAGCTCAACCTCACCTCTAGCATCTTCTAATGTTGACCAATGTGAATGGAATTTCTTCTAAGCGTCATGCCACCGGTTGCCAGAAATGGAAACCAATCTGTATAATTCGTGGTCTGGACTCAGGGACCTGACCTTGGATGACCACCTTCCAGGGATCTCAGATGGCAGGGTAGGGAGAGTAGCAGGTAAAGTCCCAAGACACTACAATCCTGGAGCCCATGCAGGTGGGAGGTGAAAAGAGTGAAGACCGAGTATACCTTTCACTTACCTCTTCATGGTCTGCAAGTGATTCTGCAGCCACAACAACCTATGGAAAAGCAAGGCTGTGAGAAGCAGGCAATAATGTTGGACCCAAAGGCTCAATCAAGGTGCCTTACACCATCTGGGCCTCAGTCCTCAGTGATGCCTCTTACCAGCTGTGCGACCTTGGACAAATACTCGACCTCCCTGTGCCTCAGTGTTGTGGTCTGTCAAATGGGGATAACAATGGTGTCCACTCAGTGGGGCTGCTGTCTGCGTCAAATGCATTCATATGCAACAAGTTCTAAATATCAACTCTTACTGTCCTCATAAGTGATGCTTCTGTCAAGATTTCCTGGTAGGTATTAAAAATGCAGTTTTTTAACATGCCTTTTAACTAAGAAAATACAATATTGAAGATGTTTGATTTAATTGAATGCTTAGCAGTATATTGAAATTTCAACCAATTATTAAGTGTTTATAATCATTAACTTGTTAAAGCCATGTTATTTTAATTTATGTACACATGTATATATGTATTTTTACCAGTTAGTGTTAAATGAGTATTTATTTCATAAACTCACGATTTAATAAACTGGGGACTTGGGCCTGAGAATATTGAGTAGATATTAGTCCTACTGGCAACCTAACTGCCTGCTGTACACTCTCCTGAAGGGAATCCTGCTAGGGGCATTTGCACTGGAGCAGCTGCTCATCCCTCCTGCCCTAAAAGCTGGGGGAACTTAGGCACCAAAGGAGATGCTCTACTAGCCTCGCTGAGTATTCTTTTTCTCCACAAGGAGCGGAAATGAGGGCCTGCTGAGCCTGGAGTGGCAAATCTACACCACTGAACATCTCAGTCTCCACCCCAGACCTGGGTCCTTATATCCTATAACCCTCCATTCCTGCACACACCAGCCAGAACCACTTTGGAGCACAGGACTCCACCCCTTTGGGGGCAGCCCAACCCTCCAGGCTTAACTGAAATAAAAACTTTGATTCTCCTTCCTAAATAGGACCCACAGTGCTTGCCCTGGTCCAGGCCACCACCCATCATCCCTTGGATATCTCCAGCCCAGATCCCTCCGCAGAAACCCATGAATGAGTAAGCAAGCTACCCACATGACACCTCCACTCTGGGACATCTCAGGGTTACCATGTCCAAAATCCAACTCCCAGTCTTATCCCTGAAGCCTGCTCCCTGCAAACCAAGAAACAGCATCGTCCTTCCTTCCCTACTTTTTCACAGCCACATCTGGGGCAGCAGGAAATCCTGTCTGTTCAGTGCTTAAAGCCCATAAGAAATCTGATCAATCCTCCCCGCTGTTGCCACCAGCAATGGTCCAGTCCGCACCAGCACTCTCTATTAGTCTATTGTGCTTACTTGCTCACAGGTCTCCTAGTCTCCACTCTTATCACCCCCACCCCCGTCTGTTTTTCCCTGAGAAGCCTTTGGAAAACTTTGACACATAGAGTCTCTCTACTTCACAACCCTCCGTGGCCACCAGCGGCCGCAGAATGAAGGCCCAGCTGCTCCGGCTGCCTTTTCACGTGGGACTCATCCCCTTAAGCTGTTCCGTGCAGACTCTAGAGAAACTTCAAATTTAAGCCTCTCAGTTCGGTTATTGTTCCAAGTCTTTGATTGTGCCGGTCCCTCTGCCTGTAACCCTCTCCCACACCCCATCATACTGGCTGACAGAAATGGGGGACCCCTCCCCCAACGAGCTCCCTACTGACTTGGACCCAGGGGCTCGAGCAGGGGACGATCAGTGGGGCCTTTGGTGTCCGGTGGGGTGAGGGCGGTGAGAGACCGGAGGACGAGTGTTTACCTGAGCCGGGACTCTAAGCGCTGCCGCAGCCATCGGAGTCTGTGGGCGGAGCCAGGCCGGGAGCGGCGGACCAGGTCGGGCCCCAGGCATCCCTGTCCCCTACCCAGAATCGGGTCACCTCCGGGCGCTGCTGCCCGAACGTCAGACCCGCCTCAGTGCAGTGCAGCGCCTGCCTCCTCTCGTGCCTTCCCGCTCTCGTCACCCCAGTTCAAAGCAGCTTTCCGGAGACTCAGACAAGGCGGAGAGACCCAACAGACCCCAAAACGACCGCCCCTAAGCGGACGCCAAAAGTCCCGCCCAGCGTGTTCCTCACGCGCGCGGAAATGTCTGTTTTCTTGGCCGAGCACAGCCACCGGGGACAGCAGCGCCTGCTGGGTAATGTAGTTCACACACCGCCAAACCTTGAGGAATTGGACACGTAATAGGGGCGGGGCGGGCACGCAGCTGTTTGCACGCGCCGTTACAGCGCGACCGTTACCGGGCAACCGTTACCGCCAGAACGCTAGGGGTGACTGTTAGTGCCAGACCTGAGCGGGGCGCCCAGGTTAGAGGTCTCGTTGAGCTAACGGTATGACTGGTGGTGGTCCTCCAGCGGAGAGTGTGGTAAGAGACGGATCTCGGACTCCCCCCCCCACCCCAGGCCCTCTGGCCTTAGGCGGGTGGGTGAGCTGGGGGACCCTGGCGGGGAAGGCTGGGGGCTGTGTCCTGCAGAGCTCCAGAGCCGTTGCCAACGCCGCTCACTGGCGGGGCCCAGGCCTTGAGGCGACGGCAAACGTCTCCTCTCACCCCCACCTCCGTGACCTAGTGGTGGCCGCAGTCTGCATGGATCGCGGTTTGCAGAACCCTGCAGACATGCACACACACGTCTCACCACCCCGTTTGGGCAGCCTGAGGAGATCGAGGGCCAGTTGGGTCCTTGGTGCCTTGCTCCCCCAGTGATGACGACTGGGCAGGGTCTGTGGACTTGGCCCTGAGGGCACCGCCAGCTAAGATCTACCTCTTCACCTGACAGGATAACTGGCCAGAGCAGGGACCCCCTTCTTTTAGCCAGCACCTGGACCTCAGAGGGTGAAACTTGTGCCTTGGGACCTTGCCCTTTCTTGTCAGAACAGAGGATAAGAAATACAGGCCAGTCTTCTTTGGTGGAGTTTTACAGGAACACCGTTACCTGACCTCAAGAACAAAGGATCTGTTACCAAGAAGTTTGCAACAACTAACCGCGCCCCTCCCTCACCTTTCCTACAAAAGATCTTTGCTGACAGCTTTCAGAGAGTTCGGGGTTTTTAAGACATTAGTCACCCGTCTCCTTTCATCGCCCTGCAATACGCCTTTTTCTGCTCCAAACTCCGATGTTTTGATATTGTTTGGCCTCACTCTGTGTCAGGCACAAGGACTTGAGTTCAGTAACAGACAGAGCTGCAGAGATGGAGGCGGAGGGGAAATCAGGGTCACGAACTCTGCCAGACTCTCATCTAGAGACTATCCTTATTGTAGATTGGCCTGTATTTTAATGTTCCTGCGCAGCTGGTGCTCCAGGCTTTCCTTCCCTTAAGGATTTAAAGAGGATCTTGAGGGCCAATAAAGCAGTTTCCTTGGAATGAGCCAGTTATACATTACCAATTTCCTTTGACAATGGGACGCCCAATATAAAAAACAATGGTGGTAAAGCGAAGACTCTGAGTTCTGGATGTAGGTGATGAGATAGCCGAGGATCCCAAGTGTTCATCTTCCTTCTTCACCCCAAACTCATCTGTGCCCTTTCCCTTCTTAAGGGCTCAGCATTGGTGTCCAAGCAGGACAATAAACCTCAAACCCATAAGCCAACACTCCTCTCCCACCAGATTTCTCCCCTTCATCCCTTATTACTCTTTTTGTTCCACTACCCTTCCATTTCGAGATACAAAGCTAACTCCCTGCAGGTGGGAAGGATATTGGACCATTGTTGACACCAGGCAGCTGTTGATAAAAGAGATGCCAACACTTTATTATGTGCTCTCCTACCACCTACTTTACCACTGACTCCTTCTTTTGTGTCAATCTTCATTTCCCTGAGTTTTCTCCTGTAAGTTTCGTCTGTGGACTGATCAGTGACTAACCTCCTCACAGCTTTGGAATGACTCATGAGGGCAAAAGATGATGAAGACTTCACTCCTTCCTGGAACTTTCTGGAAGGGGTTGTTCAGTACTAGCTGATTCCATTGTATATATTCTTGCCTCCTTTGTCATAGATTAATTGACCATAAGTGCATGGGCCACCATCTTTTTCTTAATCACCAGTAAGCAGGGACTCAGGGGTTCTATCACTGGGAAGGGCTCTATATAGGTCTATTCAGTTTCAAGACCAGTCTCCTCAAGGAGGCATTCAGATTATCCCTGGGTCGCCAATGATGAGGTGAAAATTGTCCACTCAGGCAAAGCCTCCTGTGGCCAATGCCTTGGTGAGTGGATCCTCACAAAGAGATGGTGTGTCAAACTGACAGTCCCAGCTCACCCATATTTATAGCACATTATCTCCAAGACCAGATATTAATTTTGGGAGGGGGAGAGTTTCTAATGCCAACTGTGTCACCTCAGGTCAGCTTGGCAGGAGATCCCCAAAATGTCTGCCTCTTCTTATCAGCATGCATGGATCAGTCGTGGCTTAGTTACAGCAATGACTGAAAGTGAAGCCTCAGAAAAAAAAAAAAAAAGTGAAGGCTCCTAAGACATGGAGTCAGCCTCCAGACAAGGCTTTATTTCATGCTTGATGGAACTGACACACATACCTCAAAAGGCTCCTTCCAATTGTATAATTTATACACACATCACATCAGAAATCACACACATCATAAAAGGAGTCAATATTGGAGTTAAGAACATAGGATGATAGAAACCCAAGTTACATTAGTTATTTAGATCAGACCACAATGTGGCATGTAAATGGGAGGGAGGAGATTCAGGAGAGATAGTCCCACTGACAAGTGTGAGATGAGGTGCAGATAAACTCCCCCATTAAGCCAAGCACAGAAGATATGTGTCATTTTCTTGAAATCACATCTTAGAAGAGTAGATTCTGGATTATTCACCCTATCAATTACTGATGAGCTGTGGAAATGAGCTGACCACCATATCATGAATCTCTGTGGATAAATCTAACAAACATGTTACAGAATCTAGTCAGAAAAATGCATACATGGGCTTCTCTGGTGGCGCAGTTGTTGAGAGTCCGCCTGCCAATGCAGGGGACACGGGTTCATGCCCTGGTCCGGGAGGATCCCATATGCCACGGAGCAGCTGGGCCCGTGAGCCATGGCCGTTGGGCCTGCGCGTCCAGAGCCTCTGCTCCGCAGCGGGAGAGGCCACAGCTGTGAGAGGCCCGCGCATCGCCAAAAAAAAAAAAAAAAAAAAAAGCATACACTATGATACAATCTATGGAAAATTCAGAATTTGACAATAAAAGACAGTCTATCGTTTAGGGAAGTATAGAATAGATAAGCAGTAAAACTATAAAGACATCAAAAGAATGATTATCAAAATGTCAGGTGTGGGGACTTCCTTGGCGGTCCAGTGGTGAAGACTCCATACTTCCACTGCAGGGGTCGCAGGTTAGATCCCTGGTTGGGGAACTAAGATCCCACATGCCATGCGTTGTGGCCAAAAAATTAAAAAAAAGAAAATGTCAGGTGAGTTCTAGGGGCCCAGAGGAACATGTAAATGTAACAAGGGACAGGGGATGCCTAAAAAAAATTACACGAGGTGAGTTTTATAGGTGTGGTCTTTGTAAAAGAAAAAAACAATTTATACATCTCATATGAACATCCCACTGAATGTATGACAGTTTTTAAAATTAAAAAAGCTAGGTAGACAGTTTATTTTTATTTTTTTGCATTTAAAAAAATTTATTTTTTAAAATTTATTTTTGGCTGCATTTGGGTCTTCGTTGCTGTGCGTGGGCTTTCTCTAGTTGCGGCAAGTGGGGACTACTCTTCTTTGTGGTGCGCGGGCTTCTCATTGCAGTGGCTTCTCTTGTTGTGGAGCACGGGCTGTAGGCACGAGGGCTTCAGTAGTTGTGGTGCATGGGCTCAGTAGTTGTGGTTCGCAGGCTCCAGAGCGCAGGCTCAGTAGTTGTGGCACACGGGTTTAGTTGCTCCGCAGCATGTGGGATCTTCCTGGACCAGGGCTCAAACTGTGTCCCCTGCATTGGCAGGCGTATTCTTAACCACTGCACCACCAGGGAAGTCCCTATTTTTTTGTATTTTTAAAGTTTACTTTTTCTGTTTATACACAACCTTGTTCCAGAAATTGTTTAAGGTGGCTTAAAATCCACAAAATAAACCAAGGAATTAGTAACAGAAGAACCAGGAATAAAACATGTACAAAATGCTTATAAGATTCTACTCATTTACTCTGGGTGGACCACAAATTTGGCTCTAAGCTTTTTAGCAGGCAGTTAGAAGACGAAACTTAATTAGTTACATCATTTACAGTGTCCATAAAACAAAAACACCCAATTACCCAAGCAAAGCACTGTTATTCCTAATATTAAGACCAGAAAGAAATTTCTCAAGAGGCTTCATAAAGAGATCAGTGTATGATGTAATAATCAGTGTTCTCAGTAGCAACCTAATGGGAGACTCAGAGATGAACTTCTCAGGGCTCTTTCTTCAATACATGCAGATGGCATCACACCAACTTGAAAATCAGGAAAAGCAATTTTGTCATGAGTTTGAGGGTTGAGAGATGAACACAATGTGATCCGGTCAAGGTACTCAGCTCTCTGCTCAGCAAAACCACACTTAAATTTTAGAAAACCAGAGTTGAATCCAGTACCCAGAATGACTCCAGAGAAGTCATGAAAACCCTAAAATTCTGTGTAACATTTTTTTTCTTTTTGGCTACACCGCGACTTGTGGGATCTTAGCTCTCCAACCAGGGATTGAACCTGGGTCCAGGGCAGTGAAAGCACAGACTCCTAACCACTGGACCACCAGGGAATCCCCTATACAACCTCTTCAGAATAGGTGTATTTATTCTTCTTGACAGAAAACATAGTTTATCAGATACTCTATGTACCCAGTTGGTACCCAAAAGTTAGGACCCATTTCTTTAGACAATCTTGAGAATTAAACAAACTACAAATCATTAATACTATTCAGATACTTTTTTTTTTTAAATCACAGCCTAGCTTTTTTTCCCCTCTGCAAAAGAACATTCTTTGTTTCTATTTGGCACCACGGCTCAGGTGAAGGTTTCAGGGTGGTTAAAAACTTGCTTCCTGGCTGAAGGAAGAGGCTCGGGCAGAGATCTCGAGGAGGGCAGAGGCAGAGGGGTCCCGCAGAGGCCGCTGGGCTCCGGAGGCCCCTAGTCATGCTTGCAGGACAACCTTTGGAAGACACTTGCCCAGCCCGGCCTGGGGGCCAGCCATCCTGCGCAGGTTGGTCAGATGGTGGCCCATCTTCTTGAGGAGCTTCGTCTCCTCTTCCAGGAAGCGGCTCTCCAGGAACTCACAGAGCTGGGCGTCTGCGGCTTACAGAACCCAGGGCATGCAGATCCAAGAGGGCCTGGTTCAGGCTCTTCTCCAGGGTTATGGCGGCCTCCATGGGTCCACGCTGGCACTCCGCTCGTTCGGGGACAGCTTTTGCCCGTCCTGGACCAGGGTGCAGCTGCCCCACTGCTTCCACATCTTCAAGAGAAGCTGGGCACCTTTGTGCTTCTCCTCAGCCAACTCCCGAAAGAAGAAGCCCACACCCTCCAGAGCCACCTCGTCAGCTTCAGAGTAGAAGGTCAGGGAGAGGTAGGTGGATGAGGCCTGCAGGTGCGGGTTGATCAGGCGGCTGACGGCGGCCTCCACCTCGACATAAGAATTCTGCTAGATCTGGGTGCTCATGGTTAGTCAGCGGTGAGGAGGACTCTCTCCACAAAGTGTGGTGTGAAGCTGCAACAGTTTTATTTTGTCACAGGAATTGATAAATTGATGATCTCAACAGACTAAAACAGCTTCAAATGGGTGTGGAATTTGAAATAACTTGATTAATGAGAAAAGAACAGACTATTTAATCATTTAGTTTAGGTAAAATGATTATCTACTGTCTGAAAATGTACCTCAGATTTGTTTTAATCAGGTATGGTAACACAGACAGATACAAATAATTTTCTTGAAGGAAGAAGACTACACACAGATCCCTAGAAACAGAAGGCAGGGCATGCCATGCAGGGCCACATGGGGAAGCACCAAGGTGGATATGAGGCAGAAGGGGGAGGGGGAAAGCATGTCCCAGAGCCTTTATTGGAGTTGTCATGAAAAGGAATGGGTGAGGCTGAGTAGGTACACCGAGTAAGGCTAGGATTGCATACTTTGAATACTGTCGCCAGACTCTGGGTTAAAGGAGTAATCAGTAGGACTCCACAGCTGTTACTCCTTCTGTATGAAATCCACAACTCCATTCCTGAAAGCTGTCGATATTTTGTTTACTCCATAAAGAAGAAAGAGGCCTCCATTCACCTGCAGGAGAGCACTAGAGCAGACAGCATGGGCTATGTTTCTGAGTCTACCTCAGATTGGCTGTGTGGGACTTCAGGAAGCTGCTATGCCTCTCCTGGATTTTGTCACCACATATATTTACAATGAGGCTGACCACAGACAGGACAAGGTTGTGCATGATCAATGGTAACTGTTGATGGGAAGTGTGTTACTAACCCCAAAGCTAAATTTTGGAGGGTAGGTAACAGGGAAGACTGAGATCTTTGCCCCTTTGGCCACCGATGTGCTTTTTAAAAAATTTTTTGTGGGGCTTCCTTGGTGGCGCAGTGGTTGGGGGTCCGCCTGCCGATGCAGGGGACACGGGTTCGTGCCCAGGTCCGGGAGGATCCCACATGCCGCAGAGCGGCTGGGCCCGTGAGCCATGGCCGCTGAGCCTGCGCGTCCGGAGCCTGTGCCCCACAACGGGAGAGGCCACAACAGTGAGAGGCCCACGTACCGCAAAAAAAAAAAAAATTTTTTTTGGACGCACTGCGCAGCATGTGGGATCTTATAACCCCAGCCCAGGGTGGAACCCACGCCCCCTGCACTGTAAGTGCAGAGTCTTAACAACTAGACTACCGGGGAAGTCCCATACTGGAAGTCCCATTTGTCCACTCAAATTTGCCAAATATAACCTGATTTGTTTTGAAATCACCTTCTGTCTGATGTGTGGAGCATGAGCTGAGGTAGAGCAAGAACTGATGCTGATACAGGGTGGAGGCTGTTTTGTAGTCCAGAAATGTACTGTTGGTAGACCGGCCCAAGGGGGTGGAGTTGAAGGTGTTGAGAAGCAGATGTGACAGGACATGTGGATGGTTGTGATGACAGAGCAAGGCTCAGGCAATGAGAGTTATCCCCCTCAAACACTCTGTATCTGTGGGCCAGCAGGGCTTTTCCTGTTCTGGTTTCTTGGTCAGTGCCCAGGAAAAACATGTTTAGGGAATAAATAAAGCTGAAGGCTAATATTTCTGGGACAAGAAAAAAGGCAAGACTTATCCCTGTCCTCATGTCAGTTACCTGGGCTGTTGAATTTTCCATGACCTCATTTCTCCAACACAGAAGGGGCCAGATAGATGACATTGGATTGGAGGCTTTGTTGGGCAGTGGTTAAAGCTGTGGCTCTGTGGACTCCATTCCCAGATGTGCTACTTAACAGCCATAACTGAGAGTAAGTCATAGACCCTTTGCTGCCTCAGTTTCCTCATATTAACCTAGGTGACAAATCCACCTCATAGGACTAGTCCTGTTTCTTTTACTACTGTTTTTACCATTCTATTGATCATTTATATTCCAAATTTTTCCTTTTCTAGTTTGAAAAGTATATTCTGGTTGCATTTATTATATTTAAGCTAAAAATTGCAAAAGCTTATTTAATACATTAGAGTATAGGGTTAGAAATAAATTTATTCCTGATTGGAAATATAAGGGATTCAGAACATTAAGCAACTAGCCTCCTCTCAATGTATATGTTCTGAGGTTATACATGGAATTCCATCACTTTAACTCTATAAGGAGACATATTCATGTTTTACACAGATAACGAGCAGTTATTTTAATCAAAAGATGCACACTTCTCTCAATCCTCATTCCAGCTCTCTTTGCAGACTTTTCGTCTGGATCAGCCTTCTTTGTTTCAGTTCAGAAAATTATGTTTAGAATTTTATTTTCTGTGGGTTTGTTTTCCATTACAGTCGTCATGTTTATCCTCAAATAGTCTTACATCACACTTTCTTAAAAGGCATTTTTACTGTGTATAGAAATTTCGTATGGTAGTTATTTCTTCTGCACAGAAACAATTCTTATTGTCCTTCTAATTGACAAGTGGCATTTGGTAAATTACCTTTGTCCATGGAAAATAATCAATAAACAACCTACAATGGGAATAGAAAAGAGGTTTTTTTGATCCAAACTGAGGACTATAGCCCAGGAGACAGCTTCTCAGATTACTCTGAGGAACTGCTCTAGAGAAGCATGGTTTTGAGCACAGTTTTATATCTTGTTATAACAAGGAACATCAAACAAGTCAGGAATACACTCCTTCAACGTTTCAAAGAAACAAAAACAGATCAGCACATACACAACTCAGTATGGCCTTGTCACCTGGGAAGAAAGTCTTATGATCAAAGGAGTACTAGCATTGGCATCCCTGGAAGGGAGGCCTTTAATCTTTATCTTTAAAATGGACATTCCTTACTTCTGGTCAATGTGCCTTTTTCTTTAATAATTAAAGCAGATGTACAGTGCATATTTGGCCACAAACAGGCTGTTTTGGTTAGCCTGAAGTTCAAGTTAAATTATATATAAGCCAGAATGACTTCCCCATACCTTAAGAAGTGAACATTTCTTCCGTCACTTTTCTTTTCAGGTCTTTGTAAAATACCTAAAAGGAATTGAATACATCTGTGTATACAGAGTGATATATTTCTGTAATAGGGGCGGGGTAGGCACTAGCTATAGCAGCCTCCCTCAGCCGTTGGTCAGCACCGCAGTGGGCCCCTTCCCCTCTTTTATAAAAGGAGCCGGAATCCGGACTGAGGGATGATGGATTTTTTTGAGATACCAGTCTGCCTTATTCTGGGTCTGCTGGCTTTCCGATTAAAGTTATCCCTTGCTCCAAAAGCTCGTCTCCCAATTGATTGGCCTGTCGTGAGGCGAGCAGAACGAGCGTGGGCTCGGTGACATTTCTTGTAAAAAGTATTACTCACTGGGTTAGACACAATCACTGATTATAAAGGCAGGAGAAATATTTTCTGAGGTAACCAGAGACACCAGCATTGTCCACCTGTTCATCAGTGTCCCACATCCCTATTGCACTTAACGTGGTGCCCGTGTCTGTAGGCTCTGCTCTTGTTCCTGATTCTAAATGCTGAGGCCCACACAACAAACCCAAGTGCTTCGCGCTACGCTGTGTATATTTGATAACAAATACTACTTATTAGCTTCCAGCTATGGAGGTCTGAGCGACATTAGTATATGGTGTGTGCATTTGATTTTTCTGGTGAGCATTCCCTATGTAAAGAAGCCCCAAATAATATGTTTCTGAACATTTTTGTGATGTGTTACAGACTACACTCACCGGAAATATGGGTGCGTCTCCTTTAAGAGGAAGCAACGCTCCGCCTAATCCTCAAACTAAACGATGCAATTTCTAGGCTCCGCTAGATAGGTGGCTCCGCCTTTGACCTGGAGGTGGCGCGGAAGTCCCACTCCATCGTTGGTGCTGTGGGAACTACATTACCTAGGAGTCCTGGCCACTCTGGGCCAATGAAGGCCCAGTAAAGGGGCGTTTCCGTTCGTACGGAGGACGCCGGGGCGGGATTTCCTTTTCCGTTGTTGGGCGGACATTTTCTTTGCTTTCGGATTAGTCCACCGAGTCAATCTCCGGAACGCGGCGTCACACCCGAGGTGACAGGACAGGGAAAACGCGAGAGGCGTTGTCTGCGCTAAACAGAGACGGACCTGAGGATCGGCAGTGGCACCGTTCAGGTGACCCGGCCGCCGGAGCCTGGGACCTCGCACCTGTCGCTCTCCAGTTACTCCCCTCCCCCTCGCCCTCCCCGATCCTCAGGTGCCGATGGCGGCCGCCCTGCTGACGGACTCGGCGCAGGTGGGTGCTGCACCCCTGGATTGTTCCCCCGACCTCCATCTCTGAATCCTGAAGCCTCGAATGAGGGACGCCTCAGGTCCCTGCAGCTCAGGATCATGTGTCCAGACAGTGGGGGCTCTCTTGGTCGGGTCCCATTTCTGACAGCCAACATGATGGGATGTGGAAAGATGTTACAGGCGAGGGGCCAGCATGTGCAGAGGCTTGGAGGTGCGACACAGCCGGAGCATTTGGGAAATCTAGGGCCTTTGGTGTCTGAAAAGATCAAGAGTCCGAGCAGCTGTGCCTCAATTCTCAGGGTGATGGGAGCTACGGAAGATTCTGAACAGAGAGGCAATATCTGATGGTTTCAAAAGTATTCCGTAGACTGCCCAGGTGTGTACAGACTTGAGGTGAGGGTGCGGACAGTGGGCCCCAGAAAGGTTGAGACATAGTCCAAGGCAACACAGCTGGACTGAGGCTCAGAGGACAGACGGCCCGAGGTCTGTGGCAGGGCAGGAGTAGAAGATAGGCCTGAGCCCTTGGGCCTCTTTCATGGTTGCTTGTCTCTCATAGTCTCCCTCTTACCACAGGTTCCCCTGATCTCAGTAGTAATTATGGGCTTTATACAGGTGAGGGAAGGATGTCCAGGCTCTCATCGATTCCACCCCCACCCATGAGGGCTTCAGGATTGTGGTGTCATAGAACACTTTACTTTTTTAAAAATAAATTTATTTATTTTTGGCTGCGTTGGGTCTTCGTTACTGTGCGCGGGCTTTCTCTAGTTGCGGTGAGCTGGGGCTACTCTTGGGTGTGGTGTGCAGGCTTCTCACTGCAGTGGCTTCTCGTTGCAGAGCACAGGCTCTAGGCATGCGGGCTTCAGTAGTTGTGGCGCGCGGGCTCAGTAGTTGTGGCTCACGGGCTCTAGAGCCCAGGCTCAGTAGTTGTGGTGCGTGGGCTTAGTTGCTCTGCGGCATGTGGGATCTTCCCGGACCAGGGCTCAGACCCATGTCCCCTGCATTGGTAGGCGGATTCTTAACCACTGCACCACCAGGGAAGTCCCGAACACTTTACTTGTACTCTCCCAGCTCTTGTGTCTGAGGACCCTGGAGAAACCCCAAGCCCAGGGTTCTGGGTCTAGACCAGGGGTTACATGCAAGGGTTCCCGTTTTCTGGTGACCACTGGAATAAGGTGTGGAAGTTTGTTCCAGGAACAGGAACCAGCGTGTGCAAATACTTGAAGGAGAGATTGAGATGGGAGTTTTCAGGAAACTACAGGTCTCCACCATATCTGGTAGCAATCAAGAGCAGGTGGGCAGGAGTCAGGCCTGAAATGGACAGCTGACAAGCGAGAACTCTGTTCTGAGGGTGGTGTAGCCATGGCGGGTGTGGAGCAGAGGAGGGAGGTAATCTGATCCAGGTTTTAACAGCCTCTTTCTGGATGCCAAGTGGAGAACAGACTGTGTGTGGTGACGGAAGAGGGAATTAGGATAGAGACAAGGAGACCGGGGAGGAGACTGCTTCAGTATTCCAGGTGAGTGGTAAAGGATGGCCCAGAGGGCTGGCTCTGTAGATGGGAAAAGTGACTGGGTCATATTTTCTGATGTGTGAAAGAGACAGCCCCAAGATGTTAGGCCTTATCAGTCAGAAGGGTAGAAGCTCCATCAGCTGAGATGGGCAAATTAGCGGTAGAAGTAACTCTGCATGGGTATCAGGAGTTTATTTGTGGCCATGTGAAGAGTCTGAGATGTTCCAGAAAACACTGAGTGGAGGTGTCAAGTGAGCTGCTGGACACAGGGCTGAAGTCCTGTGGAGGGGCTCAGGATGGAGAACATCCAAAAAGCAGAAGATGGTGTGTACCTAGGTCTACAAGGGAGAATCTACACATCACAACGGCATTGCAGTTAATGAGCCAGGAAGGTGATGGTGGAGGCCAACAACTGGGTGGGGAGCCAAGAGTTGTGAGATTGAGAGTGATCCAAAAGACTGGTGTGCATGTGGCAAAGGAGTATGAACTGATGGCCCTTGGTCCCTGGTGTTGGGGACTTATGGGAGAAAGATGAGCCCAACTTTGGTTGTCTGGTAAGCATGGTCTTACCAACTCCAGGAGAACTGGCTGGAAGGACGTGGGTGGGGATGCGGTGCGGCCCCACATGCCAGCCCCAGAGCTTAGATGGCACCTTTCTGCCCACCTGCCTGTTGTTGGTGTGGGTGGACACTGTGATCAAAGGGACCTTAAGGAGAGAGCAGACATATGTGGCACCTGGCCCTGGTATTTCCAATGAGTTGATGACCTAGGTCGGAAGGAATGCTGAAGGGAGCTCTGTGGGGGCAAGATGGGGGTCCTTAGGAGAGAGACTACTCACAGACTCGGCTCTCCCCATTGTGGCAGGGGAAAGTGAACTTTGAGGACGTGTTCGTGTACTTCTCCCAGGAGGAGTGGGGGCTCCTTGATGAGGCTCAGAGGCTCCTGTACCGCGAAGTGATGCTGGAGAACTTTGCCCTTATGGCCTCACTGGGTAAGGCCCTCACATCCCCTGCAGTGTCCTGGACTGGGCTCTCCCCCTTCCCTGTTTCTTCTATCAGAGCCGTAGGCATTACCTCCCTCCCCCGTTCCCTAGGGTAGGTGCTGTGGATGCCAGGTGTGAGCTTTGTGCACTAGCACCTCTGACTTCTGAGCAGTCCCAGTACCTGCTGCCTTGAAGGCTTACATGGATGGATGCAGGCATGAAGCGTCCTGCTGTCACCCAGTGGATCATCTCCAGTTTGTTCTCTCCCTTACTGGGTGCATCTGTCCAGATCCATGCCATCCCTGTGCCCCAGGTTCTACCCCCTTCCTCTTGCTGACATTTCTAGTAGCCTGCCTGTGTCAGGAATTGCAAGGACCAGTATGGTCACTACTTGTTGGGACCGCTAGGCTATTCCTGCAAGACACTTCTTCAGAGTTATTTTTATAGTATTTAGTTGTCTTCTCTGAGGGGTGGGTCACCCAGACCAGTGCTGGCCATTTACCTGTCTTTTCCTTAGGATATGCATCTTCCATGTTCCATGGGATTGCCCCACTGGAGCTGGACAGTGAGCCCTGGCTATCTGAGTGGGCCAACATGACTCCAGCCATGACCAGAGAGGCTCAGGGTGGGGGTGGCCCTGGTGGGTCAGAGCTGGGGAAAGGTGTGATGTCGGGCTGGGTTCTAATCATTCCCCAACCTCTCTGTGCCCACAGTTGTTTGAGTGCCAAGGCCAATGGCCACACTTCATTCTTATCTTTACTTTCCCATTTACATACTTATCTTTTATGTTCTGACTTTTAGGCTTTGACTGTTCCCCACCTCTGCCCACATCTCAGCTGTTCCTCTCCACTGCTTTCCAAAACTGGCTTATATGCTTAATGTGTCATGAAATGTGCACATACCTCAAATAATTCTTAAATACCACCTAGTCTATTTGATTGTAGCTATTCAGGGAACACACCCTTCTGTACATCACCCTAGCAGCCAAGGTCTTGCTAAAATCCATTTGTGGATGAATTCATTAGACACCCTGTTCTTCCTAGGCTGTTCCCCACATTTGTGTCCTCTTCCCATCAAGGCCACTTCCATCCTGTGACCTTTAGATGCCAACTACTTCATAGCAGCCCTTTACTCAACTTGAGCTCTGGCCTCTTCTCTGATAGCAGACCTTCATGTTAGTTCTGATAGATACACATTTGTAATGAGACTGCCCCTTCCCACCAGTGTCAATGTGTCCTTCACCAGCATTTGTCTGCTTTCAGGTTGTTCGCATGGAATGGAGGAGGAGGAGATACCTTTTGAGCAGAGCGTTTCTGTAAAAGGAGTGTCACAGGTCACGATTCCTAAGACGATTCCGTCTTCCCAGAAGGCCCACCCCTGTGAGACATGTGGCCCGATCTTGAAAGATGTTTTGTACTTGGCTGAGCACCAGGAAACACACCCTGGGCAAAAACCATACATGTGTGTGGCATGTGGGAAACAACTCTGTTTCAGTGCAAACCTTCACCACCAGAAGCAGCACAGTGGAGAGAAACACTGCAGAAGGGATGAGGGTAGGGCCTTTCTTGTGAACAGCTGCTCTGTCCAACCATTGGACATGCCCTTTACCACAGGGGAGGGTTGTAAGGACTTCCCAACTAGCTCAAGCATATTCCAGCACCATGCTCCTCTTAGTAAGTGGAAGCCACAAAGTAACACCAAGTGTGCAGAGGCCTTTCACAGTGGACAAATGCATTACAAGTGCAATGAATGTGGGAAAGCCTTCAGCCGCAAAGACTCACTTGTTCAGCACCAGAGAGTCCACACTGGAGAAAGGCCTTATGAGTGCAGTGAGTGTGGGAAAACCTTCAGCCGCAAACCCATACTTGCGCAGCACCAGAGGATCCACACTGGAGAAATGCCTTACGAGTGTGGCATATGTGGGAAAGTTTTTAACCATAGCTCTAACCTTATTGTACACCAGAGAGTCCATACTGGAGCAAGGCCTTACAAATGCAGTGAATGTGGGAAAGCCTACAGTCACAAATCCACACTTGTTCAGCATGAGAGTATCCATACTGGAGAAAGGCCTTATGAGTGCAGCGAATGTGGGAAATACTTTGGTCACAAATACAGACTCATTAAACACTGGAGTGTTCATACTGGGACAAGGCCTTATGAGTGCATTGCATGTGGGAAGTTCTTCAGCCAAAGTTCCGACCTTATTGCACACCAGAGAGTTCACAATGGCGAAAAGCCATATGTGTGCAGTGAGTGTGGAAAAGCCTTTAGCCACAAACATGTGCTTGTTCAGCACCATAGAATCCACACTGGAGAAAGACCGTATAAGTGCAGTGAGTGTGGGAAGGCCTTCAGGCAAAGAGCTTCCCTCATCAGACATTGGAAAGTTCATGCTGGAGAAAGGCCTTAGGATAGCAAGGAATATGCCATAGTGGGTGACACCAGAGAGAAGCTCTGAGAGTAGCCTATGTGAGTAGCCATCAGCTGGAAGATGAGTCTCATACATTTGAACTCCCACCCTGAGGAGATGCTTCTGTGTGCCAGCTATATGGGAAGGTTTCTGGAGAAATATTGCACTTCGTAACATGCCTTTGTTCACTGTGAGAGGCCTCTGCACACTTGCCAGAAGTATATCACTGCCAGTGTCTCTGAAAGAATCCATATGTCTGTGCAACAGCAGGGTGCCACATTGTGTGTAAGTCACCCCAGAGTGCTTTGATGGGCAAGATCTCTGCTCTTCCTCCCTTCCTTGGAGGGAATCATCGGTAGCCTGAGCCCATTGAAGATCCTCACTCCTTCCTGCCCCCCTACTGGTTAAGCGTGGATGTGACCCAATTTTGGCCAGAAGAACGTAAGCTTTGTTCTGCTGGCTGCTCTCAGAGATTTCCATTTTTCAGACTTTATTGGTCTCATGTGGCACTCGTGATGGATTTGTCCAGCCCCCAAGTCACCTAACTTGGGAATTTTCTGACTCATATTCTTCTGGGTTTGCAACAAATACCTTAGTTTTTAACTACGTTGAATCCTGGGGATTCTGTTCACTTTGTGGGTTGAGTTGAGAACAGAATTGGGCTCTGCCAGCCTGAAAGAATGAACAGCTTGTGTGAGAGGTCCAACTGTTGTGTCTCAGTGGTATTTGCAGAATGGTGAAGAAAGAACAGCTCTTATTCTAGTTTCAGCCTAATTTGCATTGCTACTCAAGGCCTCCTAGGAAAGAATACCAATCTTTGCAGGCCTAATCGTGTGTCCTGTATGCCAAGATGATTTGTGTGACCAAGGTCTTCTTGAGCAATGGGCATTCGTCATGACAACTTCTGATGTGCCTGGGAGCAGCATGAATTGGGTCCCTTGTTCCCAGGGAATGCTTCATATTCCCCAGCCCTCTTTAGGAGAGTTTGATTCCCTGGGACCTACCAGCATCCCTGAAATCTATTATTTGGTAGGCAGATGTCACTGTCCCCTAAAAGGACATCTGATAAATAGGAAGTTGGGAGACTATAGCCAACTATAGGGAATATAACTCTTCTAAAGGCGTACCCACAAATGTTTCTATCACTGTGACTTTGGTATGAGGGTTTATGGAACTTCTCAGGACTCATATTTGTGTCTCATAATCTTACGGCTACAGTTACAGTCTGAGCAATCTAAACATTTTCTGCAATTAATTGCACATATTTATAGTGTATAATTTGATACATTTTGATACATGTTTTCACCTTTGAAACAAAGTTTCCTGATTCCTTTTATAATATCTCTCGCCCTCACCCATTCCCAGGCAACCACTCATCTTGCTTTCTGTCATTATAGATCTGTTTGGATTTCCTAGAATTTTAAATGTGTGTGTGTATAGAATAATTTAAAAGGTACTAGTATGTATATGGCTTTTCAAACTATGCATAATTATGTTGTGATTTATCAGTGTTCTGTGTATCAGTAATTCATTCTTTTTCATCCATACTTTTGCTTAAAGTATTCCACTTTAGAGAAACAGTTCCAAAGCAAGTGACCCAGGAGAGAACTCACAGGAATGAAGCCACAGTATCTGTGGCTCATAACCTTCACCTGGAAGTGATGTGCCATCGTTTCTGACTTACTCTGTGGGTAACACAGACTAATCCTGGTTCAGGGTGGAAGGGGACTCACTTCACAACAGTGAAAATACAAAGAGGTAGGGATTTGTGGGAGCATTTCTTGAATACTGGTGACCACAATCATAGTTGTTTTTCTTTCTTTTACCTTTTTAGTCTTTTAATGAGGAATCATGTTGACTGATTTCAAAAGTTAAACCAACCTTGCATTTCTGAGGTAAACCCTATTTGGTCATAATGTACTACTCTTTTATGCATTGTTGAATTTTATATGCTGGTTTTCTTTTTTTTTTTTTTTTAAGATTTTTGCATCTATGTTCATGAGGGATGTTAGTCTCTAATCTTTTTAATGCATGAGTTTGGTTGCTGTCAGTGTAATGCTGACTTTACATAATAAGTTGGTTAAGTGTCCCCTGCTCTTCAATTTTCTGGAAGAGTTTGTGAAGAATTGACATTATTTCTTTCTTAATTGTTTGGTGGAATTCACTGGTGAAGTATTTGGGCCTGGAGTCTATTTTGTGGGAAGGTTTCTAACTATAAATTTAATTTCCATAGTGAACATAGGTTTATAGAATTTATCTTTTTTTTCCCCCTACAGTGAGCTTTGGTGATTTGTATCTTTCTCCAAGAGTTTGTTTATTTAAGTAGTCAAATTTTTCAAGCTATCCTTTCATTATTTTAGTACGTGTAGAATCTGTAGTGATGCCACCTCTCTTATTCCCGACACTGGTAATGTCTATATTTCTCTTTTTTTCTTCATCAGTAGTTTATCAGCTTTATTGATCTTCTGAATGCACTTGATTTCACTGATTTTTCTGTTTTTTCCTGTTCCTTTTTTTCCCCCCCATTTTGACTTTTACCATTGCCTTTTGCTTTTATTGTATTTCATTTCTGTTCTTCTCCTACTTTTTAACATAGATCCTGAGATCCTTCATTTGAAACTTTTGGGTTTTTTCCTAACATAGGTGCTAAATTCTAAAAGTCACTGTGTAACAACTGCTTTAGTTGCCTCCCACAAAACTTTATATGTTGTATTTTCATTTTAATTACATTTAAAATCTTTTCTGGTTTCCTTTTAAATTTCTTCTTTGACACATGGTTCTTTTTAGAAGTGTGTTATTTGGGATTTTCCTTATCTTTTTGGTAATTGATTTCTAATTCATTGCAGTCAGAGTATATACTTTATGACTTGAATTATTTACATTTATTGATATTTTCTTTATGACCCAGAATATGGGTTATCTTGTATTTCATGTTAGCTTAAAATAAATGTATATTGTGTTCTTGTTTGATGGAGAGTTCTACAAATGTCAACTCGGTTAAGACAGTTGACAATGTCTAAGTTTTCTATATCCTTACTGGTGGTGGGTGGGGGGTGGTATTCTGTCAATTATTTGAATAAGGTTGTTGACATCTCTGAATATAAAAATGGATTTGCCTATTTCTCTATCAGGTTTAGTTCTATCAGGTTTTGCTTTGTATATTTTGAAGTCTTTTTATTAGGTGAATAAACATTTCCTACTGTTATGTCCACTTAATGAGTAGACCTATTTTATCATTAAGAAAGGGTGCTCTTTATCTATAGGAATATTCTTTGCTGTAAAATCTATCTTGTCAGATACTGTTAACGTTGTGTAGTTTTGATTGAACACTCAATTTTGCCTTTTTGGGTACTGAAAATACTTGCATTTCAGTAGATATTCTTGGTATTGTTTAAGTTCCTTGGAAGCAATATGATCTTTTGGGATCTTGATTCCAAATATTTTTAGGTTGAATTACTGCAGCATTCATTTTAAGGCTAATTTCTCTCCTCCTACTGAGACACAATCATTCTGTATTCTCTACCTCATGCTTCATAAGGATTCCCATTTAAACTGGTTAGAACAGGTGCTATTCCATTCTCTGCATTAGCCTTGGAAATTGTTTCATTGAATCCTTTTGGGTATTTCTTTACCCAGCTCTGGTTATTTCCTGCCTGCATGTACAGATTAGTACATGAGGATGTACTAATGTACATGAGGTCATACTTGAGGATGACCCTCTCTATGTTTCTGAAGTTTTCTCTCTCCTGTACTGTGCTCTATTGGATTCCAGACACCTTCGCAGGCCCAGATTCTAAATTTTGTCTCAACTCAGGGTGACTTTTGGGGTCTGACTGGACACAGCATTTTTGTATTAGGGCCTGGGAATTTCTTTTCATAGTAAGCTGGGACAGCCACGTGGCTCACATCGTTTGTCCTCTTTCATAGGTCACTGTTATTTGCTTGATGTCCAGTGTATTAAGAATCAGTTTCATGTATGTTATAAATTTTTTTCAAGAAAATCTATGAATTCCCCCTAAAGCAGACAGTTTGAATAAATTAGTAGAATTGATAATGCCTCCAAACCACATCAGAAAAAAAAAGAGAAATCACACATTTACAAATATGAGCAAGGAAAGAAGGAATAGCACTAGATGTCTTTGAAACATAATGGGTAATATGTGATTATTTTATTTCATTTTATTTTTTGGCTGCGCCATGCAGCATACAGAATCTCAGTTCCCTGACCGGGAATTGAACCCGTGCCCCCTGCATTGGAAGTGTGGAGTCTTAACCCTTGGACCACCAGGAAAGTCCCTGTGTGATTATTTTATTTTATTTTATTATTATTATTATTTTTGTGGCACGTGGACCCTTTACTGTTGTGGCCTCTCCCACCGTGGAGCACAGGCCCTGGACGCACAGGCCCAGCGGCCACGGCCCACGGACCCAGCCGCTCTGTGGCATGTGGGATCCTCCTGGACCGGGGCACGAACCCACGTCCCCTGCATCGGCAGGCGGACTCCCAACCACTGCGCCACCAGGGAAGCCCCCTGTGTAACTATTTTAAATGACTCTTTCCCAATAAATGGAAATGTGGGGGACAAAAATTCATTGAAAGATACCAACTGACCACGTTCCCTCAAGAAGAAATAGATAATCTTAAAAATCCTTTGTTCATTAAAGACATTTAATTAGTATTTCCAAATTACTAGTAATGGTAATCTACGTTTAAATGTAAGAAGCCCTCTCACTTAAAATTTAAAGCCAAGGTGGTTTCACTAACAAATCCTACCAAATATTTAATGAATAATTAAGATTCCATCAGACTCTTCCAAAAAATAAGTAATAACATATGGGGGCACTTCCCAACTAATTTTTAGAAGCCAATATTAACCCTAAGAGCAAAACTAGGTAATGAAATTAAAATTATAGACCAATGTGTGAGCATAGATGCAAAAAATCTTTCACAAAATTTTAGAGAAGTGTGTGTGTCTGTGTGTGTCTGTGTGTAGTATATTTTCAATTGTTAAAGCCAAATTTACATTCCTGATAATAATTATAATCTAGTGAGACATCATGTATATAATGTTGGTTTAACAATTGAAAATATATTAATTTAATCTATATTAACTAGAAGGTGTCCCAGGTTCCTGGCACAGAGCTTGAAATATCTTGAAATTCCTGGAGTGATAGGAGTCTTTCTTGTTCTAATGAAGTGATTCTTGGTAAGCCCCTCGAACGTTTCCGGATGGGGACTGGTTACCAGAAAAACCAATCATATGATTAGACGTTTGAAACTGAGCCAGAAAGACCTGTGGGGAGAGAAGAGGGGCTAGATGTTCAGGCATGTGGCCATGATCTAACCAGTTGTGTCTATGTAATGAGATTCCAATCGAAACACTGGACACCAAGGCTTGGTGGGGTTTCCTGGTTGGTGAACACATTGATGTGCAGGACAGTGATATGCCTTGACTCCCCAGAGAGAGAGGTTATGGAAGCCTCACACCTGGGACCCTCCCATACCTTGCTCTCTGCATTCTTTCCATGGGCTATTCCTGAGCTGTATTCTTTATAACAAAACTGGAATCGTAGGTATAGCACTTTTAGTGAGTTCTGTGAGTCATTCTAGCAAATTACCGAACTTGAGGGGATCATGGGAACCCCTGAAATTATAGCCAGCTGTTCAGAAGTGCAGTTGGACCCAACGACTTGAAGCACATGTCTGAAGTGAGGGCTTTCTGGTGGAGGACTGAACCCTTACAGATGTCTAGAATGACACAAACTCTGGGTAGTTGGTGTCAGAGAACTGGCGTCAGAATCAATTTCTTTAAACTGATATACGGCAGCATTAGAAACCTAAAGCTAACATTACGCTTAATGGGGAAAGACTGAATGCTTTCCCCCTAATATTAGGAATAAGCAGGAATGTCCACTCTCACAACTTCTATGTAATGTTGCACTGAAATCTGTGCCAGTGACATAAGAAAATTAAAGGAAATAAGCAATGTACAAATTGTAAAGGAAGAACCAAAATGGTCATTATTCACAGATGACATGCTTATCTATTTAGAACATCCTTAATTATATATTTAAAAAGTTAAGAGATCTAATAGATCAGTCAAGGTGCCAGCATACAAGGTCAGTATACAATAAATGTTTGGAAATTGGAAAACTATACCCCTTACTCTAGCATCAAAATATGAAATATTTAGGAATATATTTAACAAAATATATTCAAAAACTATTAAGCAAATTTACAAAACATTACTGAGACACACCACATTTCTGGATCTAAGGACTTAATATTTTAATTTACTCTCCCATAATTGTTCTGTAGGTTCACACAATTATCAAATTCCCAGTGATTTTGGTAGAAATTGACAAAATGATTCTAAAATTCATATGGAAATTCAAAAGACCTAAAATACCCAAAACAAATTTTGGAAAGGACAACACATTTGAAAGGTTTTAATGTAATTTTAAGAATTACTATAGGGGACTTCCCTGGTGATGCAGTGGTTAAGAATCTGTCTGCCAATGCAGGGGACACAGGTTCGAACCCTGGTCCGGGAAGATCCCACATGCCGCGGAACAACTAAGCCCATGCACCAAAACTACTGAGCCTGCGCTCTAGAGCCCGTGAGCCACAACTACTGAACCCCGTGTGCCGGGAGCCCATGCTCTGCAAAAAGAGAAGCAGCCGCAATGCGGAGCCCGCACACCTCAACGAAGAGTAGCCCCAGCTTGCCGCAACAAAGACCCAACACAGCCAAAAATAGATAAATTAATTTTAAAAAAAAGTACAAGCCAAAGTACATCTGATTAATAACTGGTGTCCAGAATTTTTAAATAACATTTACAACAATAAGAAAACATTTTTTAAAAAGTAAAAGTTTTGAATACCTATTTCACCAGAGAAGACACTTGAATAATAAGCATGTGAAAATATGGTCAACATAATTAATCACTAGGGAAGTACAAATCAAGACCACAATGAGACACAAGTACATACTCACTTGAATGGTCAAACCAACAATGCCAAGTCAGTGAAGTTGTGAAACAGAACTCCCATACATTACTGTTGGAATGCAAAATGTTAAAACCCACTTTAGAAAACTGTTGACATCTGTAAAACTACAGATGAACTTATCATGTGACACAGCCATCTAACTTGTAGGTTTATCTCCAAGAGGAATAAAATTGTGTCCACAGAAATGCTTGTACTCTAATGTTCACAGCAACACCAGCTTTACTGATAAAAGCCAATAGCTAGGGAAAAAAATAATTCTGCAAATGTTCATGCATAAGTGAATTGGTAATTGTATTAGTTTGCTAGGATTGTCATCATAAAATGCCACAGACTTGGTGGCCTGAACAGCAGATAACATATCCTCTCACAGTTCTGGAGACCAGAAGTCCAAGATCAAGATGCTGTCAGGTCTGGTTCTTCGGAGGCCTTGGTTTGCAGATGGCCGCCCTCTTGTATGGTTCCTTCCTTGCCGAGCTCGGGAGACCTCTGCGGGGGAAGGGATTCGGCCGCGGTGCCCAAGGCAGAGGTCCGCGGGGCCCGCGGGACTGGCGGGATCGTCCCGGTCGTGCCGGGCGGGCGCGCCTCGTGCTTTCTCTGGAGGTTGTAGCTGCAGATCCATGGGGAAGAGGCTGGAGCCGCGCTCATGGCCCAGGTGTGGGGCCGCTCGGTTAGTTGGATCAGCCTCCGCCGGGGCCCCTCCGGCCGCCGAGGGCAGCTGGAGGGGGTCTTCGCGTCCGGAGGTGGGAACCGGGTTGGGTGGGGAGGCCCGAGGAGGGCGCGAGAGGTTCAGCCGCGGGCTCCCCCGGGGCCGGGTCTGCGGAGGCGTCTCCGTGGGATTTTGCGGGGTTCCGATTCGGAGGCCAGACGGACTGGCTTTGCCCGCGAGCGAACCAGGAGGGAGAGTCCGGCCGCCTCTTCCCCCACGGCCCCGGGGTCGGGGAGAAGGACGGCTGGGGAGGTCGGGGCTGCGGGAGCAGGAGGACCCCGTCAGCCACGGGTCGGCCCCAAAGCAGGCGCCGTCGTTTTATTGGTTCAGCCCCCGCCTCCAGCCCTTTAGGGCTTCCCACTTCTCAATAGGTGGACATTTTTTCCACCACAACCAAGGAGTGTTTCTTTTAATGTCTGGCGCCACCTCTTTGGAAAGAAAACATCATGGAATATGGTGCCTCTGTCTCTCGGTCTCCGCGCGTGCAACAGAGGCGTCGGGCTTCCCACCTTTCCAGTCATACAGACATAGATGAGAAGCTCTAGGCTTTCTTTGGATAAAGACGAATAGCTCCTGCAGAGCATCACCCGAATTCCCAGGCACATTGAGATAAACAGTAACAAATGGGTCTGTCAAGTCCTCTTACTTGAAGGCAAGTGAGCATTCATCTTGAGCGCTTGCATGGAATGGGCTCTGTCTGCTTGGTGTATCAAAAAGGGGTGTGGTTTCTGTCTTTACAATCTCTTTAGTGGGTTGTGTGTGACATGCACCACAATTTAGTTTCGTGCTCGTGGAACAGTAAAAGTATGTTCTTTCTCTACTTTATGGAGATTTTCTGGCTGGGCAGATTTTGTTTTATTATCTCTCCAACATTGGTCACCATGTCAAATAGTATGAGATCCAGTATAGGTGAAATTGAGAAACAGGGCAAATCCTAAAACACCTATTGCAAGAAGGAAGAGTGTTTTCTAGTATCAGTTCTATAGGTTAAAGGGGGGATGAGTTATAAATGGCAGGAGAAAACTTTTGGCTTCAGAAATGTAAGTATGTGCAAAAACTTTATCAAACCATGTGCTTTTAAAATGTTTTAAGCCAATTATACTTTTTTTAAAAAATAAATTTATTTTGGCTGTGCTGGGTTTTCGTTGCTGTGTGTGGACGTTCTCTAGTTGCGGCAAGCGGGGGCTACTCTTCGTTGCTATGCGTGGGCTACTTATTGTCGTGGCTTGTTGCAGAGCACAGGCTCTAGGCACACGTGATTCAGTAGTTGTGGCACACAGGCTCAGTAGTTGTGACACATGGGCTTAGTTGCTCTGCAGCATGTGGGATCTTCCCAGGCCAGGGGTCGAACCCGCGTCCCCTGCATTGGCAGGCAGATGCTTAACCACTGTGCCACCAGGGAAGCTCAAGCCAATTTTACTTAACAAAGCCTTTTAAAAACGCAATTACGTTCTGGCATGCCCAAGACCACCCTCAGATTCTATAGAAGAACTCACAGAAGCTGTTAAATGGACTGTGGACTGTACTGTAGGTCCCAAGTTATGTACACTTTCTTACCACTTAGCCAGTTTCTGGAACATTTACAGATACCCCTTTGAAAGGGGTTTATCCACTCTACTTTGCTGAAGTCTCCCCCCCCACCCCGGTTCCAGTTAATCCAATCACTGTTTTTGTACAGAATATGTTACCCACCCTGGGCCTTGTTAAGTCTTACATGCATATACCTGCATGATTTTTCTCCTCAGGACACACAGCTCCTAGGTGGGTCTCAGGAGACAAATATCTGTCAATTATGCCATGGGACATCCACTAAATTCAAGGGCCTCATTTCATGGTACTGCCAAATACTGTTGTTGTAAGGAACGGCACCAAAAACGGAGGAGAGCTTAAACAAGCTTTATTTGGGTACGCTCTCGGGCGAGGTTCACTGGTCGGAGAGAAAGGGGCCAGAGAAGTGGCGCCTGGGCGAGGGTTTGGGCAGAATTTATAGGGGAAGAAGGGAAAGGGATGTGGTGAATCCGGGAGGGTGCAGGGTATTCCTTATTTGGTGGTCTTTTCGGGTATCGTGGGGGACCGTTAGTCCCGCCCCTCGAAAGGCGGGAACGCTGGGCAGGGTGGAAAGTCCCCAGGTCAGTTCCTGGAACTGGGTGGTCCGGAAAGTCTCCAGGTCAGTTTCAACCTGTGAGTCTGATTGTGTTCCCCTGCCTCGGGCCAGTTGGCCTTATAGTTGTTTCCAAACCACCTGCCCCAAGTGACTGTGGAACTACAAATAATCCTCACATCCTGGGCTTGAGATCGTGGTGCAGGGGTCCTTCAGACTTTCCTAGGAGGCCTCAGGCAACAATGCAATTAGGCAAAATCTACCCTGAGAATTGTTGTTTGTCCTCCTTCTATTTCCTTTGGAGCACACAAAGTTGAGAGCCCCAGAACTCTGTACTTATTATTCTGGTAGAACCAAATTCTATTCTCCCTCACAACATACAGTAAATAGAATCCCAAGAATAAAAGTAGCTTAAACAATAAGCCTTAGGGGAGGGATGGAGTAGGAGGTTGGGATTAGCAGATGTAAAAGCTTTTATATACAGAATGGATAAACAACAAGACCCTCTGTATAGCACAGAGAACTATATTCAATATCCTATGATAGAGCTTCCCTGGTGGCGCAGTGGTTGAGAGTCCGCCTGTTGATGCAGGGGACACAAGTTCGTGCCCTGGTGCGGGGAAATCTCACATGCTGCGGAGCAGCCAGGCCCGTGATCCATGGCCGCTGAGCCTGCGCGTCTGGGGTCTGTGCTCCGCAACCGGAGAGGCCACAACAGTGAGAGGCCTGCATACCGCAAAAAAAAAAAAATATATATATATATATATATATATATATATCCTATGATAAACCATAATGGAAAAGAATATTTAAAAAAATGTATATATACGTATAACTGAATCACTTTGCTGTACAGCAGTAATTAACGCAACATTGTAAATCAACTATACTTCAATTTAAAAAAAACTCAATAAGACCTTTGCTGCAAAAACCAGCAAGGTATAAAATGGATAACTAATAAGAACCTGCTGTATAAAAAAATAAAATAAAATTCAAACAAAACAAAAACCCAGCAAGGTGAGCCCGGAGTTCCTAGGGTAAGTAAAATGGAGGCTGGAAAAAATCTGTCAAGAATATCAGGAGACAATCAATAACGACCCTGAACATGGGAAACCTCTGAAAACTGCCAACCGAAGCCAGATCCAGTCCTCTGTCCAAGCTGGGTGATGTCCACACCCAAACAAATCAAGTGGGGTATGAGTTCTCACCAAAGTGCTCAAATGGCTGGCAAATACTCTAGATAAAGCAAGAGAGCACAGCAATCTGTTCTCCCTGCTTTTTAACAAAATTGAGATTTTTTTTGACCACCTCGAACCCATGGCCCCTGCAGTGGAAATGGGGAGCCCTAACCATTGGACAGCCAGGGAATTCCCAAAATTGATATAATTAACGTACAATATTTATTAGTTTCAGCTGTACAACATAATGATTCGGTATTTGTTTATATTGCAAAATGATCACCACAATGCCTACTTCATATTGTCCTCATAGTTACAAAAGTTTTTTATGTTGAGAACTTTTATGATTTACTCTCTTAGCAAGTTTCAAACTGGCAATAGAGTATTATTAACTATAGTGACCATACTCCCTTCCAGCTAATAGCGGGAGGGTAGCTTCTGTAATACACATGGGCAGTGACAGAACTCCATTGACGGCCCCAGGCAGGTCTGAAAGTGCAACAGCGTTCACCAAAGTTTCCCGCAAACTTGGCCCTTACTGTGAATCTCCCTAGTGAGGACGTCTGGATGTACGAGATGCAGTTTCTGGGGGATATCTCCCTCACAGGGGCTAATCTCCAGAGCTTACATCTGTTATTATGTTTAAAAGCCAAGAGCACAGTGGCTGCACGTGTAACGTTTTTCTCCAGTGTGAGCTTCCTGGTGTTGAATGGAGACGGACTAGTGGCTGAAGACTGTCCAACATCTGCTGTACTCCTAATACCCTGCTGGGTGTGGAGTTGTTCTGTAAGATCAAAAGGTTCTTGTTGGTGGAACACACAGAACAATGACACTGGGATACATGAAAGACAGAACTGTTTGTTACTTACAGTTCAGAATGAGAGAAAGACGTTAGGGCAACACAAAGGGCTGTGTCCAGGGACAGGATGACAGCAAGCTGGAGCTGTGGTGGGCAGTTTATGTGTGACAAGAGTGATGGGATTAGCTAGGTTTCATGAGCTGTCTGCGGACTGGCTATTTTGAATAATTGTAAGGGTTCCAGAACATAGGGGCTATCACTGTCTGACACCTTGGTGTCTGGTAGTCCAGAGTATGAGAGCCTGATAAGAAAAGTGGTTGGGGGTGTGGGCTTCATCAGATGTTCTAGAAGGGGAACAGACAGTCCACTTGATAGGGCTTCAAAACTGAGTCAAACCACTATTTAAAAACTTTAAACATATATATCAAAATGTTGTGGTATTGACATAGACACACATAGAGGAGAAAGGAATAAAATAAAGAGCACAGAAACAAACCTTCACACACATGCTCAGATGTTTTAAAAGGGTGCAGAGACCATTCAAAGGGAAATTAGTTTTTTCAGCAGATGGTGTTGAAAAAACTAGATATCCACACGCAAAAGAATTAAGTTGCACCTTTACCTAACATGATATATAAAAATGAACTCAAAATGAATGAAAGACCCAAATATTAGGACTTAAAAGTGTAATACTCTTAGAAGAAAACAGGAAAAAAGCTTCACGACACTGACAATAATTTCTTGGACGTGATACCAAAGACACAGGCAACAATAACAGAAATAAATTGGACTACACTGAAATTTAAAATTTCTGTGCAATAAAGGACTAAATGGAGAGAGTGAAAAGACAACCTCAGAGTGGAAGAAAATATTTGCAAACTATTTATCTGTTAAGGAGTTACTACACAGAATATATAAAGAACGCCAACATCTAAATAACAACAACAATAAATAATAACCTCATTAAAAAATGGGGAAAGGATTGGAAGAGACATTTTCCCAAAGACCAAATACAAACAGCCAGCCAGCAGATGAAAAAAATGTTCAAAATCATTAAATGTAAATCAAAACCACAGTGAAATAATCACCTTGTGTCCCTTAGGATAGTGTTACAAAAAATAAAACAACGAGAAGAAAATAAAGAGTGTTGCTGAGGGCGCAGAGAAATTGGAACCTTCAAGCTGCACTGGTGTAAAATGGTACAGCTACTATGGAAAACAGCCCCTCAGTTCCTCAAAAAATTTAAATATTGAATTACCACATGATGCAACAATTCTCATCTGGGAATATACCTAAAAAGGACTGAAAGCAAGGCCTCAAAGAAATACTTGTGCAATCATGCTTATAACAGCATTAGTACAATAGGCAAATAGGGAAAGCAATCCAAGAGCCAACTGATGATGGGATACAGAAAAAGTAACATATACATAAAATGGAGTATTATTCACTCAAAAAGGAAGGAAATTCTGACACATGCTAGGAAGTGGTTGAACCTTGAGGACATTGTCTTCAGTGAAGTAGGCCAGCCATAAAAGGAGAAAAACTTTATGACTCTTATATAAGCTCCCCTGAGTGGACAAATTTATAGACTTAAATTAGAATAATTGTTGTCAGGGGATAAGAAAGGGAGGATGAGGAGTTGTTGTCTAATGTGTTTAGTTCCAGTTTTACAAGATGAAAAGATTTCTGAATATTTGCTTGCACAAAAGGTGAGTGTATTATTACTGACGAACTTACTCTTAAATATGGTTAAGATTGTAAATTCTATGTTACATGTATTTTACCACACTATAAAAAATTTTTAAACACCTGCATAGCAGTACTTCCCAGTGCTAAATCAGATCAGACTTTTCTTTGAAGTCTTTCCCTGTTTGCAATACTTTTTAGCGTGAACTTCTTGGTGCTGAATGAGGTGGGAGTTTTGGCTGAAGAGTCTACCACATACACTGCACTCATAAGACCTTTCTCCTGTGTGACTTCTCTAATGCCTAATGTGATTTGAATTGTGCCTAAAGAGTTTCCCACATACACTACACTCATAAGGCCTTTCTCCAGTGTGAGCTTTCTGATGCTTCTCAAGCATGAAGTGGTACCTAAAGAATTTTCTACATTTGGTGCATTCAAAACGCCTTCCCCTAGTGTGAACTCTCTGATGAATAATGATCATGGAGCTGTCTACAAAAAATTTCCCACACACATTGCACTCATATGGCCTTTCTCCAATGTGAACTCTCTGATGTCTTTTGAGTGTGAGGCTGTACCTAAAGACTTTCCTGCATTCACTGCATTTATATGGCTTTTCTCCCGTGTGAACTCTCTGATGAACAATGAGTGTGAAGTTGTCTTTGATGCACTTCCCACACTGGCTGCACTCATAAGGTGTTGGCCTAGTGTGAACTGTCTGCTGTTCAATGAGGCAAGAGCTTTGTGTAAAGAATCTTCCACATCAAAGGTGCTCATATAGCTTCATTTCAGTATGTATTGTCTGGTGCTGAACCAGGTGGAACCTTCTGATGAAGGTCTTTCCACTTTCACTGCAATGGTTTTTCTGGTGCTTAACAAGTATGTGTTTGTGGCTAAAGGTTTTCCCACATTCACTGCACTTGTAATCATTCTGTCCACTGTCAAATGTCGCCCTGCCTTCCATGTCGCTGTGTGGCTTCCCTCCTGTGTGAAGGGCTTGGTGCTGGAGAAGGCCTGAACTGGCTGGAAAGTCTTTCACTCCCACCCTGCACGTCAAGGTCCTCTCTGCCACGTGAATGCTGCAGTTCTTCACAAATGAATTCCTCCCCTCATCCCATTGGGGGAGTTTCTTTCGACTCAGCTCCTTTTTCTTTTTTTTTTTTTTGTGGTACTTGGGCCTCTCACTGTTGTGGCCTCTCCCGTTGCGGAGCATAGGCTCCGGATGCGCAGGCTAAGCAGCCATGGCTCACGGGCCCAGCCGCTCCACGGCATCTGGGATCTTCCCGGACCAGGGCACGAACCCGTGTCCCCTGCATCGGCAGGCGGACTCTCAACCACTGCGCCACCAGGGAAGCCCTCGACTCAGCTCCTTTTAGTGCTGGGAAAGACTTGACACACACGTGTACACCTCTTGCTCGGGGTGTGTCCCATGGTGCTCAGCCAGGTGTAAAATGTGTTTCAAGAGTAGGCCACATATCTCACAAGAATGAGACTTCTGGATGGATGGATCTAGCTTTGGAGTCTTGACCTGTGACAATTACTTGCTGTACAGCAGTAATTAACACAACATTGTAAATCAACTGTACTTCAACAATAACAGCGAAACTTTGTAGATAAATAAGACAAAATAAAATAAAACAAAATTACAAGGATATCAAAGGAGGTTCTTTAAAGAAACAGCCCTGTGGTCCCCACAAGTAGTGACCAGGTCAATGCCTGAACTTCCTGGCATAGGCAGGCTCCAAAGACTGTCAGCAAAAGGCAGGGGAAGGCCTGGGACACCGAGGTTCCATGCCTCTAGACAGAGTCACCCAACCAGGGACATGCAAGGCTGGTGGGATCTTTCAGACAAACTTCAAGAGTTCTGACTCCTGAGCCCTGTCTTACAAGACCCGAGAGCAGCAGGGATGGGACTTCTGGGAGAGAAGGACTACATTGCACAGAGTCCACCCCTGGCACCAACAACACACATGCCAGGAAACCACGAAAGAAAGCAGTACCCATGGTCTCACTGTGGGAAGGTCAGAGGTGCCCCTGGGAAAATGGGGAAGAATAGAGCCCAGCCCAGGATGCTGGGGTGAGTGAGAGGGCCTTACCTATGGAAGACGAAGGTGCAATGTTCTGTAGTATCACATGACGGTACAGGAGCCTCTGAGCCTCATCAAGGAGTCCCCACTCCTCCTGGGAGAAATATATGACCACGTCCTCAAAGACAACAAGGCCCTGTAAAAAATGGGTTAGTTCACACCATGAGCAGCTTTGTGTGCTGTATTTCCTTCCATTCTGTATTTGTCTAGTCTCCATCCATCAATCCTAGGGCCAAACTAAAAGCCAAATGTGTTTATGTCTCTCCCTATCATTCAGAGCCCATGGTCTGAACCACCTCCTTATCTAACTCTCATACACCAAGTCAATATATCCCCTGCCCTAACTCAACCCAGGGCCAGATAACAGACAGCTAGGGACAGCTCTGAAGCTGTAAAATCCACCTGAATTATTCAGACTGGTCGATCATAAGCTATTCCCCTTATTCTCTACATCCTAACATGGATGAACTGAAGATCCTGAAGAGGTAAGTGTATGAACCATTGTACCCACCAGATTTGAATTTATGGACGTAAATGAGTAAATGAGCACACGGAGAGGTCAGTATTGTTGAAAAAGATTTCTATGATTTCTATTTCTCAAGTGTACAGTGAACACTATGCCAAACAGGGCCATGTGAGGAAGCACCAGATTTGAGCAGGAGGCAGAAGCAGGCGCAAGGGGAGACCTAGACCAGAGCCTTTATTGGGTTTTTCCCAGTAAAAATGTGGAGAATAAGGGGAATAGCTTAGGACTGACTAGTCTGAATGTGATACATAAAATTTTTCATCATAAGGAAATACTTAAAGGTATATTAACATGCAGACCAATTATTAAGTGTTTGGATAAATTTAACTAATTCAACATGTTCATTAACTGCCTACCTACACACATAATTTGAGGGATGTCGGTTCATTTAGTGTTTAGATCAGTAACTGTTTCATGTATTCTTCTTTTTTTCTTTTTGTGGTACGCGGACCTCTCACTGTTGTGGCCTCTCCCGCTGCGGAGCACAGGCTCCGGACGCGCAGGCACAGTGGCCATGGCCCACGGGCCCAGCCGCTCCGCGGCATGTGGGATCCTTCTGGACCGGGGCACGAACCTGCATCCGCCACATCGGCAGGCCGACTCTCAACCACTGCATCACCAGGGAAGCCTTGTTGGATATTTTTAATATCAAAAAGTATTGACTGCTAATGTAAGCATTTACTTCATACTCGTTTCATGTGATAGCTGATATAGTTGTGTTTAAATACATCTTCTGTGGGTGTGCTTTTCTTTGCCTCAGTTGATCTATACACTTCTTTTTTTAAAGTTTCTATTGAATATTTCTTTACATTTCAATTTTTCCCTCTTCAGATTTGCAGTGTATATATTCTGATTCTGTTTATTAGTGTTTAAGCTGAAAAGTGACAATGTATTTAACACGTAGTGTAGCATTATTAACATCTTTGATCTTTTTCTGGAAAATATAAGAGATTTAAACATTAATTTGCTCATCTCAGCTTATGTGCTATTGAGGATATGCAAGGTAATTCCATCATTCTGTCTCCAAAAATGAAATATTAATGTTTTATACAGATAATGAGTGGTTGTATTCATACACAAATGCACCCCCTCCCAGATTCTCATTCCTTTTATCATCGCAGACCACTCACCTGGGATCACTTTCTTCCAACCTTAAACATAGTTTTTAAAGTATTCGTGTTGGTTATTTTTTTTCATTAAATTTCTCACCTTTGGTCTCAAATAGTCATATTTTACTTACTTTCTTCAAAGATACTTTTGTTGCATACAGAAACCTGATGACGGTTATTTCTTCCAACGGTTTCATTATGTCTTTCCACTGTGTCCCTGACACATAACTTTATATTGAATGTGAGTGGAGGTACATGTATGTTGCAGAAGACATCACGTAGAGATACTAACTTTGCAATGCAGTCAGTGATGCATAGAGTTTTGGATATCACTTCAGTGAGGATATAAAAGTGTAGAATGTAAAAACAACAAACACACACACACAAAATAAAAATAAATAAATAAAAAGAGTGTAGAATGTAGAGAATGAATAATAAAGTGGGCATCTGGTGATCAAATCAATGGATTGTGCTAGAAAGTCACTAGGTGTTCACCAAAACTGTTTTCTCCTTCTGGACACCGAAGAGGACAGGCATGTCCCAGCTTCCCTTACTTAATTTGGGACCATGCAAGTGAATTTTGGCCAATTGAAATGGGCAGGAGTGATCGTGTAAAATATTTCTTTGATTTATCTTCTCATTTATGCTCCTTCTTGGGGTTGCCTCTTTGGGTCTCACTGGTTCCAGTTTTCACACCTCCCCAGGAGTTACTGATTGCTCCTTTGGGAGCTGCAGGTCCAGGTGATGGGAAGATAATATCTTCATGAGAAGGAGGACCATACCTGGTGACCCTGAGGCACTAGATATCAGGTTGGGCCATCTCATGATCATGCATTTATGCCTGGATTTCCCTGCTCTCAGAGTTCAATGGGAAGGCAGGAGGAGTTTGAGCCTTTGTTCTTGTGAATTAGACATGAAATATGACATCATCTTATGAAATAAACCATAATATGAAACTATACTAATTCCACTGTCCACTTAAGCCTAAGGACAATTAGTTTTGATAGTTCTAAGTTTTGAATAATATGTCCTGTAAAAATTTATCACTTTGACAATAGAGTTACCTGTAGTTTATGAAAACTTCCTGCAGCTAAAGTTAAAAAAAAAAGTTAAACTAAAGGTATACAGGTGTGCTTTATGCAAAAATTTTAACCATTGCCTATAATGCTACTTGCTGACTCAGGGAATGATTGTATTTTATATTTTAAAAAACATAATCAGTGATTCTGCGAAGAGGAGCCTCTGATATCCTCCTATAGCTGTATGTGTGAGAATCTTGTGGAGATGATGAATAACAATAATAGCTTGTGTGTATTTAGCACCAGGCCTTGTGGTAAGCACTTTTCATTTCACTTCCCATGAGGTAGGCTGTAGTATATTCCCATTTTAGTTGAACTTTGGGGGAAGGCGGTGCTCATGACTTTTAATGAGAGCTCCCACCCGTACATTTCATGTTTTTAAACGAAGACTGCACGAGAGAGGGATATTCATTGTTCAATTTAAATCTCAGTCCCCAAAACTCAAGAGAGGTGAAGCAGTTCTCCCAGGATGAAAGAATGCTCCACCTGCTGGAGACGGCGGAGGACGCGGCGTTGTCACAGGTGACCACGGAAATCTGGACGCGTCGCCTTTAAGAGGGGTTCTGGCCCTCCGCGACCAAATTCCTTCCCGATCTTTCTCCCTCCACCAGATTCCGCACCGCTGTCGTGGAGAGCCGGAAAGTTGGTATGAGGACACAAACTCCTTTACCCAGAAGTCTGTGCCCGGCGCATCCGCGCTGCGCCAATGACAGTCCGGAAGATGGGCGTTTCCTGCCGCCCTTGCCGGCAGAGGCGGGACTTCCGGTGTCGCGGCCGTGACGTCTTCTACTTGCGCCAAGGCTGTCGGGAGTGGCTGAGGAGGTTGGCTGGGAGGCCTTGCTGGGGTCCGCCTTCCATGCGGCTCTTCGGAAGCGAACAGGGAAGGACAGTAGAAAGGATAGGATCTCCCTCCGCGTCGTTGTTAGGATCCATGGTCCCCGTCGTGTTACGGGCCGCCTTGCGCGGAGGTGCTGGCCGGGGCTGTGCTCTTTCCGAGGCCTTCGCACCCGCCCTCCGTCCTCGTCCGCTTCCGGAGGCGGCACCCTGAGCCTGAGCGCCTTTTTACAAGGGGGAGCCTGAGGCTCTGAGTGCGATAGTCGTCCCGAGGCCACTCCGCCCAGTGTGGGGTGGGGGTTCGGCTGCTTCCGCAGAGCCCGCTCCAGTCGCCAGTTTCTCGACCCGGTTCTGCTCAGAGGATCCCATGGCGGCCGCGGCGCTTATGGACCGAGCTCAGGTGAGTGGAGGGTCCCTCAAGCCCTCACCGCTTCAGGTGTAGGGGATGGTGTGTTCTAGAGCTTTCAGCACTTCGCCTTCATCGCTCCCTTCTCTTGAGTATAAAGGCGGTGAAGGGCGGTCCTTGACGGTGGATATGTGGCGAGGTTCCCTTTCCCAGTGTTGATGGGGTGAGGCGTGAAATGGCTTCCAAGGCCCAGGAGCCAACTGGTACGAACACTTGGAGGTGAGAATGAATTAGGAGTGTTCAGGAAACCGCAGGTTTATGTTATGTTTGGTGAGAATAGAGAGCAGGCAGTCAGGAATCAGGCCTAGAATGGCAGCCTGAGGAGCTGGGCCTCTTTTCTGGTGGTGGCGGGAGCCATGGAAGGTGTGTAACAGAGAAGGGAAGTGATCTGACATAGGTGTTAATAGGCTTCCTCTTGTAGCAGAGTGGAAAGATTGGGGAAGCCTGAGGGTGGGCAGGGAGACCAGGATGGAGTCTACTGCAACAGTCCAGGTGAGTGTTGATGGTGGGTGGACCAGAGTGGTGGCAGTGGAGGTTAGAGAGGTGTATGGATTTTGTATATGTTTTAAAACTAGGGTCGTTGGAGATTTTCTGATGAGACATAGTGAGATTCTGGGACTCTTCACCTGCCCTGTCCCCTGCACTTGAGTCTGGGAGCTTTAACGGAGGGGTCCTTTCTAGCTCAGCATCCTAAATTTAGATCGAGAGTTATATGAAGAGGTTCCTGCTTCTTGCAGCCAATAGGATGAGGACTGGAAGAGTGTATTAGACCCAGGAACAGCATGTGTAAATGCTTGGAGGTAAGGTTGAGTTGGGAGTCCTTAGGCACCTGGGTGGCAGTGGTGCCTGTCATAAAGACATATGAGTACTTCCTGGATACTGTATGCAGAGTGACTTCAGGAGTGGAGGTTGCCTTGGAGGTGCATATGGTGTGGATCAGAAGGTTGTCAGTGTTAATGGGTTGTGGTCCCGATATGACGAAGGTGGTTCAGAGTGATGTACATGTTGGGAGCAGTGTGGACTGATGGCCTCAAAGTTGTGTCTGGGAGGCATGTTCTGGAGGATGCCAGCCGGAGAGTGTTTGGTGCCCCTCATGCAAGGCCCATAGCTTCCATAATATATTAATATAACTGCTCAGATGCCTGGTTCTGTTCTGGGCTGCACACAGCGATCAGAGAGACAGGAGAGAGAAGGCAATAGTGGTGTTAAGGTCTAGTATCGCCTCTGAATTGGGCAGCTGGGGAGGATAGGGACAAGGGGGTGGGTAGGTTAATGGGTAGACTGGGGACTCCTGTTGTGTGTGAGCTCAACTGTCCCCTTTGTGACAGGGCTGTGTGACCTTTGAGGATGTACTTGTGTACTTCTCCCGGGAGGAGTGGGAGCTCCTTGAGGAAGTTCAGAGACTCCTGTACCGTGATGTGATGCTGGAGAACTTTGCACTTGTGGCCTCGCTGGGTAAGTCCCTGTTTCAGTTATCTATTGGTACATGGCAAATTACTCCAAAAGTTAGTGATGTAAAACAATTAAAATGCGTTATGTAACTTTCAGTGTACCAGGAACCTCGCTTGTCACAGCTTACCTGGGTGCTTTTGGCTCAGGGTCTCTCATGAGGTTTCAGTCAAGCTGTCAGCCAAACCTGTGTTCTCATCTGAAGGCCATTCTCGGGAAGAATCCACTTACAAACTCACTCATGTTTTGTGTTTCCAAGATGTAATTTCTTGCGGCTTGTTGAACTGTGAGCGTTAGTTCCTCACTGGCTGTTGGGCAGAGGCCTCCCTTGGTTCCTTGTCATGGTGGCCTTTCTGTAGTGCACCTCATAACATGGAAAGTGCCTTCTCTGAGCAAGTGTGCAAGAGAGAACGTCCAGGATGATGGCTGGTCTTTTTCTAACCTGACCTGTAGAAAATGATCCCATCATTTTTGCCCTGTTCTGTTCCTTAGAAATGGGTCAATCAGTCCAGCCTATGGTCAAGGGAAGCGGCCTACACAGGGGCAGGAATACTGGGAGGTAGGCATTCTTGGGGGCCATCGGAGAGGCTGCCTTCCACAGGCCCTCATGCCCACTCCAGTGTCCTTGGGGTTTGCTTTCTCCCCACTTCCCTTGGGGCAGCTCTTTCAGTCCAGCCAGATCAGTGACTATTCTCCTTCCCTTCTTTGTTTCCCAGAGTAGGTGCTGTGGGTGCCAAGGCTGGGCCGTGTGTGGTGTCCCCTCCCTTGCTGAGCAGTCCCGACACCTATGCCCAAAGCCTTTCAGCATCGGGTTAGGAGTTCAGGGCTCTTTCACTCTGCTTCACAGATTCTGTCTGGCTTGGGCACTTCCATGTCCATAATGCCTCTGTGTCCATGTTCTGCCCCCATCTTCTGGCTGAGATTTCCTGGTGCATGACTATGCCAGGAATTGTAGGTACTGACATGGTCACTGCTTGTGGAAGACACAGGGATGTTCCACTGAATCCTCCTTCGGGTTTTTTTGTCTTTTTTTTTTTTTAACATTTTCTATTTTTTGTGGGATGGGTCTGTCTAGGTCACTCATCTGCTCTATGTTTTGTTTTGTTTTTTCTTGCAGTATAGTTGATTCATAATGTTGTGTTAGTTTCCCCTATGTTTTGTTTTGTTTTTTTTACAACCTCCATCTTCCGGATCCCATGTAGTTGCCCAGGTGGAGAGGGGCAGGAAGCCCCGGGTGCCTGACAGGGAGCCCTGACTCCAGCCACAGTGAGAGAGGCCATAGAGGGCCTTGCCCTGCTGCATGGGAGCTGAAAGAGAGCCATCTTAGGGCTGAGTTCACATCATACTGAACCTGCTTTGTGTTCACCAGTGTTTTCTTGCCAAGGCACATAGCAGTACCTCACTTCTCCCTTTCCTTCCCCATTCTTGGCACTTGACGTTTCTCTTCTGTCTTCCATCCCTTTGTTGTTTCCCCACCTCTCTGGCCTCTGTGTCTCTCACTCATTCTCCTCTTCTCCGTCCACATTGCTCTGCAACATTGGCTACTATAATGTGTCATGAGTTGTGCACATATCCGTATGTAGTCCTTAAGAACCAGCTACTTACTTGCAATCAGATTTTCCTGGGCTTGGACGCAGCCTTCTGCACAGAGCTCACCTGACACCAGCAGCTGAGGCCCTGCTGAAACCCTTTTGTAGAGGAGTGAGTTGGAGACCTTGCCTCTACTTCTGGTACTGTCCACCATCACTGTGTCTTAACCCAGCGTTAGAGTTCCTCCATACTGTGACGTTTAGAGGCCCAGGACTGAAAATGGATGCTTCCTCACCCTGATCCTGGCTCCCTCATCTTGCCAAAAGCCAGTGGACTCATTCATCGGTGTGTCACACATACCTATGTGATGGAGTTGCTGCTTCCCACCAAAGTCAACATGTCCTTCACTAGCATTTCTTTGCTTTCAGGTTGTTGGTGTGAATCAGACAATGAGGAGGCCCCTTCTGAGCAGAGCATTCTTGTAGGAGTATCAGAGGTCAGGACTCCTGAGTCATGTCCATTTATCCAGAAAGCCCACCCATGTGAGATATGTGACCCACTCTTGAAAGACATTTTGCACCTGGCTGAACACCAGAGATCATGCCCTGCACAGAAACAGTACACATGTGACCCCTGTGGGCAAGGATTCCTGTTCAGTGAAAACTTTTATCAGCCTCAGAAGCAATATAGTGGGAAGAATCCCATCAGAAGGGATGATGATGGGGCCTTACTTGTGAAGAGCTGTGCTGTCCACATGTTAGGGAGACCTTTTACTTGCAGGGAGGAAGGGATGGACTTGCCAGATAGCTCTGGCCTCTTCCAGCACCAAAGTACTCACAATGGAATGAGTCCATGCAGAAGGGCTGAGTTCATGGAGCCCTTTCCACAAAGCTCCAGACTCGGGCGACACCAGGGAGACCATGATGAACTGATGCTTCTTAATTGCAGTGACAATGGGAAAGCCTTCCTGAACACCTTCACTCTCCATGACAACCAGATAACTCAGGCTGAAGTGCGAGCTTTTAGGTGCCTACCATGTGGAGATCTGTCCAAGGAGAATTCGGCTCTTACTCATCACAATAAAATTCATAGTGGAGAAATTTCACATGTGTGTAAGGAGTGTAGAAAGTCCTTCATTCACCTGTCTCACCTAAAAACCCACCAGAAATTTCACACTGGAAAACGACAGTATACATGCAGTGAATGTGGAAAAGCTTACAGCAGAAGCTCCCACCTTGTTCAGCACCAAAGAATTCACACTGGAGAAAGGCCTTATGAGTGCGGCGAATGTGGAAAAGCTTTTAGCCGCAAAAACACGCTTGTTCAGCACCAGAGAGTTCACACTGGAGAAAGGTCTTATGACTGCAGTGAATGTGGAAAAGCCTACAGCAGAAGCTCCCACCTTGTGCAGCACCAGAGAGTTCACACTGGAGAAAGGCCTTATGAGTGCAGTGAATGTGGGAAATTCTTTAGCCAAAGCTCTCACCTTATTGAGCACTGGAGAATTCACACTGGGGCAAGGCCTTACGAGTGCATAGAATGTGGAAAATTCTTTAGCCATAACTCCAGCCTCATTAAACATAGGAGAGTCCACACAGGAGCAAGGTCTTATGTGTGTGGCAAATGTGGGAAGGCTTTTGGCTGCAAAGACACACTTGTTCAGCACCAGATAATTCACACTGGAGCAAGGCCTTATGAGTGCAGCAAGTGTGGAAAGGCCTTCAGCCGTAAAGACACGCTAGTACAGCACCGGAAAATCCACACCGGAGAAAGGCCTTATGAGTGTAGCGAATGTGGAAATTTCTTTAGCCATAGCTACAACCTCATTGTGCATCAGAGAATTCACACTGGAGCGAAGCCTTTTGAGTGCAGTGAATGTGGGAAATGCTTTAGCCACAACTCCAGCCTCATTCTACACCAGAGGGGTCACAGTGGGGTAAGGCCTTATGTGTGTAGTGAATGTGGGAAAGCCTACATTAGTAGCTCCCACCTTGTTCAGCACAAGAAAGTCCACACTGGAGCAAGGCCTTATGAGTGCAGTGAATGTGGGAAATTCTTTAGCCGCAACTCTAGCCTCATCCTTCACCAGAGGGTTCACACTGGAGAGAAGCCTTACGTGTGCAGTGAATGTGGGAAAGCCTATAGCAGAAACTCCCATCTTGTTCGGCACCAGAAAGTTCACACTGGTGAAGGGCCTCATGAATGCAACATCTTTGGTGGCCCTTTAGCTGCATCTGTTACACTTGTTTAGCAGCCAGAAGGTTCACGCTAGAGAAAGGCCTTATGAATGCAGAAAATGTGCTGTATCCTTGTTCAAGGTATTAGGACTCACACCAGAGAAGAGCTCTGTGAGTGCCCTTTGTGAGGGAGCCAGCAGGTCAACCTTGTACAATCGTACATCCACCCTGGGGAGATTCCCGATAAGTACCACATAGGTGAGAAGCTCTCATGAGGTGCATTGCACTTCCTCAACTGTCCAGGGCTCTTGACAGTTATATCACTGCCAGTGCCTGTGGTGGAAGCCATCTCATTGGTGTTAAGTTTCCACAGTGTCTGTCAGTTACTCCAATATGGTCAGGAAAGGTGGAGCCCTGTGCTGTCTCTCCTGATCCCTCTAGGGGATCGTGAATGTTCTGAGTGTATTGAAGATCCTCATTTCCTTCCCCATGATGGGGTTCTGAGTGACCATGATCTATCTCTGGCTGAAAGGATCTGAACTGGAATCTGCTGGTGATTACCAGACAAGATATCCTTGACAATGTTGACTGTAACATGATAGCTGTGACTTATTTATCCTGCTTTCAAGTCACCCAACTTTGGAACTCCCTGCCCCATGCTACTCTGGTTTGTGCAGTGATAAAGGCCTGCTGTGGCAGCTTTTACTCTTGGGAGGTCAGTTCATTGTGTCTAATGGATTGAAAATTGGGTTTCGCCAGCCTGAAGGGAGGAACACCTATTGTTGGCACCAACTTTATGTGCCTCAGAAGGAACAGTAGGATGGCAGAGAATACCTCTCAGTCTAGTTTGGCCTAGTTTGCATTGTTGCCCAAGGCTTGCTAGAAAAGACTGAAGAGCTTTGTGCACCTAATCCTGTGGCTTAGAAGTCAGGATTTCCTGTGAGCCCAGAGTTCATTCTGAGGAGGGCACAGTTGGTGTGGAAATCTCCAGTGCTTGTGGAAGCAACATGAATTGGGTCCTTTTTTCCTAGGGAATGTCCCATATTCCCCATCACTTTTGAGGGATTTCTGTCTCCTGGACCTGTACAGGAGCCAGTCCTTGATGTCCAGAATCCCATAGGCAAGTATCATTGACTGGAAGTCTTTAGCCTTTTAGGGCAATATGGGAATCATAGTTGGTATAGAAACGCTGAGATACTGGAGTGAGGATGACTGTGGCTAGTGAGAGGATGTGTGCCTATTCTAACGGAGGCATCTGTAAATGTCCATGTGATTTTGGCTGTATGGCATGAATGGTACAGAAATTCTAAGGACCTTCAGATATCTGAGTCTTCTGTGGCCAACGGACTGTCACAGTAGATAATCTAAAGGTTTGCAGATTTCTGTACCTCCCTCGGCTGTTGATGTTATGGCCATCACAGGCACAGGTAGGAACCCCAGCACTGACAAAAGGGAGATCCAGGGATCGGGCTTGTCTGACCCAGCCAACATTCCTAGTGACAGTAGTGGATGTGGACTTCATTGTTCTCCAGTTTTTGCTGATATTGAGGAAGGGCTTATCCCCCTAAATTGTGGGGAGAGGGATATGGTTGAACCAGAACAGTTGCCAGATGTGACTTTCCAAGAGGAATGGTAAATACGGATTTTTATGGGGAACATTGAGTTCTTAACATCTTTATTGAGGTATTGTGACATGAAATAAAATGAATATATGTAAAGTGTAAAACGTGTTATGTTTCACCATGTGTGTATATACTGATGAGACCATACAACCAAGATAATGGAGATATCCCACACAACCTAAATATTCCTTGTGTCCCTTTATAATCCTTTCCTTCCAGTCCTTTCTAACCCCCTTTCTCACAATTCACAAGTAATAGCAAGCACTTTCTAGTATTTCATATAAACAGAATCCTATGGTATATACTTTCTGGGAAGTGGGACTCTGGCATTTTTCACTAACTATAACTATTTTGAGATTAATCCATCTTGTTTCATGTATCAGTTGTTCGTTTGTATTGTTGAGAATTATTCCATTGTATAGATATACCACATTTGTTTTTTATCTATTCACCTGTTAGTGGATGTTTAGGTTGTTTCCAATTTTTGGCTGTTACAAATAAAGCTCCAATGAAGATTTGTGTATAAGGTATTACTGAATAACATTCCATTGTATGGCTATACCACAGTTTGTTTATCCACTCACTGACTGAGGGGCATCTTGATTGCTTCCAAGTTTTGGCACTTATCAATAAACCTGCATTATGCATTGTGTGTAGGTTTTGTGTGGGTATAAGTTTTCAATTTGTTTGGGTTCAAGCCAAGGAGCATGATTTACTGGGTCATATAGTAAGAGTATGTTTAGTTTTGTAAGAAACTCTCTTCCAAAGTGGCTGTCATTCTGCACTCCCACCAGCAGTGGGTGAGTGTTCCTGTTGCTCCATATCCTCATCAGCATTTGATGTCAGTGTTTTGGACTTTTGCCATTCACATAGGTGTGTAGTAATAGTATATTGTTGTTGCTTTCACTTGCAGTTCCCTAATAATATATGATGAATATCTTCATATTCTTCTTTTTTTAATAAGCTTTTGATGGCTAGCTTTTTTTGGCTGCATCAGGTCTTAGTTGCAGCACGTGGGATCCTTTGTGGTGGCATGCACGTTCTTCGTTGTGGTGCATAGTCTTCTCTCTAGTTGTGGCATGTGGGTTTTCTCTGCCTAGTTGTGGCATGCGGGCTCCAGGGTGCATGGGCTCTGTAGTTTGCAGCACGTGGGCTCTCTCATTGAGGTGCGTGAGCTCAGCTGTGGCATGCAGGCTTAGTTGCCCTGTGGCATGTGGGATCTTAGTTCCCCGACCAGGGATCGAACCCATGTTCCCTGCATTGGAAGGCAGATTCTTTATCACTGGACCACCAGGGAAGTCCCTCTTCATATTCTTTTAACAGTGTCTTGCAGAGCAGAAATTTTAAATTTTAGTCAAGTCCAGATTACTATGTTTTTCTTTCATGGATTGTGTTTTTGGTGTTGCATCTAAAAAGTGATTGCTAAACCCAAGGTAACTTACATTGTCTCCTATGTTATCTTCGAGGTGTTTTATAGTTTTGAGAAAATATTTGTAAAAGGTATAAGATGTGTGTCTGGATCACTTTTTTTTTGGCTGTGCTGCACAGTTTGTGGGATCTTAGTTCCCCTACGAGGTATCAAACCCATGCCCCCTGCAGTGGAAATGGAGCCCTAACCACTGGACCACCAGGGAATTCCCTAGGTCACTTTTTTATTGTTTCTTTATTTATTTTATAAACAGGATACATAATTTATTACCTATTTTACTATCTCTTAGCATTTTTTTTAATTAATTAATTTTATTTTGGCTCACTGGGTCTTCACTGTGGCATACAGGCTTCTCTAGTTGCAGTGCGCAGGCGCACTTGCGGTATGTGGGATCTTTATGTGTATAAAGATCTTTATCTTTATGTTCCCCTACTGGAGCCCCTGCATTGGGAGCATGGAGTCTTTTTTCTTTTTTTTTAAATAAATGTATTTATTTATTTATATTTTTGTCTTCATTAGGTCTTCAGTGCTGCGTGCAGGCTTTCTCTAGTTGTGGCTAGCGGGGGCTACTCTTCATTGCAGTGTGGAGGCTTCTCATTGTGGTGGTTTCTCTTGTTGTGGAGCATAGGCTGTAGGCGCACTGGCTTCAGTAGCTGTGGCACACAGGCTCAGTAGTTATGGCTCACGGGCTCTAGAGTGCAGGATCAGTAGTTATGGCACACGGGCTTAGTTGCACTGTGGCATGTGGGATCTTCTTGGACCAGGGCTCGACCCCACGACCCCTGCATTGGCAGGTGGCGTCTTAACCACTGCGCCACCAGGGAAGTCCCTGGATCACTTTTTAAAGCCCATTTGTTGAAAAGACTTTTTTCTCCATTCCTTTTCCTTTGTTCCCTTTTCAAAAACCACTTGAATGTATTTGTGTTCGTCTATTTCTACACTCTCCATTCCAGTTTTTTCCATTTATTGAGATAATAATCGTGTGGCTGTGTGTGGGGGTCTTATTGCCTTTTATTTTATTATATGGTTTATTCCATTAATTGATATTCAGATGTTAAGCCAACATTGCATTTCCTGGGACAAATCCCCCAGATCATGTTGTATACTCCTTTGTGTATGTTGCCGAGACAGTTTTCTGATATTTTGTTAATGTATTTTATATCTATATAGATGAGTGATAATGGCTTTGTAGATTTGGGGATTTTTAAAAAATATTTAATTATTTATTTGGTTGCACCAGGTCTTAGTTGCAACAGGCAGGCTCCTTAGTTGCAGCTCACGGGCTCCTTAGTTGTGACATGTGAACTCTTAGTTGTGGCATGAATGTGAGATCTAGTTCCCTGACCAGGAATCGAACCTGGGCTCCCTGCATTGGGGGTGCGGAGTCTTAACCACTGCACCACCAGGGGAGTTCCTACATCAATTTTTATATGTAGCATTTTTATCTTCATCTAGTTCAAAATATTTATGTTTTTTAAATTTCCCTTGTAATTTCTCCTTTTACCCATAGGATAATTAGCAGCATGTAGTTTAGTAAGTCTTTTTCTATTAAATTTACAGGGATGGTATCACAGAGCAGGAGGAATGCTTGTGATTTTTCAGTCAATGGTCCAAGTGTTACTGTTGAAATGGGGAAAATCTGTGAGTTATTTGAAGTAACTTGGTTTTTCTTCATAAGATGGGAGATGCTTTTTTCCAGTTTCTCTTCTATTGACAGTATTTACAAGTGTCCTTTTCAATAGGTGGTTGGTTGGGATGTGGGCCCCATAGTCCCTGCTGATCTGCAAGGACACATGTTTTCTTCAGATCCTGTCTTGTAAATATGAGCTGCCAGGCTTTGTAGTTCAAAAGGGGCTAATTATTCTTTTTTTAAATTATTATTTATTTACTTTGTTTATTTTTGGCTGCATCAGGTCTTCAGTTGTGGCACGTGTGGGATCTTCGTTGAGGCGCACGGGCTCAGTAGTTTTGGCACGCGGGATCTTAGTTCCCTGACCAGGGATCGAACCCGCATCCCCTGCATTGTATGGCGGATTATTTACCACTGGAACACCAGGGATGTCCCAGGGCTAATTATTCCAAGTTCTATTTTTGAATTAAGTCTCCACCTTCACATTTAACACCATTGGCAAAATGACATGAAACAGCTGCTCTTAACATCAGCACCTCTGTGACTCCCAACTGTTGAAATTAGGAATTCTTTCTAGTCTGTCTGAAAATCTCCTATAGTTTAAAAATATTTTTGTTTTAATGATTAAATTACTATACAGTCGATTTTTCCTGGTCATGGACCACCAGACAAGAGACTCATAAATCATAGGCATCCTTATTCCTGAAACTATGATTAAGAAATGTCACCAGATGATTAAACCCGGCTTCTTTGTTCCTCCCCTCTAAAACCCCACAACTCAAAGACCCAATTGCAGTGGGTGTCAGACTTGTCTCCCACTCCCTTGATTGGTGCCCTGCAACAAACTCTTACTTTGCTGCAAACACTCAATGTCAGTTTGGCTTTTGCTCAGTTACAGTAGGGGGTCTGAGCAAAAGGGAAAGAGTAGGGGGAGAGGTGCTAAGGAGAGAGATCAGAAGGATAAGGGGGTGGGAGCACTGGATGTGGGAGGCTACTGCAGGACAAAGAGAGGGTGGATTTACAGGGGAATGAGTCTACTTTTTTCCTGCTGAAGTTTGTCGACTTGCTCATTAGTTTTGGCCAAAAAATCTTTTAGTGATGTAACTTTTTAAACTTTTTTTTTTCATGTGTATTTATTTTTGGCTGTGTTGGGTCTTCGTTTCTGTGCGAGGGCTTTCTCCAGTTGTGGCAAGTGGGGGCCACTCTTCATCGCAGTGTGTGGGCCTCTCACTATCACGGCCTCTCATTGTGGAGCACAAGCTCCAGACGCGCAGCCTTAGTAGTTGTGGCTCACGGGCACAGTTGCTCTGCGGCATGTGGGATCTTCCCAGACCAGGGCTCGAACCCGTGTCCCCTGCATTGGCAGGCAGATTCTCAACCACTGCACCACCAGAGAAGCCCTAGGGATGTAACTTTTATTTCAGAATTTAATTTGGAGTCCTCTGCATACTAAGAAAAAATACTATCCATTGGGCCTGAGAACTCTTATTTCCTTTATTTTCAAAGGTGTCTTTCAAATTAACCCTTTTGTTCAAATCAAGTGTCCCCCAGAGTGGCCATTGAAGGCCCAAATCATCCTTAGGATAGTTATGCTATTCAGAAACATAGGCACACAGGACTTCTCCGTGTGATCCAGACAGCCCAGGAAAAAAAACCCAAAAAACAAAAAACATAACTCAAAGGACATCAAAAACAGTATGAAAAAGAATGGCGTGATCCACCAAGTATCTCAAACAACAGGGAACTAACAATAAAATCCAGGTGTCAAACTGAGAACAAAAAGCCACGAAACTCAACACAGAGCAGAGTTTAGACCTACTGCTGACTTACCATGTCTTCAAGGACTCAAGTTGACCTTGAGCAGCAAGGCACAAGGGACATATGTGGGTACTGCAGCTGGTGGAAGGCTGGGGTCTGCGGTGACAGGCAGTGCAGACGGTATCTCAATGGGACTTCCACAATAAACATAATAGGTTGTAACATAGCTTCTACAGTGGATATATCCAGTTTATCTTGTTCCTTTTGTCCACTGAACATTGATTAGTGAGACACAGGCTCAACAGTAGCGTGAGCTGGAGGACTGATGATACTCAGTGTGGAAGCTCCTTACAACTTCTCCTATTACTATTTTACTTTCTTAATCTGAATTTGTCTTAAAAATCATTTTTTCACTTGCTTTGACACTAGTTGAGGAAATCATACATCTCTCATGCTTAACAGTTAGTAACCTGTCCATCATTTTCAATTTTGAATGAACAACTGCGTATCATACAAAGACCTCGGAGAGGACTTTTACCACATTTAGTGAATATCCACTCTTCAGGAAATTCATCACAAAATTTACATTTGCATTTTCCATTTCTGTATTCAGTATATGTAAAATATAGATAACAGCAAGTTCAGCAAGAATAGAAAATATTGCCTTTTCAATCTCACGTGTGTATCAGTTTGTCACAAGTCCAAACTCATAACTGTCATAAGTTTTAACAGGTTGAACCGTTGAAAGGTTTGCAAACTTGTGAACTAACAGTGAATTGAACTTGGTATCTGACTCAACAACAAAAAAAGGAAATTCCTGTTTGCCTGCCTGTAAGGGAGAGTTCTAATTGTCAGGCAGTCACCTCAAAAAAAGCCAGAGCAGGTCTCATATGAGTTTTTGGGAAGTCTGGCATTCAGGAATCGGCAGACTTTCAGAAACAGGCATATTTAAGGATTGAAACCTATCCATAAAGGAGAGCGAATTATCACATGTCATTTCCTGCCAAGATAGCTTGTGACCTTCTAACCTTCGAAGCCTGGGTACGAAAGGGGCATCCCACTCAAGAGACAAAGGTTTGGGATTCCATGATCCCATCTCCTTGATGGGAACTGATTTATCAAGTAACCTGAAATTGCAGCAACACTGAATGCACAGGGAGTTGAAATCATCTCTGAAAAATACTTGAAATGAATATTACAGAAAGTTATTAACAGTGATTATGTAGTTACTCAATTAAATTAGGAAAAATAGTTCTAGAGGGCTTCCCTGGTGGTGCAGTGGTTAAGAATCCGCCTGCCAATGCAGGGGACACGGGTTCGAGCCCTGGTCCGGGAAGATCCCACATGCTGCAAAGCAACTAAGCCCGTGCACCACAACTACTGAGCCTGTGCTCTAGAGCCCGTGAGCCACAACTACTGAGCCCGTGTGCCACAACTACTGAAGCCTGTGCACCTAGAGCCGGTGCTCTGCAACAAGAGAAGCCACGACAATGAGAAGCCCGCGCAGTGCAATGAAGAGTAGCCCCCACTCACTGCAACTAGAGAAAGCCCGTGCACAGCAACGAGACCCAACACAGCCATAAATAAATAAATAAATAAATAAATAAAACCTGAATACATATCAAAATGTGGAGTAAGAAATATGTGTTGGTCACTGGATGGGACACCATCACTGGCTCTATGACTGAAGCCCACGCCTATAGCCCGTGCTCCACAACAAGAAGCCACCACAATGAGAAGCCCGTGCAACACAATGAAGAGTAGCTTGCTGCAACTAGAGAAAGCCCACGAGTAGCAACAAAGACCCAAGCAGCCAAAAAAAAAAAAAAATAGTTCTAGAGAAACATATCTGTTACAGGTGAAAGAAAGTTAAAGAAAGTTAAGCTCAGTAGCTACAGTTTATTACAGTGAAAGGATACAGATTAAAAGCAGTAAAGGAAGATGGCGCTATAGGACAGAGTCCAAGTGGGACCACATTGCCAGGTTCCAGTTGCCCCCTCGCTTAAGTCTCACAGCATCAATTTGTGACAGCACACATGGAGTACTGTTACCAGGGAACCTCACACAAGCCTTGGTGTTGTCCAGGGTTCTTTTGGAATATCTGTCACACACAGGGACACCTGTGTGGTTGACCTTACTCTCTAGCTTCTCCAAATGTCAAACTGATACAGAGACCTAAGGCCCCCCCACCATAAATCACAGTATTAGCATAAACTGCCTAGCACAACCCAAGGACCAGGTAAATAAAGACACTTTTATTAGTGAATGTATCAAGAGCTTGGAGATTGTCTCGCAGGAGTTGGACAAGTAAGTGCCACACATTTCTTTGGAATGAATAGACTGGACAACTCAGGCCTGTGATGTCATCCTTTACACAGGTCAAGTGAAAACACTCAAAACTTGTCCCTTCGGAATTCTTTTACAATTTATCCTAATCTATGTTCTCAGTGTTATTTATGGGTATCTGTATAATGGAAACAGACTGTAATGGTGTGCTACTTCACATCTTCCCAAGTCCACACTGGGTGACCTTGAAACCATGCCCCATAGGGTTAACCGAAGCTGGTGAGTAACAGAAATCCTTGAGTTTGTCTTACAGAACCACAGATAATGGAACAGCTTGTCAAAACCCCTCTGCTTGTAAACTGCCTTCACTGATTAAGCTTGTTTTAGCTTTTTTCTCTCTTTAGTTGCATATGCTCCAAGCTTCATATGGCCTAAGTAATATCACAAGACTCCCTAACAACCCCTGTAAATAACACCTCTGATGTATGGATCACTATAGTAAAGGGAGCCCCAGTTGTTTTTGTTTTTGTTTTTGGCTGTCTTGGGTCTTTGTTGCTGCATGCGGGCTTTCTCTACTTGTGGCGAACAGGGACTACTCATCGTTGTGGTGCACCAGCTTCTCATTGCAGAGCACAGGCTCTAGGCGCGTTGGCTTAATTGCTCCACGTCGTGTGGGATCCTCCCGGACCAGGGCTTGAACCCGTGTTCCCTGCATTGGCAGGCAGATTCTTTTTTTTTTTTTTTTTTTTTTGCGGTACGTGGGCCTCTCACTGTTGTGGCCTCTCCCGTTGCGGAGCACAGGCTCCGGACGCGCAGGCTCAGCAGCCATGGCTCACGGGCCCAGCCTCTCCGCGGCATGTGGGATCTTCCCAGACCGGGGCATGAACCCGTGTCCCCTGCATTGGCAGGTGGACTCTCAACCACTGTGCCACAAGGGAAGCCCAGCAAGCAGATTCTTAACCACTGTGCCACCAGGGAAGTCCACCCAGTTGTTATTTTAGGAACTTAAGAGTCAGCTCTTACACACTTTGAGCTAGTTAAGACTGATTGTAACTACCAAACCGTAAAATTTGGCCTGCACAGGTGTTCAGTGAATGCCCTTTGGACATCAGATGGCCAAAAACTCCACCCTCAGATCATGCAAAGTGACTATTTCTGAACATGCATCCCATGAAGAAACATGTAATGCAGATACATCCGCACACACCAATCACCTCACATTTTCTCACACCCTATCACCTTTCCCCACACCTAAGACCATCTTGTGTCTTTATCCCATAAATAACTCAAGGACCCCAACTCCAGGGAGGTGGATCTCAGGCTTGCTCTCCTGTCTCCTCCATTGGCTGCCCTGTGAATGAATTTTTTCTCTCCCGCAAACCTTGGTGTCTCAGTGTTTGGCTTGTGCACCTCTGGAAATGCTACCTGGTTTGGTAACAACCTCATGTTCACAACTTGAAATTGCCACAGTTGGAGTATGTGTACCAGGGAAATTGGCAAACACTACAACCAAGGGTCGATTCATTGTTTTATTACTTGTCTAGACTTAAGAAAGTAACGGGGCTTCCCTGGTGGTGCAGTGGTTGATAATCTGCATGCCAATGCAGGGGACACGGGTTCAAGCTCTGGTCCGGGAAGATGTCACATTCCACAGAACAACTAAGCCCATGTGCCACAACTACTGAACCTGTGCTCTAGAGGCCATGAGCTACAACTACTGAAGCCTGCATGCCTAGAACCTGTGCTCCGCAGCGAGAGAAGCCACCGCAATGAGAAGCCTGCACACCACAACAAAGAGCAGCCCCCGCTCGCCGCAACTAGAGAAAGCCCGGTCCCACCAACGAAGATTCAACCCAGCCAAAAATCAATTTAAAAAAAAAAGTAATGGAGAATAAGTTAATGGGGACTGTACGCTGGGAATAGCACAAACATTCCACCCAGCAAAGTAACTTCAGAAAACTCAATTTCTAACACATTTCTTTTATTGTCTTCTTAGTTATTATAAAAAGGGAAATATCAGCCAACATTCACTACCAGTTGGAAAATAACTACTGTGAACATCTAAGATACACAGCTGGCAAATGAACACATTAAAAATGTTCAACATGATGAACCATTAGGGAAATGTCATCAGACCACAGTAAGATAACTCTACACACTTTTAAAACAGGTTAATATTTAATACATTTAATATAACAACCAAGTACAGGTGAAGGATATAGGGGAACTTGAATCCTCCCATACAATTAATGGGAATGCAAAAGGGTCCAGTCATTCACTTTAGAAGATGAAACCATATATTCATATAAAGGATTTTATGTACATTCATAATAAGATTATCTGTGATAGCCAAACCAGAAACAAACCACAAAACCCCATCATTTAACAGATGAATGGATAAACAATCAAAGGGTGGTATATCCAAACAGTGTATTTTTCAGGAATTAAAACAATAAACTATTATGGAATTCCCTAGTGGTCAAGTGGTTAGGACTCCGTGCTTTCACCGCTCAGGGCCTGGGTTCAGACCCTGGTCAGGGAACTAAGATCCCACAAGCCTTGTGGCATGGCAAAAAGAAAAAAAAAACAGAACTATTCACATCAGCAACTTGGATGATTCTCAAGATAATCATGCACCATGAAAGAAAAAGGCAAATACAAAAGTAAACACATTAAGATTCCAATGATATTAAAACTCTAGAAAACATTAACTAATTGAATGTGAAAGAAAGTCAACAGTAGTTGCCTGGGAGCCCATGGAGAGATGCCAATGTAGATATGGAACTGATGGATGTTTGTTATTATAATGATGGTTGTGATTTTACACATACTAAAACTTACCAAGCTGTACATTTTAAGTATATTCAGTTGAGTGCCTACCAACGATATAGCTCGATTAAGTTTTAATAAAAATTGGCTTCACATAAAAATCTGAATCTCCTTTTTGGAAAAGTAGAACTCTGGAAACCAACACATCAACTCCATCAACTCTTCTTGTCTCATGGGAGGGACTGTCACAGTAGCAATAAAGACACCTGTCTTTATAGCAATGAAAGGTGTTTCTACTTGAGTTATCCAGGACCTCTTCCCGAGTCATAAAAATAACATGCCAGGATTACACGATTTTCCCCTTCCTCATTTTTTCTTTTCACTGCAACAACGGCCTTGAGATAAACAATTTAGAGATGTTGTGGGATCCTAAAACCTTTACAGTATTCAGTCTGACACTGACTTGGACCTCAGGAGAAGAGAAACAGCCCTGTACCTCCTAAGGATTTCTGCAAAAACTTTATCCTTTATGGCCATAATCCCGGTACATTTGTGAATGCAACTTTATTTTTTATTTTCCTAAAGATCCCAAATTACAGCAATTTGTCTTTTTATCAGAGTACAGTTGCTTTACTGGATGCAGCTTTAGAAAAGGCTCATCCCTACTTGTTTTCTTGTCTCTCACTTCCTACTAATTCCCTGAGTGTTTCTGTACCAAATATGGTTCCCACCTAATGTCTGTAATCTAACGCTCAGCAACACCAGCCTACGACGTTGTGGACATTATGGCTTATGGCTCTTTTCCAGCTGGACTTAGAGAACTTCTTCTCTAGAACAGTACAGGGGGTATGATGTGACATCCTCTGTGAAAAAGAGAACAACTCATGCTGCTCCAAAAAACACTGGTGGGGCTTCCCTGGTGGCGCAGTGGTTGAGAGTCTGCCTGCTGATGCAGGGGACACGGGTTCGTGCCCCAGTCCGGGAAGATCCCACATGCTGCAGAGCGGCTGGGCCCGTGAGCCATGGCCGCTGAGCCTGTGCATCCAGAGCCTGTGCTCCACAATGGGAGAGGCCACAACAGTGAGAGGCCCACGTACGACACAAAAAGAAAGAAACAAACAAACAAAAAAACACTGGTGGTTCTCACAACTCTCCTCTCCTAAGGGTGATGTAAGGACCCACCAAAAATTCTGATATCCAGGTCACAACATTATTCCCACAAAGCCCTGCAGGAGGCCTTGGACAGCAATGCAAATTAGACACAAACTGCAATGAAAACTATTCTCTGCCATTATACTATCCCCACTGAGGTATACAAAATTCCCAAACAGGTGACATAGAGCTAGAAAAATCCATCCGGAGTATGACATGAAATAATGCCACTGAAAAAGGTAACCCTCTGTAAGCCACCAGCAGAACCCAGACTGGGTCACCTTGGTCAAAGCTGGTTAAGTCCATGGCCTAGTCAGTTAGACACAAGAGAATGCTAACACCCAAGTGCTCAGGCTACTCATGCTTCCCTCCACAGGATGCGAGAAAACAGAGGTCTACCTACCCTGATTACATTGAGGTGACTGCCACTTGGTAGAGGTAAGATGATTTTTACCACAGAAACTCACACTGACGTTAGTCTGGCAAGGGCCCTGCACAGGTTAGAAAGTAGAGTGTAGCTCCTTAAAAGCTTCCTCTGAACCTGGTACTCAGAGGCAATCTACACACTAGGGCTGTTCAGATGTATGGCATTCAACTTCCAGTTGATGACTCCCTCACAGAGCCTATTCAGTATGATGTATTAACTAAGGAGACAGCTCATTCACTGCTCTTCTCATCTCATTTGAAGGCCTTTCTCCAGTATGAACTTTCTGGTGACGAATGAGGTTAGACCTTCGGCTGAAAGCTTTCCTACATTCGCTGCACTCAAAGGGTCTGTCTGGGCTGTGAAGTTTCTGGTGCTCAGTCAGAGCAGACCTTTGACTGAAGACTTTTCCACATTTGCTACACTCAAGAGGCCTCTCTGTAGTGTGAACTTTTCGGTGTTGAGTAAGTTGGGTGTTTTGGCTAAAGAATTCTCCACATTCAGTGCACTCATATGGTCTTTCTCCAGTGTGAATTCTCTGGTGTTGAGTGAGGCCAAAGCTTTGGCTAAAAAGTTTCCCACATTCAATGCATTTATAAGGCCTTACTCCAGTGTGAACTCTCTGGTGCTTAATGAGAGTAGAGCTTTGGCTAAAAAGTTTCCCACATTCACTGCATTCATATGGCCGTTCACCAGTGTGGATTCTCTGATGTTTAATGAGGCTGGGACTTTGGTTAAAGAATTTCCCACATTCACTGCACTCATAAGGCCTTGTGCCTGTGTGAACTCGCCGGTGTTTAATTAGGTTGGAGTTGGACGTAAAGAATTTTCCACATTCATTGCATTTATAAGGCCGTGATCCAGTGTGAATTCTCTGATGTTCACTGAGGCTGGAGCTTTGGCTAAAGAATTTGCCACATTCACTACACTCATAAGGCCTTTCTCCAGTGTGAATTCGCTGATGCCGAACAAGTGTGGGTTTGTTGCTAAAAGCCTTCCCACATTCCCTGCACTCATAAGGCCTTTCTCCAGTGTGGACTCTCTGGTGCTGAATAAGTATGTGTTTATAGCTGAAGGTTTTCCCACATTCACTGCATTCATAAGGCCTCTCTCCAGTGTGGACTCTCTGGTGCTGAGCAAGCCTGTACTTGCGGCAGAAGGCTTTACCACATTCACTGCACTTATAATGCCGTTGTTCATTGTGAAAGGCTTCCACACATTCGGCGTCCTTTTGTGGAGTGACCTGGTGCTGGAGAAGGCTAGAGCTACCAGGGAAATTCTTCCCAGCCTCCTGGCATGTGGAAGACTTCTTGGATGCATGGACTATGTGGCTGTTCATAAAGGCCTTACCCACATCTCTTCTAAAGAGTTTCTTTCCACTGTGCTGGTGAAATTTCACACTTGGCCCACACAGTTTCTGGCCAGGGTTTGTTCCGAGGTCCTCAGCTAGATGCAAACCACCTTCTAAGTCTGGGCTACACCTCTCCCAGGGATAGGCCTCCTGGGTGGACAGGTTTGTCTTTGAAGTATTTATTCGTGGCACTTCTACAAAAACATTCTGTTCAGAAGGTGTCTCCTTGACCTCTGCTCCATGCCAACAACCTGAAAGCACAGACATATGTATGAACTTCATGTAGATTTTGGTAGAAGGAGGCAGCCCCATCACAAATATCAAATATGTGTCTGACATACCAAGGAAATAATCCATGGGACTGTTTTCAGGACAAGGGAGCTGGGGGCAGGTAAAGAAAGCGCAGCTGTGCAGGACTGTGCCTCTCCACGTCACAGAACAGGGAGGACTCACCAGGCAAAAGGCACAAGGATGGGGTGGAGCACACGGAGGAGCTGGGGTCCACAACTCACTCCTCCAGGAATGGTTTTCACCAGGGCCTTGGTTGCTGGTGACACATGTGTGCTGTATGGAAAGCTGTGTCCAGGCCCAGGAAAATCCGATTGTCACTGAGTAGCTGGTGTTCAAGGACTATTTTGAGGATAGGTGCAGAACTCATGACACGTTAAGTGTAGGCCAATACTGAAAAGCACAGAGGAGTGAGGATGGAGAGGACCAATGCAGAATGGAAGACAGAGAAGTGAGGGATAATCCTGGGTTCGAAGTCAGAGTAGATATGACAGAAGAAGTAAAGTGTCAAGAATGGGTAGGAAAGATAGAAATGAGGTACACAGTCACTGTCCTTGGCACCAAAACAGTGCTAGGCACAGGACATGTTCCTGATATAACTTGACTCCAACCATAATATCACATCCTTCCCCTGATGCCAATCACCAGACCCAGGTTCACTTTGAGCCCCTCATGTTGTGCCTGGAGTCATGTCCACTCTGTCAAGTACCCAGGGTTCTCCTCTCAGCTTCACTTGTACAACATGCAACCTAGAAAATGCAAGTCCTAAGGGAAAGACAGGACAGGTGAGCGGTCAACACTGGCCCACAAGGGCAATCAATTCCAAAACAATCTAAGGAAAGAAAAACAGTATCACATATTGAATCTTTGAGGAGAATATCACAGCAACAGCCAGGTGGACCCCACAAAAAGTGACCATGTCTGGTCCGAGCAATTCCTGGTACTGTCAGGCCCCAGAAAATGACAGCCAGAAAAGGGCAGAACATGGAGTACAGAGGTAGCATGGGTCTACAGTCAACTTAGCAGGGAGTGGCTGAGACTAATGAAACCCACTGGACTAATTCCAAGTCATCTGACACAGAAAACCTTCACTGAAAAAACTTCAGAGCACTTGGCATTAGGTCTACTTGTGAAAGGAGGTCATATACACACTTAGCCTTAACACCGACAGCACAGATGACAGGGAAGCAGTAATAGAGATGTGCACACTGTCTAGCTGTGAAAAAACAGACTTGCCTTTGGAAAAAAGGGGAAAGGCAGAGGCCTGCCCAGGATGCTGGGATAGGTGTGAGGGCCTTACCCAATGATGCAACAAGTGCAAAGGTCTCCAGCATGACATCATGGTACAGGAATCTCTGGGCCTCATCAAGAAGCCTCCATTCCTCCTGGGAAAAGTATACAGCCACGTCCTCAAAGGTCACAGAGCCCTGTGATGACAGGGACAGATGTCTCCATAAGCAGCCTCTCTCCCCAGGACCCCATAAGTACCCCTAACCCATACTCACTCTGGGTTCATCATCCTCCCCAGCTCCCTAACTCAGAGGGCACTGGTACTGAATAACTCTTTGTGCTTCCTTGAGCACTAGGTACAACTCTAAGCAGCAACAGGCAGGTGGACAGATAGATGCCATCTAAGCTGTGGACCTGGTATGCAGGGCCCCCTCCCTCTCTTGTGCGACAACAGCCTGAGAGTCCCCAGGATCACGTTACCTAGACACAAACAAACTTGGGCTCATTGTCCTCTCAAACTCCTTGTATGAGGGCCCTGGGGCAACGTGGTCACACACCTTCCCCACATGCGTATTACTCACTGGCTAACTCCTCATACATCTGATCCCCATCACCACCACCCGGCCCACAAAATTGGCATGTCTCCTGCCTCCTCACATATCCTCTGCACATGGCATCAGAAAGTGCCTGCCAATGCAACTGGATCCCACCGTACCCCATCTCTCCACTGGTGGTTCCCCAGCCCTGTTCTGAAGGCTTCCCCAGCAGGCCTTGTTCCTGACTTTAACCTCAGTCAAAACATGCAGATCTAAATACCCCTGGTCTGGTTCCACTTCTGTATTCCTCACTATGTCTCTTCACCAATTAGAACCTTTAAACACCCATTTAAAATCCACACCCACTTGACACACCTAAGGTAAACTCATGTGACACTGTGACAGAAACTCCCCAAGTTCCACCACAAAAGTCTGGTGAGTGCATAGGAGGAGAAATAACAGCAGCCTGACTTCACTATCACTTCACCTCCATTTCTGCTTTCCCTTTGCATCAATTTCACAGCCACTCTCCCATAAAAACCTGGGCCACCTGCTGGACTTTCACCACCCCCTTCTGTGTCACTGATGATCAGTCCTGTTCCTTGAATGTCTTTGTGACACCCACAGCCCCCCTTTCCTCCCTTGTCCCCTAATGCATCCTGAACCCTCCCCAGCACTCTAGATCTGCATGTTCAGCTGTCCACTTGTCTCTTATACTTGGGAGTCACTGAAACAGCTGAAACTCAACATGGCCAAAACCCAAATCCTAATACTCTCGGTAAAAAGGACTCCTACCACTGACTTCTGCATCTCAGTTTGATGGTACTACCACACTCCCAGATGCAAAGGGAAAAAACTCTGGAGTCATCTGTGATCCCTCTACCTTAGAAAATCTGGTTAGTCCCTACTTTAAAAGCAAATCCAGAAGCCAAGTGTTTCTCCTACCTCCACATCCACCCACCCTGTCCAGCCACAACCAATGCTTATCTGGATAACTGCAACAGCCTCCTTGATAATCTCCTTGTCTTCCTCTCCCCCAGTCTGTTCTGCATTCTGCACCCAGGGGTAGCCTTTTAAATCCTAAGTAAGATCATTTTTCTCCTCTGTTCCAAATATACCATGGCTGCTATCACTCTCAGAACAGACTTCTGAGAGTACCATTCTAGGTGCAACTTCTCAAAGTACCACTCTAGGCCTGACTCTGGCCCCCTTGCTCTCCATCCTCACCAGACATTAATAGAGACCTAGAAGTCCTAGAACACTCCCATCTCACTCTCATCCCCAAGCATTTGTACATACTAACCCCTGTACCTAAGACAACCTTTCACATCTCAGTCCACTGGCTGCCAAAAATGAGTATCTGTCCATATAACCTCTGGCCTGGACTTAGAAACCTGGGCTTACGGTTTCTCTAGGGTCTTGAGATACCAAGGCCAGGAAGGGTGGCAGCAAAAGAGTTCCAGGACACCTGACACTCACCAGTGCAGTGTCCATAAGTGGTTCTGCTGAGTGTGGAACCTGTGGGAAGAGCAGGGCCATGTAACTTTAATTCCCAGCAGCAACATAGACGAAAAAGAAGATTAATGAGTGAACCGTTTAATACTGAAGTCAAAGATAAATGCTCAAGGGAAAAATAAAGCATGTAAAAGAGGGCAGAAAAATGTTATAGAGTTGTGCCATAAAGTCACATGGATAACTTGAGAAAAGGCTTCCCAGAAGTGGGACAAAAAGGTGAAAATCCTCTCTGTCAGAGTCATGCCTGGTGTGTTTGAGCAGCACCCACGAGGATGGTGTGACTGAAGCCCAGTAAGCCAGAAGAATAAGGGATCGTGTTGGCGAGGAAGTGGTGTTGGCAGGTCATATAGCACTATTAAAGCCCTGAGCAACAAATATCAAAATTTAGTCTCATTTTACGTACAGGTCTGTTTCTTACACTTCCAGACACTTCCATTTGTTTCCCTTTTTCTATCTGTTTGTCCCTTGCCTATATCATATTTTTCTCTTCCCATAGCTTGTAGCTGGCCCTAACAGGTGGCCAGGAGTTCTCATACTTCCTTTTCAAATTTTACTCTGGTTATATTAAAAATTATTGTTTTATATAAAATCCCAGCTTACATAATCCATAGATTAAATTCTGATTTGAAATTACTATAACATTGTACAGTATAATTTAAGAATATGTACTTTTAATACTTATCCATATTCTTTGGTGTTAAATTTTCCATAAATATTCAGATTATCTGTAATTTCCTACATGCTTTTCTCTCTGGTGGAAGAGAACAGAACCACCATTTTTCTGACTATGCATTCAAAATGAATCTCTGATAAAGGGGTTGTTCCTAGAATCAGTAAAAGTGCTTGGCCTCCAGCAGTTGGGGATAACTGGACCTCATTTTGGACTCTTTAAACTTAAGAGAAAGGAAATAAGATATATGACCTAGCCTCTATTCCATCTTCATAGACATGGAAATATCTTCTTGAGCTCTTAATATCCTGCTAGGGTTTCGAAGCATTATGACTTTTTATCCTTACAATGATTCTTTTCAGCCCTCTTAAAACAAGTATTTTAACAAAATATTTTAATCATTTTCTCTTACAAGATCACCAGAGGAAAATTATTTAACAGTAAAATAAATATTAGTGGAAGAGCACAATCTCTTAAAACACGAAAACCCTCTGTGTGTGTGCAGACTGTAAAAAAGTAAGTTTATGTAAGGCATAAGTGTGTGTCAAAATATAATTATGAAATAGTTTAAGTATAATTTTCATTCAAAGAACTAAGTTAAAATTAGTAACACAGAGCAAAACAAGATGAGTAAGTGGAAATGTTAATTTAAATACAATAAAAATTTTAACATATAAACTAGACAGATGTGTGCTTTATATACTCCAGAACACATTCCAAGTATGGCTACAGTACTAGTGCTTATAGATACAGAAAGCAAACCGAAAAAAAAAAAAAACCAAACAAAACCTAAACAAAAAACCATAGGCAAAAAAAGGCTTTCAACAGCAAAACGTACAGACATTTTACTCATGTATTCATATCTACAGAATACTACACAAAAAGGAAAATAGATACCCTGCATGAAAAACATGCGTAAGGTCACACCATATTGTGCAAATGAAGAAAAACACATCATAATACTTATACGATTCCATTAATTAAGTTTTAAAACAAGCGACCGGAACTAAACTACAGCCATCGAATATTTTCCACATAGTTAGCAAAACTATCAAGAAAAGCAAGGAAACGCTTACTTTAAACAACAGACAATACTTTAACTTTTGAGAGATGGGTATAATTGTTTTGAAGGACCCCACTGGCGGCTTCTGGGATCGCATTTTTTGACCTCAGCGCTTAACAGATACTAATTTTAGAGCTGCTTATTCAACTGTATGTATAAGTTCTGTGCAATTTTTCTCCACGCAGGTCATTATTTTAAAATTCGGAAAACCAAGGTTTGGGGGCACGAATAAATATAAACATAGGACACGCGTAAGAAAAAATTGGTAAGATCAGAAACAGTGCAGAATGAGAAGAGTTGGGGGAGGGCCCTGAGGGCGCAGCGTTTACCTGAATCGGACCCATCAGCGCTGCCGCCGCCAAGGGAGTCTGTGTGCGAAGGTGGGGCCCGGGCACTGCAGCCCCCGTCCCGGCCCCGCAACAGAGTCAGGCTGGATGGCGCCCACGCCGAGCCTTAGACCGCCTCAGAGCTGCCTCAGAGCAGCTGGCACAGCAGCTTCCTAGTTCCTTGATCTCGGGCTAGACCAGCGTCCTCAACCTCACCACCAGTGAACAGATCCGTGTTTACAAAATGTCGCCGATCCACGCCGGAAGGCCCACCCAAACGCCGTCCTCCAGAACGGAAGTGCCTCTTCCCGAGTCTTCATTGGTCCAGTGCCCCTGACGCACGGCGCAGTGCTTTCAGGGTAATGTAGTTCACAACGCTCCCGTCCCCGGCAAGAGGCGGTGACCCCCAACCTCCAGAGAAATGTTCCGCCTCACCCGGAGGGTTGCTGGGAAGTACAAAGGCTGTGAGCACGGGGCGGGGTTTCACGTTTCTTAAAGGGGACGCACCCAGATTTCCTTGAAATGTAGTCTGTGCTGATCACAGAGAGGTACAGTGACAATAATATTTCAGATGACCCCCAAACCGGCAAAACCAAATGGGCACATAATACCGGGTTTTCGCTCAGACACAAAGTGCATCCATGCTGAGCTGGAGTCCAATAAACATTGTCTTGTTGATCTTCCAGTACATGTAAGCTGAAGCTTTAGACTCAACTTATGAGCCTCACTGTGTTAGGTCAGTGTCAAGAAAGTAAAGACTTCAGACAGGGCCATGCCGGGCAAGACAGAGGAGGGATGTGGGGCAGCCAGAAGCAGGTGGACCAGGCGCTGTGTCTCTGTGTCTCTTGTGATTCCATCACAAAAAATCGGAAAGCCTGTGACACTGTCCCATTCAGGGACCGACACATATTTCTTGCTCCACATTTTAATATGTATTCAGTTCTTCTCTAGAAGCTAAGATCTACCTATCTGAAAAGGAAGAGGGACTTACCATATGTAACTTTCTGTCAGGAGAGTGACTCATAGTTTATTTGGAAAGGGAGCATCTGAACCCAGAGATAAAGAATTGGATTACATGGTCTCCTTTCCTTGCTGGGGAGTCAATATAATTTCACCTGCAAGTGCAGTGAAAATGCATGGAGAGTTGAGCTTATCTCAGGAAAATATTTGTGAAATGTTGAAATTGCTGAAATCAATCATTATTTAGTTATTCAAAAGTGGTGGCCAAAATAGCTCTTGACCATGTGAAAGAGGTTAGGATCTCAGTGAAGACTGAAGGAACACTGAAGTCTGAGAATGAGGGAATGAAGCTGAGCGCGTAGGTACACAAGAAAATTGGCTAATCTGTAGATATAGCTCTCCAAGTTGTGATTTATTATTTATTTATTTAAATAATTTTTTAGTATACCAAACAATGCCAGCTTGAAGGGTGACATAGAGAGAGCAGATATCTTTGCCAGAATGCTAGAAAAAACAGGGCATCTGTGCCATCATATTTATACCCTCCTTAACAAGCACTCATGAAGTGCCTACTCCATTCCAAGCACTATTTTGGCTGCATGGGACCCATCAAGATCCAAAGAGACAAATATCCCTACCCTCATGAGTCTGACTTTCTGGTCAAAGGAGATGGACAGTAAAAATTAATGACAACATAGTCTATTGCATAATACTTTTATGTGTTATGAGTGTTAACCAAAATTTCGGAAACGAATACCTGATTGAAGTTAAGACACATTTATTTGGGGCTTGTTAGGACTGCAGCCTGGGAGACACAGTTTTGAGAAGCACTAAAATTGTGGTTCCCTGGACTACAAAATGGAGGAAGGTTATAAAGGCAAAAAACAGAAGGTCACAGTTAGTTCCATAAATTTTTAATGAAGAATTATAATTGGAGCTGTCATGAGGTAAGGCTGCTTGTAAAGCAAGGATTGACTGGAGTTGGAAATGTCTGCGTAGTTACAAGGGGGACTCTTGAAACCGCAAGGCTGTAGGTAGCAGATTTTTAAAATGTCTAATGTCTGCTATCAAACTGAACTTGGGTCTACTAGCCCGCTGTGCAGCAAAGCTAATCTACTAACACTGGGTTGTGGTGAAGGAAAGTACAGTGTTAATTGCAGGGTATCAAGCAAGGAGAACAAGCAGCTGTAGCTCAAAAGACCCAAACTTCCTGATAGATTTTAGGGACGGGCATTTAGAGGGTTGAGGGATGCAGCTCGTGGACCTTCTTCTGATTGGTTGCTGTTGAGGTAAGAGGGTGATGTTTCTGGAATATAACGGTTGTGGTCAGCATCCTCCACCTGGGTGGGGGTCTAAGTTTCTGCAAAACAGCTCAAGTATATGTGTCAGGTTATGTGTGTGTGAAGGTACCATGTCACTCATTAGACATCAGAGAATTCATACTGGAGAAAGGTCTTATGAGTGTTTTGATGTAGGAAATTCTTTCGTTGCAGCTCCACACTCATGAGACATTGGACAAATACCACTAGAGAAAGGCCTTATTAGTGCAGCTAATGTGAGAAATTTTGTAGTAAAACGCCAGATTTGTTACACACCAGCAAGTTCATGTTGATACAAGGCCTTATAAGAACAGCGAATATGGGGGACTTCCCTGGTGGTGCAGTGGTTAAGAATTCGCCTGCCAATGCAGGGGACACGGGTTCTATCCCTGGTCCAGGAAGATCCCACATACATCGGAGCAACTGAGCCCGCGTGCCACAAGTACTGAAGCCCGTGCTCCTAGAGCTGGTGCTCCGCAACAAGAGAATCCACCTCAATGAGAAGACTGTGCACTACAAAGAAGAGTAGCCCCTGCTCCAAGCAACTAGAGAAAGCCCGCGTACAGCAACAAAGACTGAACGCAGCCAAAAAAAAAAAAAAAAGAACAGCAAATATGGGAACTTCTTTACATATGATTCTGGCCTCATTAAACATTGTTGAATTTACACTGGAGAAATGCCTTCTGAGTGCAGTGAATGTTGGAAAGTCTATAGCCAAAACTCTCATTCATTTGGCTCCAAAAAATTCACACCAGAGAGAGAACTTATGAAGGAAGCAAATGGGGAAAGGACTTCAGCCAAAAGTCTGCTCTGAATGGCATTGTGAAGTACATATTATGTACTTTGGGGTTTTTTTTTCCCTTCTTACTGTGTTAAAACACACATACATAAAACTTGCTATCTTATGTATTTCATTTTATTTATATTTTTTAAAGTGATTTTTTTACAATTTATTTTTGGCTGCATTGGGTCTTCGTTGCTGCACGTGGGCTTTCTCTAGTTGCAGTGAGCAGGGGCTATTCGTTGCACTGCACGGGCTTCTCACTGCGGTGACTTCTGTTGCGGAGCATGGGCTCTAGGCACACGGGCTTCGGTAGTTGTGACACACGGGTTTGATTGCTGTGTGGCATGTGGGATCTTCCCAGACCAAGGATCGAACCCGTGTCCCCTGCATTGGCAGGTGGATTCTTAACCACTGCGCCACCAGAGAAGTCCCCAGTTTGTGTCTTTTTGTGAATACCTTACTTCAGTTATAATAATCTCAAGATTAATCTATCATGTGTCATGTTTCAGAATTCCCTTCCTTTTTAAGGCTGAATAATACTCCATTGTATGCATATACCACATCCTCATGCATTCTTCCATTGATGGACACTTCCTTAGTTTCCATATTTTAGCTATTGTAAAGAGTGCAGCTGTGAGAATGACTGCACAAATATCTCCTTGAGATTCTGCTTTCAATTCTTTTGGGTGTATAGCCAGAAGTGGAATTGCTGGATCATATGGTCATTCTATTTCTTTTAAATAAATTAATTTATTTAATTTATTTTTTGTTGCATTGGGTCTTTGTTGCTGCACACGGGCTTTGTCTAGTTGCGGCGAGCGGGGCTACTCTTTGTTGTGGTGGGCGGGTTTCTCATTGTGGTGGCTTCTCTTGTTTCAGAGCACGGGCTCTAGGCGCGTGGGCTTCAGTAGTTGCAGCACGTGGGCTCAGTAGTTGTGGCACGTGGGCTTAGTTGCTCCACGGCATGTGGGATCTTCCCGGACCAGGGCTCAAACCCATGTCCCTCACATTGGCAGGCAGATTGTTAACCACTGCACCACCAGGGAAGTCCCGGTCATTCTATTTTTAGTATTTTGAACTGTTTCCTTTATTGGCTGTACATTTTATGTTCCCATCAAAGGTCCACAGAGTTCTAGTATCTCCACATCCTCTTCAACATAATTTTATTTTCCATTTCATGTTTACTAGTAGTTATCCTAATGAATGTGTAGTGTCTCATTGTGATTTTATTTAGCATTTCCCTAATGATTAATGATCACATACTTCTTGGCCAATTGTGTATATTCTTTTTTTTTTAATTATTTATTTATTTATTTATTTATTTTTGGCTGTGTTTGGTCTTCGTTGTTACGTGGACTTTCTCTAGTTGCAGCGAGTGGGGGCTACTCTTCGTTGCAGTGCATGGGCTTCTTATTGCGGTGGCTTCTCTTGTTGCAGAGCACAGGCTGTAGGCACAGGTTTCAGTAGTTGTGGCATACAAGCTCAGTAGTTGTGGCTCACAGGCTCTAGAACGCAGCCTCGGTAATTGTGGCTCACGGGCTTAGCTGCTCCACAGCATGTGGGATCTGCCCGGACCAGGGCTCAAACCCGTGTCCCTGCATTGGCAGGCGTGTTCTTAACAACTGAGCCGCCAGGGAAGTCCTGTATATTCTTTTTTTAAATGGCTATATTTTCCCCTTTTAAAATCAGATTATTTTCTGATTGTTGAGTTGTAGCAGTTCTTTGTGTATATCTAGATACTTATCAAATATATGATTTGCAAATGTTTTTCTTCCATTCAATAGGTTGTCGTTTCACTCTGTCGATTGTGTCCTTTGCACAGAAGTTTGTAATTTTATCGAGTTTTGCTTTTGTTTCCTATGTTTTTCCAATGCCAAGAAGTTATTTCCAAATCCAGGATCATGAAGCTTTTTCCCTTTGTCTTCACCTAAGAGTTTATGGGTTTATATCTTACTGTTAGGTCTTTGATCCATTTTGAGCTCATTTTTGGGTGTGGTGTAAGGTAAGGGTCCAATTTCATTCATTTGAATGCAGATATCCACTTTACTACAATTTGTTGATAAGACTTTTCTCCTCCCAGGACTTCCCTGGTGGTCCAGTGTCTAAGGTTCCACGCTCCCAATGCAGGGGGCCCAGGTTCAATCCCTGGTCAGGGAAATAGATCCCACATGCTGCAACCAAGAGTTCAAATGTCGCTACTAAAAGATCCCACATGCCTCAACGAAGATCCCACGTGATGCAACTGAGACCTGGCGCAGCCAAATAAATAAATAAATAATAAATATTAAAAAAAGACTTTCCTCCTCCCATTGAATTGTCTTAGCACACTTGTCGATTATTTGATCAAATATATTGGCTTCCAGTTCTGGGCACTCTGTTGTTTCATTGGTCTAAATGTTTGTCTTTATGACAGTACCACAGTGTTTTGATATATAGTTTTATGAAAATACTGTCTTGCTCCAGTTTTGAGTCCCTGGCTTGATGCTAGTCATTTTCCCTTTTGGAGCAGCTGATTAAGTCCACACCCAATCACTGTCTATATCAGGCACTCACACTCTGGACTGCTATACCCCATCCCTTATGTCCTAGAGCCAGGATACCAGGCAACTGGAGACAGCCTCTATGCCCCTGACACCATGAAATTATTCCAGCCACGTCATCCATGGGGAGCCTCAGAGACCTAGCTAGCCCCAGACCTCTTGCTATACATAGGGTGCTCCGTACAGCTCCAGGTTGCTTACTGTGTCCCTGTACAGCCCGTTGTGTGCCCTGCCTGATGCCCTTGTCTCATTCTAAGCCCTAGGTAACACAGAATTCTGCCTTTTATCTACCCAAGTGTCACCAAGAACATATTTTTTCAAGGTTAGGAAGTCCAGCACCTCTTTTTTTTTTTTTTTTTTTTTTTGGGTGAGTTGGGTCTTCTTCGTTGCTGTGCACAGGTTTTCTCTAGTTGCGGCAAGCAGGGGCCACTCCTTGCTGCAGTTCGCAGGCTTCTCCTTGTGGTGACCTCTCGTTGTGGAGCCTGGGCTCTAGGCACGTGGGCCTCAGCAGCTGTGGCACGCGGGCTCAGCAGCTGTGGCGCACAGGCCCAGTTGCTCCGCGGCATGTGGGATCTTCCTGGACGAGGTCTCGAACCAGTGTCCCCTGCATTGGCAGGCGGACTCTTAAGCAATGCACCACCAAAGTCCCCTAGGGAGATTCTCTTAAGTACCACATATATTGGAAGCTTTCATGATACACCTTGCACTTCCAGACCTTCCTGGAGTCCTTGCCAGAAATAAGTTGTTGCCAGTATCTGTTACGTTAGCCTTCCCTCCTCTGCCACACGGCAGGGTGCCGCAGTGTGTATGAATCATCTGTACAGTGCTCAGCAGGCAGGAAACTATGCTTTCTCCCTTCATCTGGAGGACTCACCCGTCTCTTGATTTTTGGGGTATCTCATTCCCTTCCCACTGATTGTTTTGGGTGGGATATTACCCAGTTCTGGAAAAGAGGACTCCAGCTGGCTTCTGCAGGCAGCTTGTGGAGATTGCCCTTCTTAGTGAGTATATTTGATTGACTTGTAATGGTTGGGTTGATTTTTCCACCCTCAAAGTCACCCGACCCAGGACTCTCCAGCTCACACTGCTGGTGTTTGTGATGGTAAAGTTCTTATTGATTAAGGGACATAGAGTTCTATTTACTGTATGCTGTGGATTGACAACAGAATGAAACAGTGAACGGATTTAGTGGGCACCTCTAGTTTGTATTTGCTATTCAGGATGGAATAGCAAGAGGATAAAGAATAGCTGTCAGTCCATATTTGGTTCAGTTTGCATTGCTGCACGAGGCCTCCTGGGAATGTCTGAAGGACCTCACCAATTTCTTACCCTGGATATGAAGATTATTTGCCTCCCAGAATCAGCTTGAGGAGGGGCATTTGGCAGTAGCCTGAGTTGGGTCCCTTGTCCAAAGAAGATGTCCCATATTCCTCAGCATTGTTGGGGATAGCTAACAGGGCATGTGATTTCATGAGGGGGAAGTGTCAGGTTAAGGACCCTGCAGGCTGCTTGGCCAAACAAAATGGATGCCAAGGTAGCAACACGACGGAGTAGCTTAGCTAAACTCTCAACACCCTAAAAATGAGAGTCTCAGCAATCCACGGATGTCCACATGAAACCTAGTCACATGCAGGAGGTAAAGGGTGGGGATTATACTACCCTCCTAAATTAGAAAAAAATCCCAGAAAAGAATCAAGGGTTATTATTACTTTTTGTAACACAGTAACTCTTGGAGGTACACAGCCTCTCTCAGCTCTCAGAGATCATTCTTTTATTTGTTTGTTTATTTATGGCTGTGTTGGTTCTTCGTTGCTGTGTGTGGGCTTTCTCCAGTTGCGGCGAGTGGGAGCTACTCTTCGTTGCGGTGCGCGGGCTTCTAATTGTGGTGGCTTCTCCTGTTGCGGAGCATGAGATCTAGGTGCACTGGCTTCAGTAGTTGTGGCACGTGAGCTCAGGAGTTGTGGCACACGGGCTCAGTAGTTGTAGCTCGTGGGTTCTAGAGCACAGGCTCAGCACCTGTGGTGCACGGGCTTAATTGCTCCATGACATGTGGGATCTTCCTAGACCAGGGCTTGAACCCATGTCCTCTGTATTGTCAGGAGGATTCTCAACCACTGCACCACCAGGGAAGACCCAAGGGTTATCTTAAAGCAAAAGGACAGCTTATCGTTCACAAGGTTTGCAAACCAGAGATGTACAGCCTTCAGCTATAAATGAAACTACGTTTGGGAGGGGTGGTGAAGGGGGTGAGGAATTTTTAAAAGCAAAACCTACAAAAGCCACAGTTGGCAGACTTGTAAAAGGAATGGATGGTCCTTGCAGCTTGACCACAAGCCCTTGTGAAATGGAGCAGGACCCTGTATGGCCTTCCCATGAAGAGAACTCCCCACCCCTGTGTCCCCTGCCTCTTACTTGTTGGAAAGTTTTAGCCTTTTAGGCCTTCTTTCAGTTCCAAAGAACAAATTTAATCAGAGAAGTAAGAAAATGTAGAAACAAAGGAAAGCATTCAAGTGAGACAAAATGATGATAGTTTAGCCATGAAACAAAGTCAAGGACCTTTAGTTCCTTCTCAAAGCCTGTAGATAATATCTTGAGCCATATCCTTGAGTTGTTTTGCAGATACTAAAACCCCCACCAGGTGGAGGAAGTTCACTGCATGCTACCACCAGACAGGTTGGAGCCAGGTAATTGATAATTGAGATTTCTGAAATACCACCCTGTTACCTAACCATCAACCAATCAGGAATTGTTCATGAGCTGATCACACACCCTGTGACCCTCTCCTGTCATTAAAAACCCTTCCCTGAAAGCCCATCAGGGAGTTCAGATCTTCTGAGCATAAGGTACCCATTCTCCTTGCTTGGTGCCCTGCAATAAACCTGGTACTTTCCTTCACCACAACCCAGTGTCAGTAGATTGGCATTACTGTGCATGGGGCAAGTGGACCCAAGTTTGGTTCAGTAACATATGCAGCTTGACTTCAAGTTTTTGATGATTGGCTGTTATCAGAGCTTCTCCTCAGGGACTATTCTAGGTAGGACCCTTAGCAGAATCTGAAGTCCTTACAGTTTTTGGTCATGGTTTTTCTAAGAACACAGAGTACATGACTGAACACCAGGTCTGTCATGACTGCCTGACTCCATTTTATTTAATTTTTTCATAGCACAAGGTACTCTTTATTGTGATATTCAATGGAAAACATCTATAAACCAGCTTACTGTAGTGATGACAGTTGCAACCATGCTAAGGCCCTTTTATTATATTAAAAAAGGGTGGGTGTGGGAGTTCTGTTCACTCCTATGTAACAGAAAATGGGACCTGAATTCAGAGATTTTTAGGTGTATGTAGTTTTATATATCTTCATGATTTCTTGAGATTTGTTTTCATTTAAAAGAATGTCTTCTTTGCCATAAGTAAGTCTAAATGCAGCATATACAGAACAGTTAGGAATACAGGAAAATTTAGCCATAAGTGTAGACCAGTGTAGGACAAGCTACTCTCTTTTAGATGTGGTTCCAAAGGAAAGGCAGTGATGAAGACTTGGAATTTTACCATATATTCAGGAAAAGGGAGAAAAGAAAACTTTTTTTTCTTCTAAAAATATCCAGGGAGGGCTTCCCTTGTGGCACAGTGGTTAAGAATCCGCCTGCCAATTCAGGGGACACGGGTTCAAGCCCTGGTCCGGGAAGATCCCACATGCCGCAGAGCAGCTAAGCCCATGCACCACAACTGCTAAGCCTGCACTCTAGAGCCCGCTAGCCACAACTACTGAGCCCGTGTACTACAACTACTGAAACCCACGTGCCTAGAGCCTGTGCTCCAAACAAGAGAAGCCACTGCAATGAGAAGCCCGCGCACTGGAACAGTTGCCCCCGCTCACCACAACTAGAGAAAGCCTGTGTGCAGCAGTGAAGACCCAATGCAGCCAAAAATAAATAAAATAAATTTATAAAAAAAAAAATCCGGGGAATTCCTTGGCAGTCCAGTGGTTAGGACTCCGTGCTTCCACTGCAGGGGTCACAGGTTCGATCCCTGGTCGGGGAATTAAGATCCCGAGTGCCGCATGGTGCAGTCAATAAATAAATAAATAAAAATATCTATGCCATGGCGGAGTTCTGAACTATACTGAATCAACGGTGCAGATCAACTACCCTCGGATCCTAGTCCTGGAGTAGGTTCAAGATTGTGTGGGAGGGTTTCTGGCCCTTTCTACTGTTCTAGCTGTCAGACTTGGGACGAGTCCCTTAACCATTAAATATATTTTGTCCCCAAGAGTATTGGGAGAGGCCTCTGCTGGCCTTTCCAGATTGGCCCCTTGGCCCTCTCTGCTTGGATCAACAGCCCTTCTATGGAGGGGGCGGGCTGCCCTAGGCCAAGGAGAGAAGGGGGTCATCATTGCGCTAGAAATATTTTAGAATCAAGAAGCGGACAGTGGAGCTGCCCAGCGGGGGTGGGGAGGAAGGCCCCTCCCTCCCGACTCCATTTTATTTTGGGTCCCTGTTAGACACACTGGGTCCGTTTTCTATGTCCTTTTCTTAGGGAATTTATCTTATTTTTACTTTTCCTTAGTGGAGGTTACTTAATTTCTACAATGCTTTTATGGCTAAAGAAGCACAGAATACCTAGGTGGACACATCCCTTATTTAGCAAGAAGAAAAAACACATGTTAGGGTTTGTCCTAGGGGTGTTTATAATATGTAATATTAATATTAAATATACAATATATTTGAGAGCCTGTGAAAACTGAATTGCAAGAGAGAGAAATGATTTGTTTGGTCTTGCCACAAAAGAATGCTAAATAGACAAATACAGAATTTTAGGAAATATGCAACATTCCTGCATACACAGAGCAGCCGGCAAACCTATTCCACATGTGTCACATTCACCTACAATTGTGCCTAAAACCCAGTAGGTGCTCACTGAACATTTCTTAGAACAGTAAATACACACTACAACATAGCTTCCGTATTCATTCTCACGTTTCTGGCAAGACTTTCAAAAGATTGTCTCAATCTATCACTCCAAGGAGTTAATGAGCCATGTTTTCAAGTATTAAAAAGAAGCACATTTTGGAGAGAAAAGCCACAGGCTCAGCTTCATTTTCTGGCTTTTCAGACTTCACTATCTCTTGCTTAAACTTGGCTAAGAGCTTAACTTTTTTTTTTTTTTACATGTCACACATATGCTTTTCTAGAACTATTTCTGCTGCTTTATTTTAATAACTACATAATCAATAATACCTTTCAGTAATTTCCATTTCACAAGTGTTTTTCTCAGATAATTTAAATTCCCTGTGAAGACACTGTTGCTGCAATTTGAGGTGAAGTGATAAATAACTTCCTAGCAAGAAGAGGAGAGACTAGAATCCCACACATTTGTCTCGGGGGCAAGGTGCTCCCCTTGTACACGTGCTCTATTAAAAGATCACACAGTGTCCCAGCAGAAGATGGAATGTGATAGATCACTATTCTTTTTCAGGTAGGTTTCAGATTCTTAAAAGAATTGGAAAATATCTCAGACATGGAGTAATAAATATTGTTTGAAGAAACTGTTGTTCACTAGGTTCAAACAGAATCACTGACTGTACAGCCAGAAAAGCTGTTTTTCTGGGAACCAGAGTCACAGTTTCACCCTTTCAAGCAATTCTGCATTTCCTGTCATTCTTCCTCCATTATCCCTACCATGGCTCTATCTGAAGTCTTTTCTTTCTTGTCCTGGACCAAATATGCTGAAGGTCATTAAACCGAATACAGAGCTTCAGTCTGTTACCGAAGCAAAATTGGGTCCACTTGCCCATAGGCAGGAAAGCCAATCTGCTGACATCGGGTTGTGGTAAAGGAAAGGGCAGTGTTCATTGCAGGGTGCCAAGCAAGGAATTCAGGGCAGCTAGTACTTAAAAGACCCGAACTCCCCAAAGGCTTCCAGGGAAAGGTTTTCAAAGATAGGATGAGGGAGGGGGTTGTAGAGTGTGTGATCAGCTCGTGGACATTCTTCTGATTGGTTGGTGGTGAGGTAATCTGGAGTCAACATCACCAACCTTCTGGTTCCAAACATTCTGGTGTTTATGTGCTTGCAGGCTGCATGTAGTTCATTTTTCCCACTTGGTGCAGGTTTCAGTATCTGTAAAAGAGCTCAAAGGTCATGGCTCAGAATATTATCTATAACCCTTGAAGAGGAACTAAAAGTCCTTGACTTTGTTTAACAAGTAAACAATTATTATTTTGTCTTGTTTGACTGTTTTACTTCCCGTCTGGATTTTCTCACTTTGTGATTAAATTTACTCTCTGGAACTCAGGGAATGATTTTAGCTAACGAGAGGATCTCGGTCTTTGTTTTCTTTGGAGAAAGAATTCAACAAAGAGACTAAGATTGCAAGGCAGGCACAGAATTCATTAGAAGCACAGTACATGTGGGAAAGCACAAGGGGAGCTCACGGAGTGAGCTGCGTGCAATAGGGGCAGCTTAGTTTGTTAGTATGGGGTTAATCTTCCAGGGTTTGGGCCAGGGTGACTCCCCTTTTCCCTCCCCTACGATAGTGTCATCTGCAATTCCTTATTTGGGCTTCCACCAGGCTCCATTTTGAATCTTTCCCAAGAACACCTAAGCAAAACCTATTGGGGGTGGGTGTCAAAATTGCAATGCTAATGATATTATAATGATATTACAATGTAACCAAAGTTACTAGAGGACGACTTGAGAACCCCCTCTGCGCATGTGTGGGGCTGGGAAATCTTGACCACAAGAATGTGGAGGCTGGGGTGGACCCTCTCATCTTTCATCCAATTAGGGCTCCTAGTCCCAACAGTAGTTTATCAAAAGGGTCAGCATGAAACCAGTTGCAGCAGGTTACCCCGAAGCCTATCTATCTCCTACCTCAAAGCACACGCTGGCTCCATGGTTTTCACCGTCAAGAGTTCCTTGCTGAGATGTTGCAAAGTTTCTGTTTTAGATGCCATTCCAGGGAATTCCCTGGCTGTCCAGTGGTCAGGACACGGCGCTTCCACTGCCGTGGGCTGGGGTTCTGTCTCTGGTCGGGGAACTAAAATCCCACAAGAGCGCAGCACCGCAAAAAAAAAAAAAACCCCAGCCATTCCTCCATGCACCATGGCCGCATTAAGTGCAAAACAAGTAGGTGGTTTTGATTCTGCTTAATCCTTATGCATGAAGAGGCTGTCCTTGGGCCTGTCCCTGTCTTTCCTGCCTCCGGGAGGCCTAGGAGGCTACACTTTTTCTACAGACAACAGGCAGTCAGAGGACATGGGATGGGGGAGAGGAATCTGTTCTAGGAAAGTCTCATAGGGACCTGTTAGGTTTCAAGTTGTTGAAAAGCGACAGCATAGCTGACAGCCATGAGTGCACATAGAGTATCATTATAATATAGTGTGTCCCTTTGGATGTGTAGATTTGGGAACTTGCTCTGTTTCACAGTCTGAAATAACACGTCACTAAACTTTCTGTAAGTATTCCTGGACTGCTCTCCAGAAATCTGGGTGCGTCCCCTTTAAGATACGGGGACGCCCCGCCCACCGTTGGAGACAGGAAACTCCGCTTCTCAGAGCCCCTGAAGGAGTCTCAAAGCCACTACCAGCCACTTAGGGAGTGAGTTCTGCTCAGATCTTAGACATAAGTGGTGGCAGCGGAAACTACATTACCCAGAAGCAGCTACGGTGCGAAGCGGCGGTGACTGAGCCAATGAAAGCTTAGGGGGGGGACGCATACGTGCGTGCTCATCGCCTGGGGGCGGGACTTCCGGCGTTGTCTCTGGTAGTGGTTGGGTGGTTGTCGGGCTGTTCACCGGTTCAGGGTGTCGGCGTCCCTTGGTGGGCACCGAGGTGACGGAGCGAAGAGCGGGAGGAGAGAAGTTGGCCCCGCTGCCCAGAGGCGGCTGTGAGGCCCCCTGCGCCCGTAGTTGACGACGGTGCCCTAGTTCCCGCCCCGCTCGCCGCCTCTCCCGGCTCCGTTCTTCCCACCTGCCGGTGACGGAGGCGGCCCTGATGAGGCCGGCTCAGGTGGGTGCTGCGTCTCCCGAGCCCCCACCCGGCCCGACCCCCGCCTCCGAGTCCCAAATCCGGAAGGAGGTGGGTCCGCTCAATTCCTTGCCGGTCAGCCCCAGAGTCCAGAACAGAGGGCGGCCTTGGGAGGGGTCCCTTTTCCACCAGTGGACTGGGGTGAAGGAGAGAGTACCCTCGGGGCCGCCGGTGCACGGATTGCAGGTGCTACGGAGTCGGAAGCATTGGGGAAACCTGGGGTCCCTTTTGTCGGGGACAGAGGGGGACGAGGTGTCTCACCTGAAACGGCAACCTGAGCAGGTAGAATCCATGGAAGGTTGTGAAGGGATTGGGGATGGGAGAACCGTGTTCAGAGTTAGAAGTTAAAAATTGGGAGAATAGGATGCGAATGGAGGCAGGGAGATTGCTGAAGAGACCACCGCGATAGACCCCAGGAGAATTATGGCAGGGGCTGGGCCAGGAAGGTAGTGCGACATTGGGAGATGGGATGAGATTCTGGAAAAATCTCAAACTTGGAGTAAATGGGATTTCCTGCTGCATAAAATACGGTTGTAAGCAAAAGTAGGGAATGAAGTACCATCCAAATTTTTTTGCCTGAACATCTGAAAGTGGGGAGATGAGGAAGTCAGCGCGAGGAGCAGGTTCGGGGGGAAGATCATGAGTTGTATTTGGACATGTTGATCCTGACATGTATCAAGATGGAGATGTCACCAAATGGAGATACCATATATGGAGGTGAACATAAAGTCTGGAAGTAGAGGAAGGGGACAGTGTTGGAAATATCAAAGGTATGGAGGGTGTGGACTGGACCAGGGCATGACCTGGGGATCAGATTGAGGAGGGAGGCTTAAGATTGTTTTGTTTGTTTGTTTTTATTTTTGGCTGCATTGAGTCTTTGTTGCTTCACGCGGGCTTTCTCTAGTTGCGGTGAGCAGGGGTTACTCTTCGTTGTGGTGCGTGGGCTTCTAATTGCAGTGGCTTCTTTTCTTGCGGAGCATGGGCTCTAGGGTGCACGGGCTTCAGTATTTGCATCACTTGGGCTCAGTAGTTGTGGCTTGCAGGCTCTAGAGCGCGGGCTCAGTAGTTGTGGCGTATGGGCCTAGTTGCTCCGCGGCATGTGGGATCTTCCTGGACAAGGGCTCAAAGCTGTGTCTCCTGCATTGGCAGACGGATTCTCAACCACTGCGTCACCAGGGAGGCTTAAGATTGTTACATGAGATGGGCCCTGTGGTGAGGGAGGGGCGAGAGTTTGAGGGGAGGACATGAGGGCTGGGTGCTGGCATCCCTGGTGCTCCCTTCAGAAAAGAGCAGACCTGACATAGGAGGGCTTCTGGCCTGTGTCTGTAGGAAGGGAGGCCTGGATGGGGTAAGGAACGTCCCTTCTGTGGAGCCTGCAGTGTGTGCTGGTGTGAGTTCTCCACTTGCAGGCTCTACTGATCCTCAGGGCCACTCCTGATGGAGCAAGGGGAAGGTGAGCCAGAGTGGTGCAGCCAGTGGGTCCTAGACGAGGGCACTGCCAGCTCACCTCCAACCCTCAGGGCAAGAGGGATGATCCACTGTTCCCTTTTGAGGATTATTTAATGGGTAGGCCTGGTTGCTGAATGAACTAATAGCTGACCTGCCTGCTCAGCCCCTTGCTACAACTTATTAACTTAAGAATGTATGAGGGCTTCCCTGGTGACGCAGTGGTTGAGAAGCTGCCTGCCGATGCAGGGGACACGGGTTCATGCCCCGGTCTGGGAAGATCCCACATGCCGCGGAGCGGCTAGGCCCGTGAGCCATGGCCGCTGAGCCTGCGCGTCCGCAACGGGAGAGGCCACAACAGTGAGAGGCCCACGTACCGCAAAAAGAATGTATGAAAATTAATTTAAACACTAATTTATCAATATTCCTCTAAATACATACACATAGGTAATTAGAAATAAGCCTGTTCACTCAGTTAAATTTATGCAAACAATTTGTAATTGGCTTGGCATTGATTTGCCTCTAGGTATTTGCTTAACAATGCAAAGTTTTATATATGACATCCTCTGAGATCTTAAAAAAGCAGTAAAAATAAAGACCCCAGTTTTCAAAACTGTATCACTTCAGTTGCACTGAAAATATATACAAAACCGTTGTTCCTATGGTCAGTCATAGCTGACACATGGTATGTACTCCTTACGTTAGGTAACAATATGACCCTTGTGAGGTTGGAAGCATTCTTAATCTTCATAAACTTTTTCTTTTCCCTGAGGCTCAGGGAGGTTTAACCCTTCTCCAGTGTCACTCAGCTAGTAAGAGACAATACTGTTTTGTGAGGAACTGAGCTTAGACTCTCAGGCTGAGATCTAATTACACCAGGGTAGGGCAGAAGTGGTGGTCCAGCTCTGCTGTAGGATCCTGCCACTGTTACCCATTTCACATGGCTTCCTTCCCCCAGGGTCCCATGGCAGTGACAGAAATGCTTATGGACCCTGTACAGGTGAATGGAGGGGTCCCACCTCTCACCCATCCCAATTATCACCCTGATAGTTTTATCATCCTGATCTGTATGCCCTCAGGGAATGGTAGTGTCCCAGGACTTCTATCCCTTTTTTGTCTCTTGCCTCTGTAGACCCTGTGCTTTCACCAGGTCCAGGATCCTATATTTAGTCCCAGGTTATATAGAATAGTTCCATTTCTGACAATTGATGGGGTAAGATGTGGCAGACAGTCCTGACTACATTCAGGATTCTGAATGTTCAGACAGTTGCAGGTGACACTGAGGTGGGATGTTCAGAGAACTGCAGGTCTCTGTTATATCTGGTGGGAATGGGGAGCTGGGATAGGGGTTCACAGGTATCAGGCCTTGAATGATAGCCTGAGGTCCTGGTTCTCTCATCTCAGGTTGATGGGAGGTATGGAAGGTTTGAAGCAGAGGAGGAAGGTGCTATGACTCATGTTTTAACAGATTCCCTCTGGCTGTAGAATAAAAGACAGACAACGGTGCGAGTGAAGGTAGGGAGACCTGAGGGGAATTTCTGCAGTCATCTAGGTGAATGTTGGTGGTGGCTACATCCTAGTGGTGGCTATGGAAGTAGGGAGTGGTTGTTTTCTGGATGTGTTTTGAACTAGAGCTGCCCGTGTTTTATTTATTTTTTAAAATGTATCAGTATATTTTTAATTGAAGTATAGATGATTTACAGTATTGTACTGTCCATATTTTATCTAATGGAGAGTGAGGGACTCAAGAAAGTGGGCTGATAGGAAGAATTGGGGATGACTTCATGTTTCTGGACTTGTTAGGAAGGATGGATGCCTCATCAACTAAAATGGGCAAAGTCAGCTTTAGGAGGAATTTGCAGGTGGAATAAGGAGAGTCCGTTTTTGTCCACGTCACAAATGTTCCAGAGACACCCAAGGGGAGGTGTTGAGTGGGCACTTTTACACAGAGAGCTGGAGTTCAGAGGATGGATTCAGGATGGAGACAGCCACAACAGAGTGGCTGTGTGGACTACGATGAAGCCAAAGGTAAGATTTAGGCGGCATCATTTCTAGTTTATGGTGGTGATGCCACTAGAGGACAAGGAGTGAGAATGAAGGGCCTCAGGACTAAGTCTGTGGGTTGGGTACCTGGCTGGTGGTGATGCGCATCACGAAGACAGATGAGGGAGCAGAGTGTTCTTGTCAGTGCATGACAGCGGGATGTAGGCGTGAGAGTCTTCTGAGGCCAGAGCGAACATGAGATGGATGTTGAGGGAGGAAATGGGATCAGCTAGGAGAGTCGCTAGACTTAGGGTGCAGTCACAGTGTGGGTGGGGAGGTCGGTGTACCTGGGCTTCATGTGAGGAGAGAAGTTGCTGACTGCTTATGGGACAGTTCGTGCAACATGGAAGAGGGAGAGGGCTAAGGGGACATGAGGTCTCACATAAAAAGGGTGGCTGGGGAGGAAGGAAAAAACAGGGCCAGGTGGTGAGGCCTTCTAAGAAGGGCTTTGGGCAAGCCCTGGCCCCAGGGGACTTTGGTGTTCAGGGGCAGGACTGGGCTGAGATGAATGCTGGATGCATTTCCATTCACTGCCTGGATTCCATGTGCAGAGTGCCCTATAAGGAGGTGAAGGAAGTGCCTATGGTGTGGGCTGGGGCTGTCTGTGGAACTGTCACTGTGGAAGGGTTAGAGTCACGAGGAAGGTGCAGTCCAATGAGTGAGATGCAGGTAACGAGGAGTGTGAATGGTTGGCCCTGGGCCCTGGCACTGGGCGCTTGAGGACAGGGATGAGTCTGAATGTGTCTGAGGGTCAACACCTGGGGAACCCCTGGGAAACTGTGTGGCAGGAGAGGGGTAGGGCCATGCATGCAGTTCCACACCTTAGGTGGTGGTTTTCTGCTCCCTCCCCCATGTGTTTTATGCTGTGTGCCGGACACAGTGATCAATGGTAATAAGGAGAGAGCAGGCACTGGTGCCACTGGGACCTGGTATATATTCCATGGTGGGACGTGTGGGAGGAGGATGAGCAGGGATGGATGTGTAGGGGGAGGGCTGAAGGTCCTGGAAAGGGAAGTGCATCAGTGATTGCACCCACAGGATTTTAACTAGTGGAGACGAGTGAGTCGTGATACAGAGAGGCCAAGGACATTAAAAGACAGTTTTATTACTTATATTTCCCAAGAGGAGGAGGTACACTATGTAACAGAGCTACCTCTAGAAGCACCAGATTCGGTCAGGAGGCGTGAGCACAAGCTAAGGGACACCAAAGGTCAGAGCCTTTATTAGACTTTTGAGGGAAATGCAGGGAGGATTGGATGAAAAGTTTATGGGTGACTAGTTTGTATAATTCTGTGTACCTGGTGTATGGGAACTGTCCCCAGCTGTCTGTTACCTGGCCCTGGGCTGCTTTAGGGCAGGGGAAATACTGACCTGGTTCGTGAGAGTTAGTTAAGGAGTTGGTTGAGAGTATGGGCTCTGGATTGCAAGGGAGATGTAAACAAATTTGGGCATTAGTTTAGCCCTGTAATTAATGGATGGCAAATAGATAAATACAGAATCCACAAAAATATAGTTGAAACAAGAAGCTGTCCATGAACCAAACTCTTCCAATTTTGGCAGGACCGTGTGGTCTTTGAGGACGTGGCTGTGTATTTCTCCCAGGAGGAGTGGGGCCTCCTTGATGAAGCTCAGAGACACTTGTACCATGCTGTGATGACGGAGAACTTTGCACTTGTGACCTCCCTAGGTAAGGTCCACAAGCTCAGCCAGTTCCCTGAGCTGTGCTCTGTTCTTTCCCTTTTCCCAGGGGGCAGCTCTCTACCCCCCACACTGAGACCACGGATACTGCTTCCTTTCCTGGTTTCCTGGCATACGTGTTGTTGGTGTCGGGGCTGGACTGTGTGTACAGTGTCATTTTTCTCCACAGTGAGCCCCATCTCTTCTACTCTGAGTCCTTCCAAGATAGGGCTCAGGAGTCAGAAATCTAGATTTTGTCTGAGACCCCTTCAGACTTGGCCTGTTCTTGGTTGGGTCCTCAGTCTAGATGCTTGGACTCTTGTTGTGCCAGGCCTTACCCCTCCCTCTTGCTGACTTTTCTTAGGACCTTCTGTGCCAGGAATTTTAGCACCAACCTAATTACTAATTTGGGGAACCACTGATTGTTACTACAGTCTCCCCTGTGAAGTTCTTATAATTTTAGAATGCCGAAAGCCCTGTGTTGGATCTCTGTCTACATGTGCTGGCCCCTTCTTTTTCTGTCTTTCACGTAAGACTAACCTCTTTCAGGTGCCACATCAATGCTCACCTGCAGCAATGGGGAGGACTCTGGGTACCTGCTAGTCTAGTGTGGTCACTACTACATCAATGGCAGGAGACACTCAGAAGTACCCGGGCTTGGTGTGAGGTCCTGGGAAATGGTGTGATGTCAGAGCTCGGAATCTGTCCTGCGTTCACTATTGATTGATGCTTGGACCAGTGCCACACCTCATTTCTTCCCCACTCTTATTTCTTCTGTCACACTCCAACCACACTTTTGTGACTCTCACTTGTCACATGTTCTGTTTCATTGCTCCCTTTGCAATGTTCAACATTTGACCTATATGTAAGATATCGTGAGGTCTGCATGTATCCTTATATAGTCCTTGAACTTTAGCATTTCTTTTGCATCAAGTATTTGTAGGTCTGGGCACAACCTTCGACACAGTGCTCATCTGTCACCAGTAGCCATGGCCATGTTGACTTGGAGGCCTGCCTCTCCTCCCTGCTCTGGTGTGAATGTTTGTGTTCCCCCATGTTCCATATGTTGAAAACCCCATGCAGTGACAGTATTAGGAGATGGGGCCTTTGGGGTGATTAGATCATGAGGGAAGAGCCCTCATGAATGAGATTTGTGCCTTTATGAAAGGGACCCCACAGAGCCTCCTAGCTCCTTCCAACATGTGAGGACACTATGAGAAGTCTGCAACCCAGGAGAGTACAGGCTGATCTGTGGGTTCAAGTCTCCAGAAGTGTGAGAAATAACTTTCTGGTTTTATAAGCCAGCCAGTCTGTGGTATTTTGTCATAGCATCCGAAATGGACTGAGACAGTAACTCATCCTTCAGTCCTTGCCTATTGTCAGGGCTCTCTCATCATGGGAGCTATGCAGGCCCATCTCTGCACAGCAGACCTTCCTCTCTCTGGCTTTAGTCTTCGGTGTGTCATTTCTGATGGGGCTGCCCCTTCTACCAAAATAATCATGCACTTCATCAGCATTTCTCTGCTTACAGGTTGTTGGCATGGAGCACAGGATGAGGAGGCACCTTCTGAGCAAAGTGTTTCTGTAGGGATGTCAGAGGTTGGGACTCCAAAGCCAGATCCATCCACCAAGAAGGCCCAGCCCTATGAGATGTGTGACCCACTGTCCAAAGACCATTTGCACCTACCTGAGCATGACGGAATGTACCCTGATGAAGGGCTGTATATTTGTGGGGCAAACCTTTTCCAGCACCAGAAGGAGCAGATTAGAGACAAACTTTCCAGAAGGGATGAGGGGCAGCCTTCATTTCTTACCAACAGCAACATTCACTCGGCAGAGAGGACCTTGACATGCAGCAGAGACAGAAAGGACTTCCCAGGCAGCATAGGCCTTCTGAAGCAGCCGACCCCTCACAATGCGGGGAAGCCACACAGGGACACTGAGTGTGGGGAAGCTTTTGATAGTGGGCAGAGTGATTACAGGTGCACTCAGTGTGGGAAAGCCTTCCGTCAAAAACAGATCCTTGTTGAGCACCAGAAAATCCACACTGGTGTAAGGCCTTATGAGTGCAGCAAATGTGGTATGGCCTTCATTAGAAAGTTTCACCTTGTTCAGCACCAGAGAATCCATACTGGAGAAAGGCCTTTTCAGTGCAGTGAATGTGGGAAATGCTTTAGGTACAACTCCACACTCATTAGTCATCAGAGAGTTCACACTGGATTGAGCCCTTATGAGTGCAGCAAATGTGGGGAATTCTTCAAGTACAATGCCAACTTCATGAAACATCAGAGAAAACACAATGGAGAAAGGCCTTATGAGTGCAGAGAATGTGGAAAATTCTTTAGGTACAACTATAGACTGGTAAGGCATGGGAGAGTTCACAGTGGAGAACGACCTTATAAGTGCAGCGAATGTGGGAAATTTTTCAGGTACAGCTCCACATTCATTAGACATCAGAGAGTTCATACTTCAGAAAGGCCTTATAAGTGTAATGAATGTGGGAAATATTTTAGGTATAATTCCACACTCATTAAACACCAGAGAGTTCACACTGGAGAAAGGCCTTATGAGTGCACTGAATGTGGGAAATTCTTTAGGTACACATCCACCCTCATTAGACATCAAAGAGTTCATACTGTAGAAAGGCCTTATGAGTGCAGCTTGTGTGGGGAATACTTTAGGTCCAAGTCCAAACTCATTAAACATTGGCAAAATCACACTGGAGAAAGGCCTTACGAGTGCAGTGAATGTGGGAAGGCATTTAGGTACCACTGCAGACTCATTAGACATAAGAGAGTTCACAGTGGAGAGAGGCCTTTCGAGTGCAGCGAATGTGGGAAATTCTTTCGATACAACTCCAACCTCATTAAACATTGGAGAAATCACACAGGCGAGAGGCCTTATGAGTGCAGAGAGTGTGGGAAAGCCTTTAGCCACAAGCATATACTTGTTGAGCATCAGAAAATCCATACTGGAGAAAGACCTTATGAGTGCAGCAGATGTCAGAAAGCCTTCATTAGGAAGTCCCACCTTGTTCATCACCAGAAAATCCACACTGAAGACAATATGAGTGCTGTGAATGTGGGGAATTCATTAGATACAACTCCAACCTCATGAAGCAGAGAATTCACAGTGGTAAAGGCCTTATGAAAGGGCCTACTGTATAGCACAGGGAATTATATTCAGTATCTTGTAATAACTTATAATGGAAAAGAATTTGGAAAAGAATTATATATATATAATATATATATAAACTAAATCACTTTGCTGTACACCTGAAACATTGTAAATCAACTATACTTCAATTAAAAAACAAAAGACCTTACAAGTGCAGAGGTTATGGTAAATTATGTACTACTCCTAACACTGAAGAAATACCTCATGAGTTATGTTGGAGTGGGCCTTCTCAGTACAGTGAGCATGGAAAGTTGTTTTGGTACAGCTCCCCACTCGTTAGACATCGAGTTCACACCAGACGAAGGCCTTCTAAGTACAGTGAATGGAAGTCTTCAGGTGAAACTCCAACTCCATTAAACATCTATTTCACAATGGAGAAAGGTCTAAGTGCAGCAAATATGGGCATATGTTCAGCCAAAATTCCCACCTCATTCAGCACCAAAAAGTTCACACCAGAGAGAGTATTGCAAATGTGGAAAGACTTTAGCAAAACGTCTGCTCTAATCTGTCCCTGAGAACTATTGTTTTTTCTTTGATTGTGGTAAAATATATGTAACAAAGTTTACCCTCTACCTTTTAAATTGTTGGGTGTGGTGTGTTTAAAAATTCACATCTAATCTCCAGAATTTTTTTCATCTTGCAGAAATGAAACTATGCCTCTTAAACAACATCTCTTTCTACTCCTTCCCTACCTCACCTGGCAACCTCTTTTTTACACTCAGTCGATTAATTTGATTACTGTGGATGCTTTATACAAGTATAATCATACAGTTTTCACCTCTTTGCAACTGGATTATTTAGCTTAGCATAATTTCCCCATGTTGAAGCACTTGTCAGCATTTTCTTCTGTTTTGAGAAGGAATCAGAATTGACCTAAGACATGGGGAAGGATTCTGATGGTCAATACAAATTTGCCTGATATGATGCTATTTAGAGAAAGAGGAGATCCAGATTTTATATGGAATATTTATTGACAGCTTTATTGAGGTACTGACATACTCAATTTCATATTAAAATTGTAAAATGTATTTTCACATCTGTGTGCACAATGGGACTATCACCAAAGTCACGAGGGCTTCCCTGGTGGTGCAGTGGTTGAGTCCGCCTGCCAATGCAGGGGACACGGGTTCGTGCCCTGGTCCGGGAAGATCCCACGTGCCGCGGAGCGGCTAGGTCCGTGAGCCATGGCTGCTGAGCCTGCGCGTCTGGAGCCTGTGCTCTGCAACGAAAGAGGCCACAACAGTGAGAGGTCCGTGTACCGCAACAACAACAACAACAAAAATAAGTCACAATAATGAACATGTCCATTACTTAATGGAGTTTCCATTAGCCACTTTGTATTCTCTCTCCCAAGCCTACCCAAGTTGCCATCTCCAGGTAGACACTGTAGTTTCCATTTTCTAGAATTTCATATAAAGGGAATCCTACAGGTTTCCTTGTTATGACTGTTTTCACTGAGTGCATGAATATATTTTTAGTATTATTCATGTGTGTGCAAAGGAATGACACTAAATAAAAATAAGGAAGGCTTTGTTATGTATTAGGGCTGCATTGTTTGTAAGAAACGTGGTTTTTTTTCTGACAATGAGAAAAAGTTGTTTAAAGTGGGAAGTGAAGTTGAAACTAAGTAATTTAAACTGAAATTCAGTTTCATATGAATTCATTATAAAAGAAAGAATTTTGAACCATCTGCGTCGTACAGAAGCTTCCACTGACACATCGTTCTAGATTTTTCTCTTATTTGGCTTCTTTTTTCTAGTCGTGTCTTTAAGCTATATCTTTGTGTCATAAAGGTTCTTAGGGAATTTAAAAAATCATTTGTTGTGGTAAAATTCACTTAACATACACTTTATCATCTCATTATTTTAAGTGTTCTGTGATATATTGGGATCTCCAGTGAAATAGAACCATCTGTGTATGTGTGTGAGCGCGTGCATTTTTTGTAGAGACAGAGAAAGGAGAGAGAGATTTTTAAAGGAATTAGCTGATGTGATTGTGATAGCCAGCAAAGTCTAAAATTTGCAGGGTAGGCCAGTAGGCTGGAGACCCAGTGAAGAGTTGCCGTCAAGACAAAAGGCAGTCTGCTGGTACAATTCCTTGTCATCTTTTTATCATGTAATCCTCAAACCAGGTGGCTCTTGAGAAAATGAAAATTTACAAAGGTCAGCAGGCATTATAGACCAGGAAATCAAAAGAGAATAGTTTTAGAGTGAGAGCTAGGAAACAATCACAGAGGCCACTGTCTGGTTGTATTTTTAAAGTCCCAATGTGCACAATGTACTTAATGAAAAATTTAAGATAATTGTATCTGAATTTAAGTCTTTCTGTTTCATGAAGTTCATGACAGTCAAAATTTAGAGATTTGAGGCATTAAGAGAAGATACTTAAAATATCTAAATGTGCCTATTTTTGTGTAATTTTAGACATACGAGTTTTAGATTCGTATTAAGAAATAAGTCAAAGACCCTAGAAATGAAGAAAATAAGAGCAGATAGAGGGAATTCCGTTTTCTGTCCTGGCGTGTAAGAAGCTGGAAGTTATCACTCCATCCTAACAGCAAGTAAAAAGCTGAAAATACTGAAAATCAACAACTCTTATTAGGTTCCTGAGAGCAGTCTTGAGTTCTATTTTATATTTGCTGTACCCGTTGCCAATTTGTATAGTCAATCTCTCCTACCTAAAAAAAGTAGTGAGATTTCTTGTTTTCTTAACTGGTCACATGTTGAACTTTATTTTAGTTTTCACTCATTGTCCATCACCCACCCTACACCTTTGTCTTTGCCAGACCTTCAGCTAGGCAGAGGTTTCTTTGTTTTGGTTTGCTTTTTAATTTGGTGGATGAACCAAAATTTCAAAACCAGAATGTTCCGACTCTCCAAGGGATCCTGCCTTCATTGTATTGTTGCAGGTTTATTTTTGGACATGGATTTACCGTCACATTCCCTGGAGAATCCCCCAGATTCCGGACATAGTGCTCCAGGATTCCATTGAGAGCAGCAACTCAGTTTCCTCTAGTAAAAAATAGTAATCATCATCACCTGGGCAGTAGAGCATTTCACTTTTTTTCTAAGTGGCATGAGGAGCCCAAAATGACCAATTGGCTGTCTCATATCCCAATTCAGGTTTATAATGTTATTCTGCTGGTGGAATTTTTCTCCCTTAAAGAAAAAGTCCTCCCAACATGCAGAATTTACCATTGAGGGGATGAGTAGCAAAAATTACTTGAGAGGGTTATTAGGTAATATAACGTGGAAAAGTAGGCTTGCTAGATTTAGTAAACAATATCTGGCTCAGTAAATTTTGAAAATTTCTAACTCCCTATGCACATATACACTGAAATAAGAAGGAAATGTTGCATAGGACATACTTATATAAAAATCATTTGTTGTGTTTCTGAAGGAAATTATAACTAAGTTTCATACCTCTTTAAGTATACTTACCTGGTAATTTGCTTCTTCTTAACTTTTCCTTGTTTTGTAGTATTTGTTTATAAAATTCCTTGTAATTACCCTCTATATTCCATTTAGTTTGTTTCATAGTTTCCAGGGTAGTCTCATCCAATTTATTTGATTCCTTTGTCCACTGAACATTCCTCATGGAGACACAGGCTGTAAGTAGCATTGTGAGCTGGAGGACAGATGATACTGTCCAGTGTGGAAGACCACTACAATTTCTCCTTTGATTTTTAAAAATCTTTTTCACCCACATTCTTCTTAATAACAATCTTATTTTATCGTCTTCTTTGCTAGTAGTGGAAAATTTATATCTCTCATGCTTAACTGTTATTACATGCTGTTTTATAGTTGACTGCCCATCATTTCCAATATTGATCAAACAATTGCACTGTGTCAACTTTTTGCAAACCATTACAAAAAGTGGACTACAAGAGACTTAAGGCATCCTAACAAATCAGTATAGGAACCGGAACGAAAATCATTAAATATAGGCAATACCCTGTATAGACAGAACTGGCCACCCTATTGCAGATGTGTCTCATGAACCTACCACTGTTCCTGAAACTGAGTAGAGGTTTATTGAACACGTGTTAGAGCAGTAAATACACATGACATTATGGTTCTCCTATTTATTTTTTACATTTCCAGTAAGTTCTTCAAAATGTCATCTCAACCCTATCTCTCCAAGTTGTTAGAGTCCAACGTTTTCAAATGTGAAAAGGAGCACTGTTTGGAGATAAAAACCTGAGTGTGGTGAAGGTTCTAGCACAGCCACAGGTGCAATTTCATTCTATGACTTTTTCAGACGTCTCTGTCTCTCACTCCAACTTCACTGAGATCTTAACTTTCTTTTGGCTGTAACATACGTTTCTCTACAATTTTTGTCAATTTTGTTGCATAGCTACATAATTATTATTATTAACTTTTTGTAATATCCATTTCGTAAGTAATTTTCAGAGATAATTTCAACTCCCTGTGCATTCACTGTTGCTGCAATTTCAGGTGAATTGCTAAATCAGTTTCCATAAAGGAGATGAGACCATGGAATGCCAAACCTTTTTTTCCATGGTAAGATGCCCCCTTTGCACAAAGTTTTCGACAGTTAGAAGGTCACCTGCTATCTTGGCAGAAAATGGCATGTGATTATTTGCTCTCCTTTACAGACAGGTTTCAGATTTTAAAAGAAATGGAAAATATCTCAGAGAATAATAAATATCTCAATAAATTTTACTTGCTAGGTCAGAAAGCAATCAATGATTATCAAGGCCAGAAAGATATCCCTCTCCAACTCTCCCTTATGCCCTGTCTTTTCTTGAATATTGAAGGTCATGAAACATCTTCCAAAACTTCAGTCAACATGTCTTTGACAAGCAAGAAGATAGCTGATAGCATAGAGGGAACATACCTCAACTTAAAAAAGGCCATAAAAACCTACAGCTAATATCGTACTCAATGGTGAAAAGCTAAAAGCATTTCCTCTAAGATTGGAAACAAAATAAGACAAGTGACTTGCTACTTTTATTCAACATAGTTTTGGAAGTCCTAGCTATGGCAATCAGAGAAGAAAAAGAAATAAAAGGAATCCAAATGGGAAAAGAAGTTAAACTCTCACTGTTTCCAGATGACATGATACTATACATAGAAAATCCTAAAGACACTACCAGAAAACTACTCGAGCTCATCAATGAATTTGGTAAAGTTGCAGGTTACAAAATTAATACACAGAAATCTGTTGCATTTTTATACACTAACAATGAAAGATCAGAAAGAGAAATTCAAGAAATAATTCCATTTACCATTACATCAAAAAGAATAAAATAACTAGGAATAAACCTACCTAAGGAGATAAAAGACCTGTACTCTGAAAACTATAAGATGCTGATGAAAGAAATTGATGATGACACAAACAAATGGAAAGATATACCATGTTTTGGATTGGAAGAATCAACATTGTCAAAATGACTATACTACCCAAGGCAATCTACAGATTCCATACAATACCTATCAAATTTTAAAATGGCATTTTTTACAGAACTAGAACAAAAAAATCTTAAAATTTGTGTGGAGACACAAAAGACCCTGAATAGCCAAAGCAACCTTGAGAAAGAAAAACAAAGTTGGAGGAATCATTCTCCCTGACTTCGGACTATACTACAAAGCTATAGTCATTAAAACAGTATGGTACTGGCACCAAAAACAGTAATATAGATCAATAGAGCAGGATAGAAAGCCCAGAGACAAACCCACACACCTATGGTCAATTAATCTGTGGCAAACGAGGCAAGACTATACAATGGAGGAAAGACAGTCTCTTCAATAAATAGTGTTAGGGGACTTCCCTGGTGGTGCAGTGGTTAAGAATCCGCTTACCAATGCAGGGGACACAGGTTCAATCCCTGGTCCTGGAAGATCCCACATGCTGCAGAGCAACCAAGCCTGTGCGCCACAACTACTGAGCCTGTGCTCTAGAGACCACGAGCCACAACTACTGAGCCCATGTGCCACAGCTACTAAGGCCCACTTGCTCTAGGACCTGTGCTCCACAACAAGAGAAGCCACTGCAATGAGAAGCCCATGCACCACAACGAAGAGTAGCCCCCGCTTGCCACAACTAGAGAAAGCCCACACAGCAATGAAGACCCAATGCAGCCAAAAATAAATAAAATTAAAAAAAAATAGTGCTGGAGAAACTGGACAGCTAAATGTAAAAAAATTAAAGTAGAACATTCTTTAAGACCATACACGAAAATAAACTCAAAATGGATTAAAGACCTAATTCTGAGACCAGACACTATAAAACTCTTAGAGGAAAACATAGGCAGAACATTCTCTGATATAAATTGCAGCAAGAGCTTTTTTGATCCATCTCCCAGAGTAATGGAAATAAAAACAAAAATAAACAAATGGGACCTAATTAAACTCAAAAACTTTTGCACAGCAAAGGAAACCATAAACAAAATGAAAAGACAACCCACAGATGGGAGAAAATATTTTCAAATGATGTGACCGACAAGGGATTAGTCTCCAAAATTTACAAACAGCTCATGCAGCTTAATATCATCAAAATAGACAACCCGATTAAAACATGGGCAGAAGACCTAAATAGACATTTCTCCAAAGTAGACATACAGATGGCCAAGAGACACATGAAAAGATGTTCAACATCACTAATTCTTAGAGAAGTGCAAATCAAAACTACAATGAGATATCACCTCACACCAGTTAGAATGGCTATCATCAAAAAATCCACAAACGGGCTTCCCTGGTGGCGCAGTGGTTGAGAGTCCGCCTGCCAATGCAGGGGACACAGGTTCGTACCCCGGTCCGGGAAGATCCCACATGCCGTGGAGCGGCTGGGCCCGTGAGCCATGGCCGCTGAGCCTGTGCATCCAGAGCCTGTGCTTCGCAACAGGAGAGGTCACGACAGTGAGAGACCCGCGTACCACAAAAAAAAAATTTAAAAATCCACAAACAATAAATGCAGGAGAGGATGTGGAGAGAGGAAACCCTCCTACGCTGTTGGTGGGAATGTAAATTGGTGCAGCCACTATGAAGAACAGTATGGAGGTTCCTTAAGAAACTAAAAATAGAGCTACCATGTGATCCTGTAATCCCACTCCTGGATATATATCTGGAGAAAATCATGGTCCAAAGGGATACATGCACCAAAATGTTCATTGCAGTGTTCTTTACAATAGCCAAGACATGGAAGCAGCCTAAATGTCCATTGACAGAAGAATGGATAAAGAAGGTGTGGATGTGTTACATATATACAATGGAATATTACTTAGCCATTAAAAAGAATGAAATAGGGCTTCCCTGGTGGCGCAGTGGTTGAGAGTATGCCTGCCAATGCAGGGGACGCGGGTTCGTGCCCCGGTCTGGGAAGATCCCACATGCCGCGGAGCAGCTGGGCCCGTGAGCCATGGCCGCTGAGCCTGCACGTCTGGAGCCTGTGCTCTGCAACGGGAGAGGCCACAACAGTGAGAGGCCCACGTACCGCAAAAAAAAAAAAAAAAAAAAATGAATGAAATAATGCCATTTGCAGCAACATGGATGGACTTAGAAATTGTCATACTGAGTGAAGTAAGTCAGACAAAGATAAATATTGTATGATATCACTTATATACAAAATATAAGAAATGATACAAATGAACTTATTCACAAACAGAAACAGACTTACAGACTTAGAGAACGAACTTATGGTTACCAGAGGGAAGGGCAGGCAGGGGGGACAGATAGGGAGTTTGGGACTGACATGTACACATTGGTATACTTAAAATGGATAACCAACAAGGACTTACTGAATAGCACAGGGAACTCTGCTCAAAATTCTGTAACAGCTAATTGGGAAACGAATTTGGAAAAGAGTAGATACACATATATGTATACTGAATCACTTTGCTGTACACTTGAAACTAACACAATATTGTTAATGAACTGTACCCCAATATAAAATAAGTTAAAAATAAAACGTCGAGGATTGGCTCTCAAAGTGTGTCTGAGGCTGAAATGTCTCTATTTACAGAGCTAGGGAAAACTCTAGGGGTCACTTCCTGTTACCCAATCAGCACAGTGATTGGATAAATGTCATGGAAGGAACTATTTTAGAGAATCCGAATAGATTCAGTTTCCCATGGAAACTCCAATAGGAGAAACCATGATTTATTAAAGAGGCCTCCACATTGGTTTGGTGGTAGATTTTCTTTATTGTATTTTATCTATTTTAGACTTTATGGGTTGCATTTTGGGGGGAAACAGATTGGTTTTCCTGATCTAGGGAATTTTTTCTCATTGCCTGGAGAGTTTGAGGGAGTCAGAGAATTGAGATCTGGTAGTTGTAATCGAATTGGGTTACCTAATCTATTTTTCTTTTTTTCATGAAATAAGTCTTAAAAGACTTTTTGTCTAAAATCAGCTGATGAGCTAAAGTGTGCGAAGAACCTATTTCGGAGTAGGCATTTAGAAAACCAGAGGTTGTACACCAGTAGGGAAAAATAATGACACCTATCAATTTAGGGAACCTTCCTTCTTCTAAATAACTAAGGAAGCAATACGCAAACAAGTATAGAGGGTACAAATCTCAACGAAATAAAGGCCACATGGACAAAAACACAGCTATTATCTACTCCATGTAGAAAATCTTGGAGAAGGAAATACGCAAACACTCTTTGACAGAAATGTATTTGTTTATTTGAAATTTAAATTTCATTGATTATCCTATGTTTAATCTGGCCGCCCTACCTGGAACATCCTATTTTACAAATCATGCCTAACATGAAGACAATCAGCAGTAGCCTCAGTTTCATGCTGAAGTACTAAAAGCCAATGAGACATGCATTCATTGGAAGAAAAAGAACAACACAAAGCAAAAACTTATAAGAAAATAGGCTATATAAAGAAGAAAACAAAAGCCAAAGGGAAAATAAGTCATCACTCAAAGATCCTCCTAATTCATGTGGATGGAACCCAACTGGGTTCCAGTATCCTCCTAAGTTCTTCACATGTCATCCATCCTTTGTATCTCAGAGGTGACAAGTCATCCTGAATTTCCTTCTTGGAGCACAAGGGACTTGGATCTGAGAGCAGAGTCCCGGGTGAGTCATTTTTTTAAAAATTTATTTTATTTATTTATTTTTGGCTGTGTTGGGTCTTCATTGCTGCGCTTGGGCTTTCTCTAGTTATGGCGAGTGGGGGTTACTCTTCGTTGCAGTGTGTGGGCTTCTCATTGTAGTGGCTTCTCTTGTTGTGGAGCACGGGCTCTAGGCGTGCGGGCTTCAGTAGTTGTGATGTGGGGGCTCAGTACTTGTGGCTTGCGGGCTCTAGAGCGCAGGCTCAGTACTTGTGGCGCACGGGCTTAGTTGCTCCGCGGCATGTGGGATCTTCCCGGGCCAGGGCTCGAACACGTGTCCGCTGCATTGGCAGGCGGATTCTTAACCACTGAGCCACCAGGGAAGCCCCTGGGTGAGTCATTTTGAATGTGTTTTCTGGTGGCATTTGAAACTTCCCAGCTGACGGAGGGCGCTGTGACACTCGGGGCACACGTACGGTTTGAGCCCAGAGTGGGTGCATCGGTGAACGCTGAGGTTCCCTCTGTGGCTGAAGGCTTTGTCACAGTGCTCATATCGGAAAGGCTTCTCCTTGGTGTGGGTCCTCTTGTGAGCACGCAACGTGGAGTTGTGGGTTAACTTCTTGGGGCAGAGATCACAGCAGTATGGCTTCTCGCCTGTGTGGATCCACTCGTGAGTTTACAGGTCGGAAGACTGCATGGACCCTTCGGCACAGATATTGCATTGAAAGGGTCTCTCTCCTGTGTGTGTCCTCTGGTGAAGGGTAACCTGATATTGACAAGGAAATCTCTTCTTGCATACCCTACATTAATAGAGTGCCTATCCCTGGGCTCCTTTTCCCTCAGGAAGACTTGTTGGTCCCACTGTGCTAGGTGAAACAACAGAATGGGACTCAAATTGTCCTGAGAACTGTCCTTTGTACAAAGATGTGGCTCCTTTTTTTTTTAAATAAATCTATTTATTTATTTATTTTTGGCTGCGTTGGGTCTTCGTTGCTGTGCACGGGCTTTCTCTAGTTGTGGCACGCGGGGGTTACTCTTCGTTGCAGTGTGTGGGCTTCTCATTGTGGTGGCTTCTCTTGTTGAGGAGCATGGGCTCTAGGCGCACAGGCTTCAGTAGTTGCGGCACATGGGCTCTGTAGTTGTGGCTCACAGGCTCTAGAGCTCAGGCTCAGTAGGTGTGGTGCACGGGCTTTGTTGTTCTGCAGCATGTGGGATCTTCCCGGACCAGGGCTCGAACCCGTGTCCGCTGCACAGGCAGGCAGATTCTTAACCACTGCACCACCAGGGAAGTCCTTGTGGCTCCTTCTTGATGCACTTCATGGGAACTGGGAATGTTGGCCAGTTTCCTTTTGAAACGTCTGAGACCCCTTGGAGAGCCTCTTCTGTATCCACTCTTAGTCGAAACTTCTCCTTCTGGAACACAAGAGGAAAACATTCAGCATTCACATTTGAAATATCAATTCCTTCTTGGGGATTCTTGCCGCCCTCTACCCTCCCAGAATGTGCTGAAAGAAGAGATTCAGCACACAACATTTAACAAGGAGCGTTTTCCGTGGTGCCAACCTCACTGGAACCCAGCACTGATGTTGGCTGAGGACTTCCCATCAACCAAAATACCTAAGAGTCTAGATTATTAAACACCCTGGAAAGGTAATGATGGAGAAGTTTGGCATTAGAGAACCAGCTACCCCCTGCCCCCCACAAGGAATGTTAATGCTGGGTACCCAGCTCCGTGCCACCATTGGAAGCAAGTCACTAACTCCTCTGGATTCCAAGTTTTTATACTCACCACGACGCTTTGGAAGTTCAAGCTCTTGAGACTGACGGGTTCTTGTCTCTTCCGTGTCTTCCATCAGGTCCTTCTCCAAGTTTTCCTTGGGTGTCACACCCTCTAATTCACCTGTTTCAGGAATGATCTCTGGCAGGAGACCTTTCTGGTCCTGTCAATGGATAACCAAGCAGAGTCAATAACCCATCCATCTTAGCCCATAGAAAGCTCTGTCTCCTCTTCCCTCATCCCCCTCATATCCTAGTCTAAGACTCCAACTTTCTAAATATAATTTTGGGGGATATACCCTGACTTCTTCTGGGCCACCCTAACACCCAGATTGATAATTGTCTCCTAATTCCCAAGTCTGTCCTTAATCTATACTGACCCCATCTTGCAATCCAGTCCGGACATCACAGTTGGCACTGTGAATTCGCTACGCATATGTCTCTCCAAGTCATCGCAAATTCTCTCTGCCCCTGACTCTGGAGCAAAGGACTCTAGGTCCAGGTCTCCCAACTTCAGCACATTTTGATACATTGCCTAGATTTGTCTTTATGATGACAGTTGTCCTGTGAATGGTATGATGATGAGCAGCAAATCCCTAGTCTCTACTCACTAGAAAACAATAGCATCCCCCACCCCCATCCCCATTTGGACAAATCAACTGTCTCCAGACATTCTCTAATATCTTCTGAGAGGCAAAACCACTCCAATTGGGAACTCCTCATTCAACTCAAGGGATTAACAATATTCCAAAATAAGAAGTGCCTCTGAGGAAAACGACCATGGGGAAACAGCTGTCAAAGAATTCACCCGTGGCAAATTGACCCAGCACCATCCCATTGAGACAGGATTTCTTCCTCCTCACGCTTATGGCCACAAGCTTTCATGGCGGAGGGACAAAGATGGATGAGTCTTCATTCTCACACTGTCTTGAAAATGTCTAGGAACCGAATGCATCCATGGGAATTCATGGAGTCAATGGGTCCATTTCTGTCCTTTGCCAAATCTACCAATTACTCTAGCAGCCACGCCCGTCTGAACCTCTTTTACCTTCTCCCAGACTCTCTCTAGGTATCAGCACATCACACACTCACCCGCCCTCTTGACAGTTCTTTGGCTCTTGCTGGATTCTGCAGCTCTTGGCTTACCTGCTGGCCATTCTTTGGAGGTATCTCACTAACAAGGGATTGGGGATCCCTGGGTAGGTCTTTCTCATCGTTTGTGTCACTGAGCTCAATTTCAAACGTCTCAATATCCAAGCTTTGCACAAGATATTCATCTCCTTGTATGCGAACTGTAGTCTGTGAGGGAAAAACTAAATTGAGATTGGTCTCCTATAAGACCTGGAAAGTAGCTCTCAAGGCATCCGATGACATCATACCACACAAGCATACGTTTTTTTTTTTGTTTGTTTGTTTAAAAGATCAATATCTCTCAACGATGCCCAACGCAAACTCTCACCCATTTGGGAATCACTGATTTAGAGTCAATCACTCAGGTCCTATCTGTTCAATCCCCAGCTTGCAGATCCCATCCCACCTCTCCCTTTCCCATACCAATCATAAGGGTCCAACTCACCCATTTCCTGGGTTTCTGGTTATTTCTTAGTATGTCCTCCATGTCTTTGCAACTCTGCACTCCACTTTCCTTGACTAAGACCTGGCACTCCAGCAGCATGCAGATCATAAACTGATCCAGCACTAGCTTGTCCATCGTCTGCTCCTTTGTGTGAAGATCTGGCATCAGTTACTAATGGCAGAGCTCACAGAGTCTCCTCAGATCCTGGACGGGGTCGGATTCCTCTGAGCTTCTAAATGTTCTGAAGCGAACGTGCCACATCTCCCAGTCACAGTCTGGCTTTTCCATAAGTGTATGTTGGCATGGCAGAGACACTGGTGACTCTGAACTAGGGCCTCTGGGGAGTTTTCCACGACCCTGGAAAAATGTCTGGTCCTCAGCCATATTGAGGGAGGAATTTTCCAATAGGACTCTGAGCAAACGCTTCTAGAAGCTGGTGGCCAGTTGACCCCTATGGAAAGGGATTTCCTCTGCTTTTCCTCTGCAATAGAGTCACTGTTCAGAAGGCTGGGGACAAAAACAAACAAACAAACAAAAAGAATGAACCTGATGTCTTTCACTTTATTCCACCTTTCCATCTCTCCTACATCCCTCATCCCAGTATTGGACACCACTCCCCCACTGTTTCAATATTTGATACCAGGAACTATAATCCATTCTGTTATTCTTCTGACATCCACCTTTATAGCAAAGCAAAAAAGTATCTGGTCAAAAATGTCTATAGGGCCGCGGTTCAGAAACTTGTTGAAAAAATGAACCACAACACACCACACCACACCAACGTGTGTGGAAACATTCTTCTCATCTCACAGAAGAGTTCAACAATCAACCATAGTTAATGTGGGGTTTGAGGGAGATCCATTGCTTTCACAAGGTCTCTGAGCTAATGCAAGGTGAATAGGAAGCCAAAGCTTTCTGAAGCCCGCCTCCATCTGTCCTGATTTCTAAGGACTCTCTTTAGACATTCCCTCTTGTCACTTACCCCTTCGAACCCTCTTGCCTTCAGTCTCCTCAAGTCAGGGACTGGCTCTCAAAATGTGTCTGAGCTGAAATGTCTCTATGTAGAGCTGGGGGAAATTCCAGGGGTGCATTCCCATCACCTCATCATCCCAGTGACTTGATAAAGGTCACGGAAGGAACCATTTTAGATAATCCGGGTAGATTCAATTTCCCATGAAAACTCCATCAGGAGAAACCTTGATTTATTCAAGAGGCCTCCATATGATTTGGAGGGTGCTGGAGGAAAAGGAACCCTCCTACACTGTTGGTAGGAATATAATATGGCTCACAGTCACTATGGAGAAGAGTGTGGAGGTTCCACAAAAAACTAAAACTAGAGCTACCATATGATCCAGCAATCCAATTCCTGGACATAAATCTGGAGAAAATAATCATTGGAAATTATACACGCACCACAATATTCATTGCAGCACTATTTACAATAGTCAAGACATGGAAGCAACCTAAATGTCTATCAACAGATTAATGGGTAAAGGAGATGTGGTATATATACACAATGAAATATTATTCAGATAGAAAAAAAAGAATGAAGTAATGCTACTTGCAGCAACATGGATGGACCTAGAGATTATCATCCTAAATGAAGTAAGTCAGAGAAAGACAAATATAATATGATTTGTGGAATCTAAAAAAATGATTCAAATCAGCTTATTTACAAAACAGAAACAGACTCACAGACATGGAAAACAAACTTATGGTTACCAAAGGATAAATATGGTGGGGAGAGATAAATTAGGAGTTTGGGATTAACACATACACACTACTATATATAAAACAGACAACCAACAAGGATCTACTGTATATAACAGGGAACTGTACTCAATATTTTGCAATAACCTGTATTTGAAAAAAGTCTGAAAAAGAATTGATATATGTATACGTATAACTGAATCACTTTGCTGTACACCTGAAACCAATATAATTTTGTAAATAACTATACTTCAATATAAAATAAAAATTAAAAAGAAGAAAGTAGGTGATTAGACCCAAGTTCAGTTTGATAGCAGATACTAGACGTTTTTAAAACATCTGCTAGCTACAACCTTGTGGTTTCAATATTTCCCCTTGCAATTCTAAAGCCATTTCCAATTCCAACCAATGCTTGTTTACAAACACCCTTACATCTTGACTGCTCCAATTGTAATTCTTGACAAACGATTTATGGAACTAACTGTGGCCTTCCGTTTTTTGCCTTTATAACCTTCCTCCATTTTGTAGTCCAGGGGAACTCAATGCACGTGCTTCTCGAATCTGTGTCTCCCAGCTGCAGTTGTATCAAGCCCCAAATACATGCTTCTTTCTTTCATTCAGGCCTTTGTTTCTGAAATTTTGGTTAACACTCATAACACATAAAAGTATGTAATTGACTATGTTGTCATTAGTTTTTACTGTCTGTCTCCTTTGACTGGAAGTTCAGACTCACGAGGGCAGGCATCTTTGACATTTTGAATATTGATGTGTCCCATGCAGCCAAAATAGTACTTGGAATGGGATAGGCACTTAATGAGTGTTGGTTAAGGAGGGAATAAATATGGTGGGACAGATACTTGTTTGTTTTTAGGCAAAGCTATCTGCTGTCTTTTCATGTCCCCTAAGGCTGTACTAAAAAATAAGATTTAAATATATAATGAATCGCAATTTAGAAAGCCATTTCCACAGGCTAGCCAAGTTTCCTGTGTAATTACGTGCTCTGCTTCATTCCCTCACTTCTCAGACTTCAATGTTCCTTCAGTCTTCACTGAGACCCTAACCTTGTTCACATGGCCAAGAGCTATTTCAGCAACCACTTTTTAAAAATTTTTATTTCTTTATTTTTTTGAGGCACGCGGGCCTCTCACTGCCGTGACCTCTCCCGTCGTGGAGCACAGGATCCGGACGCGCAGGCCCAGTGGCCATGGCTCACGGGCCCAGCCGTTCCACGGCACGTGGGATCCTCCCGGACCAGGGCACGAACCTGTGTCCCCTGCATCAGCAGGCGGACTCCCAACCACTGTGCCATTAGGGAAGACCTAAGCAACCACTTTTGAGTAACTAAAATTATGGTCGATATCAGCACTTTCAACATTTCACAAATATTTTTCTGAGATAATCTCAAGTCTCCATGCATTGTCACTGCAATTGCAGGTGAAATTATATTGACTACCCAGCAAAGAAAGTAGATCATGTAGTCCAGTCCTTTATCTCTGGGTTCAGAGGCCCCCTTTCCAAATAAAGTATGACTGTGACCATAGAGTCACACTCCAGGCAGAAAGCAGCAAGTGGTAAGTCACTCTTCTTTTCAGTCAGGTAGAACTTGGCTTCTCAAAAAGAACTGGGGCTTCCCTGGTGGCACAGTGGTTAAGAATCCGCCTGCCAATGCAAGGGACACGGGTTCAAGCCCTGGTCCGGGAAGATCCCACATGCTGCAGAGCAACCAAGCCTGTGTGCCACAACTACTGAGCCTGCGCTCTAGAGCCCATGAACCACAACAACTGAGCCCGCGTGCCACAGCTACTGAAGCCTGCACACCTAGAGCTGGTGCTCTGAAACAAGAGAAGCCACTACAATGAGAAGCCCACACACCACAGTGAAGACCCAACACAGCCATAAATAAATAAATAAATTTATACAATAAATAAATAAATAAATTAGAACTGAATATATATCAAAATGTGGAGTAAGAAGTATGTGTCTGTCACTGGATGGGACACCGTCACTGGCTCTACGTTTTTTGTGAGGGAACCAGAGACACAGCACGTGGTCCACCTGCTTTTGGCCACCCCACATTCCTTCTCTGTCTTGCCAGTCATGGCCGTGTCTGGAGCCTTTGCTCGCTTGACCCTGACCGAACACAGTGAAACTCTTAAGTTGAGTGTAAAGCTTCAGCTTGTATGTATTGGAAGTGCAATAAGACACTGTTTATTAGACCTTAAGTATGGCTGGATGCACTTTGTGTCTGAGCAACACCCAGGTATCATGTGCCCACTTGGTTTTGTAGGTTCGGGGAACATCTGGAATATTATGTCTCTGTACCTCTCTGTGATCAGCACAGACTACATTCCACGCAAATCTGGGTGCGTCCCCTTTAAGAAGTGTGAAACCCCGCCCTGGTACTGAGAGATTCTGGACACTCCTTCCCAGCAACCCTCTGGGTGAGGCGGAACTTTTCCGGAGGCGGGGAGTACCGCCCCTTGCTAGGGCCCGGAGTGCTGTGAACTACATTACCCGAAAGGCACTGCTCCTGAGCGTCGACCTAGAGGACCGCGTCTGAGCGGGTTTTCTGGCGTGGACGGCGGGCGACATTTTGTAAGCTCGGGTCTGTTCACCGGTGGTGAGCTTCGCAACACTAGGCCGGCGCGAGGTCAGGGAGGCTGGAGGGCGTTGTGCTGGCTGCTCTGAGGCGGGTCTGAGGCTCGGTGTGGGCGCCATCCGCATTGACTCCGTCTCGGGGCCGGGATAGGGACCGCAGGGCCTGGGCCCCTGCTTCGCCCACAAACTGTGCTGGAGGGGCCGCGCTGATGGATCCGATTCAGGTAAATGCTGCGCCCCCCGGGCCCTCAGCCAACTCTTCTTATTCTGCAGAATTTTTGTTCTTAGTAATATTCTCTTACAAGTGTCCTATATTTATATTTATTTGTCCCGCCAAACCTTGTCTTTCTGAATATTGAAATATTACCCGTGTAGAAAAAAATTGCAGAGAACTTCCCAGTGTAGTTGAATAAGCAGCTCTAAAATTGATATTCGGCCACTGCTCAAGTCAAGAAATGCGATATAAATAGGACCTCAGAAGCCGCCAGTGGGGTCCTTCAAAACGATTATCCCCATCCCCCAAAAGTTAAGGTATTGTCTGATGTTTTAAGTAAACTTTTCTTTTTTAAAAATTTATTTATTTATTCATTTTTGGCTGCATTGGGTCTTTGTTGCTGCGCGCGGGCTTTCTCTAGTTGCAGAGATGGGGGCTGCTCTTCGTTGCGGTGCGCGGGCCTCATTGCGGTGGCTTCTCTTGTTGTGGAGCACGGGCTCTAGGCACGTGGGCTTCAGTAGTTGTGACATGCGGTCTCAGTAGTTGTAGCGCACAGGCTTAGTTGCTCCGTGGCACGTGGGATCTTCTCGGACCAAGGCTCGAACCTGTGTCCCCTGCGTTGGCAGGCGGATTCTTAACCACTGCAATGCCAGGGAAGCCGCCTTCTTGCTATTCTTTTTTTTAAAAAATAAATTTATTTATTTATTTTTGGCTGTGTTGTGTCTTCGTTGTTACACGCAGACTTTCTCTAGTTGCGGCGAGCGGGGCCTACTTTTTGTTGCGGTGCGCAGGCTTCTCATTGGGTGGCTTCTCTTGTTGCGGAGCACGGACTCTAGGTGCGCGGGCTTCAGTAGTTATGGTGTATGGGCTTAGTTGCTCCGCAGCACGTGGGATCTTTCTGGACCAGGGCTCGAATCCGTATCCCATGCATTGGCAGGCAGATTCTTAACCACTGCGCCACCAGGGAAGCCCCTGCTATTCTTGATACTTTTGCCAACTACGTGGAAATTATTCCACGACTGTAGTTTACCTTCGCTCAATTGTTTTAAAACTTTTTATGAATGGAATCAAGTAAATATTGTGATGTGTTTTCCTTCATTTGCAAAACATGGCATGACTTTACTCATGTTTTTCATAGCTGTCCGTTAATTTTTATGTGTGTGTGCAGTATTCTTTACTATGGATATATGAGTAAAATGTCCTTTGAAATTCTGCTGTTGAAGGCTTTTTTGTTTTGTTTTGTTTTGCTTTGTTTTTTGGTCTGCTTTCTGTATTTTTTTTAACATCTTTATTGGAGTATAATTGCTTTACAGTGGTGTGTGCTTTCTGTATTGATAAACATTGCTACTGTAGTCATATCTGCCATGTCTTCTGGCGTATATCAAGCATACATTTGTCTAGGGTGTATGTTAAAATTATTATTGTATTTAAATGAACATTTCCACTTTTTGATCTTGTTTTGCTCCATGTTACTAATTTTAGCTTAGGTCTTTGAATGAGATGATTCTACTTAATCTATTCCATAGTTACATTTTTTAAAGGAATAGTTTATTTATTTATTTTGGCTGCACTGGGTCTTAGTCGCGGCACACAGGATCTTCATTGCGGCACGTGGACTCTTCCTTGTGGCATGTGGACTGTTATTTGTGGCATGTGGACTCCTTAGTTGTGACATGCAGAATTCTATGTTGTGGCATGTGAACTCTTAGTTGCGGCACACATGTGGGATCTAGTTCCTTGACCAGGGATCAAACCTGGGCCCCTGCATTGGGAGCGCTTTACCCACTGGACCACCAGGGAAGTCCCCCTTAGTTACATTTTGACACACACTTATTATGTATTAGGTAAACTTACAGTCTTACATTGTACGTCCACTTAGAGAGTTTGTGCTTTTTCAGTGATTGTACTCATAATAATATATATTTTACTGTTAAGTTTTCTTACTCTGGTGGTATTGGAAGAGAAAATGATTAAGAAATATCTTGTTAAAATACTTGTTTGAAGGGGGACAAAGTGAATCATTGTGAGGGTAATAAGTTATAAGGCTTCAAATCCCTTTCAAGACGTTTAGAAAGCAAGAAGATATTTCCATAGAGGATGGAATAGAGGTCAGGTCCTATAGCTTGTTTCCTTTCTCTTAAGATTATTTTATTTTACTTTACTTTTACTTTACTTTTTTCCCCACCATGTTGCTTGTGGGATCTTGCTTCCCAGACCAGGGATCAAACCTGCATCCTCGTCAGTGAAAGCACGGAGTCCTAATCACTGGTTTGCCAGGGAATTCCCCTCTCTTAAGTTTAAGTTATCAGAAATGACAACCGGTTATCCCAAACTGCTGAAGGGCAAGCACTTTTACTCTGATTCTAGCAACAACCCCTTTATCACAGATTCACTTTGGATGTGAAGCCAGTAAGCAGTAGTTCCATTCTCTATCACATGCGAAAAAAGCATTTAGGAAATTACAAATAATCTCTGAACATTTGTGGGGAAAAAAATGGATATATCAAAGAATAGGAATAAATGAAAAAAGTACATGTTCTTGAATCTTATTATGTAATGTTATAATAATTTCAAATCAGAACTTAATCTATGGATTATGTAAGTTGGAATTTTATATAAAACAATTTTTAACATAACCAAAGTAAAATTTGAAAAGGAAGTATAAAAACTCCTTGTCAGCTGTTATGGCCAACGACAAGCCACAAGAAGAGAAAAATGCGTTATTGGCAAGGGAGAGACAGAATAAGGGAATCAAATGCAAGTGTCAGAAATAGCTGTACATGAAATGAGTCTTAATTTTGATATTTGTGGCTTAGGGATATAATAGTGTTATATATCCTGGCACAACCATTTCTTTGCCAACATGATCCTGTATTCTTTTTTCTCATTGGGCTCCAGTCACACTGTCCTCATAGATGGTAGTCAAACATGTCAGAGGTGACTCTGACAAAGAGTCTTTGCACTTGTGTTTTCCACTTCTGGAAAGTCTTTTCTCAAGATATCCTCATGACTTTATAGCACAACTCCAAAATACTTTCTGCCCTCTTTTACATGCTTTGTTTTTCCCTTAAGTATTTGCCTTTGCCTGAAATATTAAATGTTCACTCACTAATCTTCTTTTTTGTCTATTTTGCTGATGAGAATTAATATTACATGGCCCTAGTCTTCCCACAGATTCCACATTCAACAGAACCACTTATGAACACTGCACCAGTGAGTGTAGGTGTCCTGAAAGTATTTTGCTGTCACTCTTCCTGGACTTGGTGGCTGTAGACCCTAGAGAAACCCTCAGCCCATGTTTCCAAGTCCAGGCCAGAGGTTATATGGACAGATTCCCATTTTTAGCAGCCAGTGGACTAGGATGTGAAAGGTTGTCTTAGGTACGGGGGTAGTACGTACAAATGTTTGAGGATGAGATTGAGATGGGAGTGTTTTAGGACTTGTAGGTCTCTGTTAATGTCTGGTGAGAACAGAGAACAAGGGGGCCAGAGTCAGGCCTAGGATGGTAGCCTGAGAAGTTGGGTTTTTGTTCTGAGAATGATGGCAGATATGGAATTTTTGGAACAGGGGGGAAAAGTGATGTGACTTAGGTTTTAAGAGGTTACCTCTGGCTGCAGTGTGCACAGCAGATTCGGGGGAAGGAAGACAAGGAGATAATCAAGAAGGCTCTTGTAATCATCTAGAAGCACATTTGTTGTGCCTGGACGAGAGTGACAGATGTAGAGGTAAGAAATACTTGGCTTCTGGATTTGTTTCTTAAGTAGAAGTGGACCAGATTTTCTAATGTGGAGGGCTCACAGATGACTCCAAAAGTTTTTTTCCCTTTGCATCTGGAAGGGGGTATGTGCCATGAACTGGGATGGGGAAGTCAGTGGTAGGAGTCATTTTCAGTGAGAATATTAGGAATTGGCTTTTGGCTGTGTTGAGTCTCAAAAGTTCCATTGACTCCCAGGTATAGGAGACAACTGGCTGAACATGCAGCACTAGAGTGCTGGGGGAGGCTTCAGGATGCCCTTATGGGACAAAGGAAGAGACTTGGGCTGTCAGAAAGAACTACAAGAGCAGTGAACATCAACCGGAAGGTGGGGGTAGGGAAAGTCCAGCGGGTGGCCCAGGTTTTTATGGGGGAGTGGCCATGAAATTAATGCAGAGGGAAAGCAGTAATGGAGGTGAAGTGATAGCAAAGTCAGGCTGGTGCTTATTTCTCCTCCTATGCACTGACCAGACTTTTGTGGTGGAACTTGGGAAGTTTCTGTCACAATGTCAGATGAGTTTTACCTAAGGTGTGTCAAGTGGGTGTGGATTTTGAATGGGTGTTATACGGACAAAGATTGTAACTGTTGAAGAGACATAACTTGCAATATAAAAGTGGAACCTGACCAGGCGTATTTAGATCTGCATGTTTTGACTGAGGTTAAAGTTAGGAACAAGGCCTGGTGGGGAAGCATTCAGAACAGGGCTGGGGAACCGCCAGTGGAGAGTTGGGGTATGGCGGGATCCTGTTGCATTGGCAGGAACTTTCTGATGCTGCGTGCATAAGGGTATGTGAGGAGGCAGGAGACATGCCAATTTTGTGGGCCAGGTGGTGGTGATGGGTATCAGATGTATGAGGAGTTAGCCAGTGAGTAATACGCATGTGGGGAAGGTGTGTGACCAAATTGCCCCAGAGCCCTCATACCAGGAGTTTAAGAGAGGACGATGAGCCCAAGTTTGTTTGTGTCTAGGAGACATGATCCTGGGGCCTCTCAGGCTGTTGTCTTGCTGGAGAGGGAGGGAGCCCTGAATACCAGGCCAACAGCTTAGATGGCATCTATCTGTCCACCTGCCTGTTGTTGCTGAGAGTTGTACCTAGTGCTCAAGGAAGTATGAAGAGTTATTAGGTACCAGTGCCCTCTAAGTTAGGGAGCTGGGGAGGATGATGAACCCAGAGTGAGTATGGGTTAGGGGTACTTATGGGGTCCTGGGGAGAGAGGCTGCTTATGTACACATCTGTCCCCATCATCACAGGGCTCTGTGACCTTTGAGGACGTGGCTGTGTACTTTTCCCAGGAGGAATGGAGGCTTCTTGATGAGGCCCAGAGACTCCTGTACCGTGATGTGATCCTGGAGACCTTTGCACTTGTTGCATCATTGGGTAAGGCCCTCACACCTATCCCAGCATCCTGGGCAGGTCTCTGCCTTTCCCCTTTTTTCCAAGGACAACTCTGTTCTTTTCACAGCTAGACAGTGACCACATCTCTATTACTGCTTCCTTTTCAGCTGTGCTGTGGGTGCCAAGGCTGAGTGAGTGTATATACAATCTCCTTTCAGAAGTATCCCCAATACCAGATGCTCTGAAGGTTTTTCAGCGAAGGTTTTCTGGGTCAAATGACTTGGAATTAGTTCAATGGGTTCCATTAGTCTCAGCCACTCCCTGTTAAGTTGACTCTGTAGACCCATACACCACCATGCTCCAGGCTGTGCCCTTTAGCTAACATTTCCTGGGGTCTCACTATTTCAGGAATTGTTGGGACTCAATGTGGTAACTGTTTGTGGGGTCCACTTGGCTGTTGCTGTGAGACCTTCCTCAAAGATTTTTTTTGTGATATTATTTTTCTTTCCTGAGGTTGTTTTGGGATTGGTTCCCCCTGGGCCAGTACTGAGCTGTCGTGTCTTTCACTTAGGACTTGCATTTTCTAGGTCCCATGTTGTTTTCCAGTTCGAGCTGGGAGATGAACCCTGGGTACATGACAGAGTGGACATGACTCCAGGCACAGCTAGAGAGACCCAAAGTGGGACCCACATTGGTGATTGGCATCAGGAGGAGGAAGTGATATCATGGCTGGGTTCAGATCATATCAGGAACACGTCCTGTGCCCCACAATGTTTTAGGACCAAGGCCAGTGACTGTGTACCTCATTTCTATCTTTCCTACCTATTCTTGATACTTTGCTCCTTCTGTCATTTCAACTCTGAATCTGAACCCAGGATTATCCCTCACCTCTCTGTCTTCCACTCTTTATTGGTCTTCTCCATCATCACTCTGATGTGCTCTCCAATATTGGCCTACATTAACATGTCATGAGTTCCCCCCGTATCCTTAAAATAGTCCTTGAACACTACCTACTCAGTGACAGTCAGATTTTCCTGAGCCTGGACAAACATTTCCACACAGCACATGTGGCACCAGCAGCCAAGGCCCTGGTGAAAACCACTCCCAGAGGAGTGAGTTGTGGACCCCAGCTCCTCTGTGTGTTCCACTCCATCCTGTGTCTTTCACCTGGTGTGTCATCCATGTTCTGTGACATGTAGAGGCCCAATACTGCACAGCAGTCCTTTCATAACCTGCCCCAGCTCTCTTGTCCTGAAAATAGTCCCATGGATTTATTCGTTTCTATGTCAGCCGCATATTTGTAATGGGGCTGCATCCTTCTACCAAAATCTACATGAAGTTCACCCACATTTCTCTGCTTTCAGGGTATTGGCATAGAGCAGAGGATGAGGAGACACCTTCTGAGCAGAAAGTTTCTGTAGAAGTGCCACAAATAAATACTTCAAAGACAGACCTGTCCACCCTGAAGTCCTATCCCTGGCAGAGGTTCTGCCTGTACTTAGAAGGAGGTTTGCATCTAGCTGAGGACCTTGGCACAAACCATGGTCAGAAACTGTGGGGCAGGTGTGAACTTTCACCAGCACAGTGGAGAGGAACTCTTTAGAAGACATGTGGGTAAGACCTTTATGAAGAGCCACACAGTCCATGCATACAAGAAGTCTTTCACATGCCAGGAGCCTGGGAAGGATTTCCCTGGTACCTCTGGCCTTCTCCAGCAGCAGGTCACTTCACCAAAAGACACCAAGTGTGTAGAGGCCTCTCACAATGGACAAAGGCAGTATAAATGCCACGAATGTGGGAAAGCCTTCTACCGGAAGTCTAGGCTTGCTCAGCACCAGAGAGTCCACACTGGAGAGAGACCTTATGAATGTGATGAATGTGGGAAAGCCTTTGGCTGTAAATACATACTTGTTCAGCACTGGAGTGTCCACACTAGAGAAAAGCCTTATGGGTGCAGCGAATGTGGGAAAGCTTTTAGCGACAAACACACACTTGTTCGGCACCAGCAAATTCACACTGGAGAAAGGCCTTACAAATGCAGTGAATGTGAGAAAGCCTTCTGTCGCAAATACAGACTTGCTCAGCACCAGAGTCCACACTGGAGAGAGGCCTTATGAGTGCTGTGAATGTGGGAAAACCTTCACCCGTAAACCCATACTATTTAAGCACCAGAGAATCCACACTGGAGAAAGGCCTTATAAGTGCAGTGAATGTGGTAAAGTCTTTAGATGCAACTCCAGCCTCATTACTCATAGAAGAATTCACACAGGGGAAAGGCCTTATGAGTGTAGAGAATGTGGGAAGTTCTTTAGCCAAAGCTCTCAACTTATTGTGCACCAGAGAATTCACACTGGAGCCAAGCCTTATGAGTGCAGTGAATGTGGGAAAACCTTCACCACTAAAAGCAAACTTGTTCAGCACCAGAGAGTCCACACAGGAGAAAGGCCTTATGAATGTGGAGAATGCAAGAGAGCCTTCAGCTGTAAACGCATGCTTGTTCAGCACCAGAGAATCCACACTGGAGAGAGGCCTTATGAGTGCAGTGAATGTGGGAAAGTCTTTAGGTACATCTCCAGCCTCATTAAACATAGAAGAATTCACACTGGGGAAAGGCCTTATGAGTAGTGAATGTGGAAAGTTCTTTAGGCAAAGCTCCCACCTTAAAGTCCACCAGAGAATTCACACTATAGCAAACACTTATGAGTGTAGTGAATGTGGGAAACATTTTAGCCAAAACTCTACTCTCATTTTGCACCAGAGAGTTCACACTGGAGCAAAGGCTTATAAGTGCAGTGAATGTGGGAAACGTTTTAGCCAAAGCTCTACTCTTATTAAGCACCAGAGTTCACATTGGAGAAAAACCACGAGTGCACTAAATGTGGTGATTTCTTCAGCCAAAACTCCCAGCTTACTCAACACAAAAAAGTTCATGCTACAGAAAGGCATCGCCAGTACAGGAAATGTGGAAAATTTTTCTGTCAAAGTCTGCTCTGACTGAGCACCAGAAACTTAACAGCCAAGATGGACCCTATGAGTGCAGTGAATGTAAGAAAGCTTTCAGCTGAAGGTCTAACCTCATTCATCACCAGAAAGTTCCTACTGGAGAAAGGCCTTCAAATGAGATGAGGAGAGCAGCGAATAAGCTGTCTTCTTAGTTAATACATCATACTGAATAGGCTCTGTGAGGGAGTCATCAACTGGAAGTTGAATGCCATACATATAAACAGCTCTAGTGTGCAGATTGCCTATGAGTACCAGGTTCGTAGGGAGCTTTTAAGTAGCTATGCTGTACTTTCTGACTTAATGTCACTGTGAGTTTCTTACATCACCCAAGTGGTAGATCCCCATTCTTGGCACCAGCCACCTCAGTGTGATCAGGGTATGTAGATCTTTGTGCTCTCTTATCCCCTTAGAAATGCATGAATAGCCTGAGCACTTGGGTGTTGTCATTCTCTTTGGTCCTGCCAGGACCAAAGCAGCTTTGACCAATGGAATCCAGTCTCGGTTCTGCTGGTGGCTCACAACTTATTTGGTGGCATTGTCTCATATCATGCTCAGGATAGGTTTTTCAAGGTCTAAGTCACTCTGTTTGGGAACTATTTGCCTCAGTTTGCTCCACTCTATACCATAATGAAGACTATTTAAGCCACCTTTCATCTTGGGGTTTGTTCACTTTCAGACTGGTGTTGAGAACCAAATTGGACTCTCAGGATGATGAGGAACTGGTTTTGTGAGTGTTCCAAACTTCTTATACCTCAATGAGGATAGTATCATGGCAGAGAATAGTTTTCACTCCAGTTTTGGTCCAATCTGTTGTCCAAGGCCTCCTACGGTAGACTGCAGGGTTCTGTGGGACTAATGTTGAATTCTGGATGTCAGAATTTTTGGCGGGTCCTGAGGTCACCTGAGATGAGGACAGTTGTGAGAACCACCAGTGATTTTCGGAGCAACATGAATGGTTCTCTTTTTCACATGGGATATCATGTCATGCCCCCAGTACTGTTCAAGAGAAGAAATTCTCTAGGTCCAGCTGGAAAAGAGCCATGTGCCATAATGTGCCCAAAGTGGTAGGCTGGTGTTCCTGAGTGTTATATTACAGGCATCAGGTGGGAACCATATTTCATACAGAAACACTCATGGAATTAATAGGGACTGAGAGACAAGCAAACAAGAAGGGATGAGCCTTTTCTAAAGTTTCATCCACAAATATTCCAGTGACTCTGTCGCTTTAGGATAATGTGTTTGAAGACATTCTCAGGAGTTCCAGAGCTGTTCCTCTCCTCCTGAGCCCCTAGTCAGTGTCAGATTGAATAATGTAAAGGTTTTAGGAATCAGCATCTGCAAACAATTTATCTCAAGGCCATTGCTGCACAGTGAAAACAGTGAGGATTGAGAGTGGAAATTGTGTAGTCCAGGCATGTGAATTTTAGTACCCAGGCAGAGTTCCTGGATAACTTAAGTGGAAAGAACTTTCACTGCTCACAAGTCTTCTTTGCTACTGCTACAGATTCCCTCCCATGGGCAAGGGGATGTGATGGGGTTAATGTGAGGTTGCCAGAGTCCTACTGAAAAGGAGATTCAGCAAAGAGATTAAGATTTTTATTTGAAGCCAATTTCTATTGAAATTTAATTAGCTGTATAGTTGGTATGCACTGAACAGAACATACCTAAAATGCACAGCTTGGTAAGTTTTAGTACTTGTAAAGCCACGGAACCATCATAATAACAAACATCTGTCACTGCCATATCTACTTTCTGACATCTCTCTCAGGGCTTTCAGGCAACTACTATTGACTGACTTTTCTCTCATTTCAATTAGTTAGTGTTTTCTAGACTTTTAATATTATTGGAGCCTTAATGTTTACTTTTGTGTTTGTCTTTTTTTATCTCCATGCATAGTTACTTTGAGAATCATCTAAGTTGCCGATGTGAATAATTCACTTTTTTCATGATAATATACTGTTTGGATATACCATTACTTCACTGGTATTGATCTGTTAAAGGATGGCGTTTTGTGGTTTCTAGTTTGTCTCACAGATAAGCTTACTATTAGCGTACATAAAATCCTTTATATGAGCACATGGTTTCATTCTAAAATGAATGACTGTACCCAAATGCATTCCCATTGACAGTATGGGAACATTCCAGTTCCCCTGTGTTCCTCACCAGTACTTGGTTGGTATGGTCAGTAGTTTGAATATTTCCTGTTTTAAAAGCATGGAGACATATCTCACTGTGGTGTGATTGCATTTCCCTAATGATTCATGATGTTGAACATTTTTGTGTTCATTTGCCAAGTGTATATCTTCTTTGACAAAATGTCTGCTTTCTTATTAGTAACTGAGAAGTTAATAAATGTGTTGGAATTTGACTTTTCTTCGGTGACTTTGCTGGGTGGAATAGGTATTTGTACTCAACATTATTACTATGTATACTCATTATTAAGATACTTCTATTACTTTAAGCCTAGACACTTAATAAAAAAGCCAACCGACCCTTCATTGTTGTGTGTGCCAATTTCCCTGGTATGAATACTCCAACTGTGGGCAATTTCAAACTGTGTGTATGAGGTTATTACTGAACCGGAGGCACAGCAAGCCAAACTCTGAGATGCCAAAGTTTGCTGGGGAGTATTTCATTCACAAGGCAGGCAAGTGAGAACACAGAAGAACAATTCTCAGATCCACCCTCCCGGTGGCAAGGTGCCTGTGATATTTAGGGGATAAAGAGGCAGGGTGGTCTTAAGTGTGGGGAAAGGGCAATCAGAGTTAGAGAAAAGCGAGGTAATTGGTGTGTACAGGTGTGTTTCATTACATGCTTCTTCACGATGCATGTTTAGAAGTGGTGTCCATAAGTGGACAACGTCACTGGCTCTACTCTTTTCTGAGGGAGCCAGAGAAGCAACAAATTGTCCCCCTGCTTCTGGCCGCCCCACATTCCTCCTTTGTGTTGTCCACCATGGCCCTGTCTGGATCCTGACCTAACACAGTGAAACTCATAAATTGAGTCTACAGCTTTAGCCTACATCCATTGGAAGAGCAATAATACAGCGTTAATTAGACCCCAGCTATGGATGGATGCACTTTGTGTCTGAGTGACAACCTGGTATCATCTGCCCATTTGGTTTTGTAGGTTTGGGGAACAACTCATATATTATGTCCGTGTACCTCTCTGTGATCATCAAAGACTACATGAAAATCTGGTGCGTCCCTTTTAAGAAGCGTGAAACCTCGCCCCCTTCCTCAGAGCCTCACTCCCAGCAACCCTGGCGGAGAGGCGGCACCTTTCCTGGAGGAGGGGAGCACCGCTCCTTGCCAGGTCCTGGAGGCCTGTGAACTACATTACCCTGAAGGCTCTGCGCCCGTTCTTCGGCGCCCCTGGACCAATAAAGGCTCAGTAAAGAGGCACTTCCGAGCTAGTGGACTGCGTCTGGGCGGCTTTTCCGGCGTCTGCCGTGGTCGTCATTTTGTAAACTCGGATGTGTTCAAAGGTTAGCAACGCAGGGCCGGCCCGAGATCAGGGAGTCAGGAAGGAACTGTGCCCGCTGCTCTGAGCTTAGTCTGAGGCTCGGCGTGGTTGCTCTTTGGCCTGACTCTCTCCCGGGTCCGGGAGGGGCGTCCGTGCTCGGGCCCCACCTTCGCCCACAAACTCTAGCGACGGCGACAGCCCAGATGTGTCGGATTCAGGTAAATGCTGCGTCATCCGGGCCTCACCCAACTCTTCTCATTCAGCAGTGTTTTATTTTATCTGTGTTCTCTTACCAGTGTTCTATAGTTATTTTTATTCCCCAAAACCTTGGTTTTCCGGATTTTCAAATATGACCTGCGTGGAAAAAGAAAATTGCAGAGAACTTCAATGTGCAGTTCAGTAAGCTCTAAAACTAATATCCGTTCACCACTCAGGTCAAAAAATGCGATATAAATAGGACCCCCAGAAGCCGCCTGCGGGGTTCTTCCAAAACAATTATCCGCATCCCCCCAAAATGAACGTACTGGCTGATGTTTCAAGTAAGCATTTTCTTTCTTTTCTTGATAGTTTTGCCAACCATGTGGGAAATATTTGATGATTCTAGTTTTGCACGCTTGTTTTAAAATTTTTTATGAATTGAATCATGTAAGAATTCTGTGTTTTTTTTCATTTGCACAATATGGTGTTATTTTACCCATGTTTTTCGTGAGTATCCATTCATTTTTCTTTCTATGAAGTATTTTATAGATATTACTATATGATTAAAATGTTTTTATAGATCCTCTTCTTAAAGGCTTTTCTTTGTTTATGGTTTTTGGTTTGCTTTTTTGTTTGGTCTACTTTCGTATTTATAAACTTCGTACTGCAGTCATATCTGCTATGTGTTCTGGGATATATAAAGAATGCACTTGTCTAGCGTGTATATTAAAGTTACTATTATATTTAAATGAACATTTCCACTTTTTGATCTTTTTTAGCTTCAAGTTACTAATTTTAACTTAGTTCTTTGAATGAGATGATTATACTTAGTCTTAATCTATCCCATAGTTGTATTTTCATACACACTCATTGTGCATTAGGTAAACTTAACAGTTTTACAGTATACAGGCACTTAGAGGGTTTTTGCCTTTTCAGTGATTTTACTCTTCTAATAGTATTTATTCTACTGGTACATCATTGTTCTCTGGTGGTATTGGAAGAGAAAATGATTAAGACATCTTGTTAAAATCCTTTTTTGGAGGGGGATATAATGAACCATGGTAAGGTTAAAAAGTTATAATGCTGGGAATCCCTATCAGGATGTTTAGAACCCAAGAACCCATGTTTATATAATGAGGGTGCAGTAAAGGTCAGGTCCTGTAGATTGTTTCCTTTGTCTTAAGTTTAAAGAGTTATCAATGATGTCCAGTTATCTCAAACTACTCTGATTCTAGCCACAACCTCTTTATCACAAATTAATTTTCTGGTGCCATTTCCTTCTCATTGCTCCCTCTCTCTCCCTCTTTTTTTGGCTGTACCATGCGGCTTGCAGGGATCTTAGTTCCGTGACCAGTAATCATACCCTTGCCCATGGCAGTGAAAACACCAGGTGAACTGGGTTTCAGCCATGTTGAGTCTCAGATGTTCCAGTGACTCCCAAATATAGGAGAAAAGTGGACAGCTGAACATGCAGTGCTAGAGTGCTGGGGAAGGCTTCAGGATGCCATTAGGCAACAAGGGAAGAGAGGCAGGCTGTCACAAAGACAGACAAGAGGAGTGATCATCAGCGGGAAGGTAGGGGGTAGGGAAAGTGCAGCAGGTGGCCCAGGTTTTTATGGGAGATTGGCCATGAAATTGATGCAGAGGTAAGGCAGAAATGGAGGTGAAGTAATAGCAAAGTCAGGCTTGTTCTTATTTCTTTTCCTATGCACTCACCAGGATTTTGTGGTAGAACTTGGGGAGTTTGTCACAACGTCAGATGAGTTTACCTAAGGTGTGTCAAGTGGGTGTGGATTTTGAATGGGTGTTATATGGGCAAAGATTGTAACTGGTGAAGAGACATAATGTGCTATATGGAAATGAACATGACCAGGCGTATTTAGATCTGCATGTTGTGACTGAGGTAGAAGTCATGAATGAGGCCTAGTGGAAAAGCCTTCAGAAGAGGACTGGGGAACCGGCAGTGGATAGTTGGGGTACAGTGGGATCCTGTTGCTTTGGCAGGCACTTTCTGATGCCATGTGCAGAAGGGTATGTGAGGAGGCAGGAGACATGCCAATTTTGTGGGCCGGGTGGTGGTGATGGGTATCAGATGTATGAGGAGGTCCACTGAGTAATATGCATGTGGGGAAGGTGTATGAAGTAATTGCCCCAGGCCCTGATACTAGGAGTATAAGAGAGAAGGATGGGGCTAAGTTTGCTTGTGTCTGGGAGACATGATAGTGGGTACACTCAGGCTGTTGTCTTGGAGGAAAGGGAAAGGGCCCTGCATACCAGGCTCACAGATTACATGGTATCTCTCTGTCCACCTGCCTGTTGTTGCTCAGGGTTGTACATACTGATCAAGGAAGCATGAAGAGTTATTGGGCCTCACTGCCCTCTAAGTCACAGAGCTGGGGTGGATGGTGAACCCAGAGTGAGTACAGGCTGGGGTTAAAAGTACTTATGGTGTCCTGGGGAGAGAGGCTGCTTATGTACAAATCTGTCCCATCATCACAGGGCCCTGTGACCTTTGAGGATGTGGCTGTGTACTTTTCCCAGGAGGAATGGAAGCTTCTTGATGAGGCCCAGAGACTCCTGTACCATGATGTGTTGCTGGAGACCTTTGTACTTGTTGCATCATTGGGTAAGACCCTCACACCTATCCCAGAATCCTGAGCTGCTCCCTGCCTTTCTTTCTTTTTCCAAGGGGAAGTCTGCTCTTTTCACAGCTAGACAGTGGGCACATCTCTATTAATGCTTCCTTGTCATCTGTGCTGTAAGTGCCAAGGCTGGGTGAGTGTGTAGATTGCCTCCTTTCACAAGGAGCCCCAATACCACCTGCTCTGAGGTTTGGTCAGTGAAGATTTTCTGCTTCAAAAACTTGGAATTTATTCAGTGGGTTCCATAATTCTCAGCCACTCCCAGGTACGTTGACTCTATAGACTCATGCCATCTCTGTGCTCCAGCTTCTGTCCTCTTTTAGGTGACATTTCCTGGGTGCTGAGTGTACCAGGCATTGTTGTGAACCAACATGGTCACTATTTGTGGGGTCCACTAGGCTGTTTCTATGATACCCTCCTCAACGAGTATTTTTGTGACATTATTTTTCTTTCCTTAGGTTTTTTTTGGGGGATTGGTTGTTCCCCTGGCCAGTACTGACCACTCACCTGTGCTATCTTTCCCTCAGAAGTTGCATCTTCTAGGTTCCATGTTGTTCTCCAACTGGAGCTGGGAGGAGAACCCTGGGTACGTGACAGAGTGGACATGACTCCAACCCCAGTTAGGGGGGCTCAAAGTGGGCCTGGCCCTGGTGATTGGCATCAGGGGGAGGAAGTAATACCATGGCTGGGTTCAGATCATATCAGGCACATGTCCTGTGCTGAACACTGTTTTGGTGCCAAGGACAGTGACTGTTTTTCTCATATCTATCTTTCCTACCCATTCATGATACTTTGCTCCTTCTTTCATTTCTACCCTTTCAACCCAGGATTACCCCTCACCTCTCTGTCTTCCACTCCTTATTGGACCTCTCCATCCTCACTCTGCTGTGCTCTCCAATATTGGCCTACACTTAATGTGTCATGAGGTCTGCACCTATTTATAAAATACTCCTTTTATACCAGCTACTCAGTGACAGTCGGATTTTCCTGGTCCAGGATACAGCTTTCCACACAGCACACAAATGTCACCAGCAACCAAGGCCTGTGAAAACTGTTTCCGGAAGAGTCAGTTGTGGACCCGTGGCTCCTCCGTGAGCTCCCACCACCCTTGTGTCTTTTGCCTGGTTAGTCCTCCCTGTTCTGTGACATGGAGAGGCACAGTGCTGCACAGAGGCCCTTTCCTTAACATGCTGCCAGCTCCCTTGTCCAGAAAATAGTCCCATGGATTTATTTCTTGGTACATCACACACATATTTGTGATGGGGCCGCCTCCTTCTTCCAAAATCTACATGAAGTTCATCCATATGTCTGTGCTTTCAGGTTGTTGGCATGGAGCAGAGCACAAGGAGATAACTTCTGAGCAGAATGTTTCTATAGAAGTGCCACAAATAAATACTTCAAAGACAGACCTGTCCATCCGGAAGTCCTATCCCTGGGAGAGGTGCTGCCTGGCCTTAGACAGTAGTTTGTGTGTAGCTGAAGACCTGGGAACAATTCCTGGCCAGAAACTGTGTGTGTCAGGTGTGAAATTTCACCAGCACAGTGGAGGGAAACTCTTTAGAAGAGACATGGGTAAGACCTTTATGAGGAGCCACATAGTCCATGCATCCAAGAACTCTTTCACATGCCAGGAGGCTGGGAAGGATTTCCCTGGTAGCTCTAGCCTTCTGCAGCCACAGGTCACTCCACAAAAGGAAGCCAAGTGTGCAGAGGCCTTTCACAATGGACATAGCCTCTATAAATACTATCTATGTGAGAAAGCCTTCAGCTGCAAACACAAACTGGCTCATCACCCGAGTGTCCACACTGGAAAGAGGCCTTACGAATGCAGTGAATGTGGGAAAACCTTCAGCTTTAAAGGGATACTTGTTAAGCACCAGAGAATCCACACTAGAGAAAGGCCTTATGAGTGCTGTGAGTGTGGGAAAGCCTTCAGCTGGAAAAGCTCGCTTGTTCAGCACCAGAGAGTCCACACCAGAGAATGGCCTTATAAGTGCAGCGAATGTGGGAAAGCCTACAAACACAAAAATTCACTTGTTAAGCACCAGAGAGTCCACACTGGAGAATGGCCTTACAAGTGCAGTGAATGTGGAAAAGCCTTCAGACACAAAAAGTCACTTGTTCACCAGAGAGTCCACACTGGAGAATGGCCTTATAAGTGCAGTGAATGTGGGAAAGCCTTCAGACACAAAAAGTCATTTGTTGAGCACCAGAGACTCCATGTTGGAGAACTGCTTTATAAGTGCTGTGAATGTGGGAAAGCCTTTATTTCTAAAGTAAACCTTTGTCGTCACCAGAGAGTCCACACTGGAGAAAGGCCTTATGAATGCAGTGAATGTGGAAAAACCTTCATTTATAAAGACAGTCTTGTTCGGCACTGGAGAGTCCACACTGGAGAAAGGCCTTATGAGTGCAGTGAATGTGGAAAAGCCTTTAGCCGCAAAGACTCACTTGTTAAGCACCAGAGAGTCCACAGTGGAAAATAGCCTTATAAGTGTAGTGAATGTGGGAAAACTTTTTTTAAAAAAATATTTATTGTTTGGTTGATTGATTTAGCTGTGCTGGGTCTTAGTTGCAGCACCCTGGATCTTTGATCTTTTTTGCGGCATGCAGGATCTTTAGTTGAGGCGTCTTTAGTTGAAGCCCCTGGGAAAACTTTTAAATAGTGACCCACTCACACTTGTCTGGCACCAGTGAATTCATATTGGAGAAAGGCCTTATGAGCACAGTGAAAGGGGAAGTTCTTTAGCCAAATCTCCAACCTTATTGTACACCAGAGAATTCACACTGGCACAAAGACTTCTGAGGGCAGTGAGTGTGGGAAGTGATTTAGCCAAACTGCTCTCGTTTTACACAAGAGAGTTTACACTGGGGAAAGGCCTTATAAGTGCATTGAATATGGGAAACATTTTAGTCAATACTCCACTGTCATTAAGCACCAGAGTTCACACTGGAGAAAAACCATATGAGTGCACTGTATGTGGAGGATTCTTCAGCCAAAACTCCCAGCTTACTCAACACTGAAAAGCTCATGCTACAGAAAGGCATCGCCGGTACAGCAAATGTGGAAAATTTTTCTGTCAGAGTCTGCTCTGACTGAGCACCAGAAACTTAACAGCCCAGATGGATCCTGTGAGCACAGTGAATGTAAGAAAGCTTTCAACTGAAGGTCTAACCTCATTCATCACCAGAAAGTTCCTACTGGAGAAAGACCTTCAAATGAGATGAGGAGAGCAGCGAATGAGCTGTCTCCTTAGTTAATACATCATACTAAGTAGGCTCTGTGAGGGACTCATCATCTGGAAGTTGAATGCCATACATCTGAACAGCCCTAGTGTGCAGATTGCCTGTAAGTTCCAGGTTCATAGGAAGCTTTTAAGGAGATATGCTCTACTTCTGACCTGTGCAGGGCCCTTGCCATATTTAATGTCACTGTGAGTTTCTTATCTCTACTAAGTGGCAGATCCCAATACTGGAATCAGTCACCTCAGTGTGATCAGGGTAGGTTGGCTTTTGTGCTCTCCTATCCCTTGTAGAAAAGCATGGATACCCTGAGCACTTGGGTTTTGTCGTTCTCTTAGTTCCTGTCAACTGCCTATGACAGGACCAAAGCAGCTTTGATCATGGGGATCCAGTCCATTTTCTCCTGGTGGCTCACAGTAGTTTGCCTTCTTTGGTGGCATTGTCTAATACCATGTTAATGGTGGATTTTATTTAGGTCCAAATCACCCTGTTTGGGAATTATCTGCCTCAGTTTTTCTGCTCTATGCCATAATAAAAACTATTATTTAAGCCACCTTTCATCTTGGGCTTTGTCCACTGTTAGACTGATGTTGAGAAGCAAATTGGACTCTCAGGATGAAGAGGAGCAGGTTTTGTGGGTGTTCCAAAGTTTGTATACCTCACTGGGGATAGTATCATGGTGGAGAATAGTTTTCACTAATTTGAATTGTTGTTGAAGGTTTCCTGGGGTAGACTGCAGGGCTCTGTGGGACTAATGTTGTGACCTGGATGTTAGAATTTTTGGTGGGTCCCGAGGTCACCCTGAGATGAGGACAGTTGTATGAACCACCAGTGTTTTTTGGAGCTGCATAAGTTCTCTTTTTTCACATGGAATGTCACATCATGACCTCAGTACTGTTCAAGAGAAGAATTTCTCTAGGTCCAGCTGGAAAAGAGCCGTGTGCCATAATGTCCACGTGTGCTATGATGTCCGCAATGTGGTAGGCTGGTGTTCATGACTGTTAGATTACAGATATCAGGAGGGAACCATATTTGGTACAGAAACACTGGGAATTAATAGGATGTGAGAAGGGATGCAACAAGAAGGGATGAGCCTTTTCTAAAGCTGCATCCACGAATGTTCCCATGACTGGCTGTTTAGGATAAGGTTTTTGCAGAAATTCTCAGGAGCTACAGAGCTATTTCTCTCCCCCTGAGCCCCCAGTCTGTGTCAGACTGAATAACGTAAAGGTTTTAGGATTCCTATAGCATCTGCAAATTTTTTCTCTGAAGTCCACTGCTGCACAGTGAAGACAATGGGGAATGAGAGTGGAAATCATGTAGTTCAGGCATGTGAATTTTAGGACCCAGGCAGAGTTCCTGGATAACTTAAGTGGAAACACGTTTTATTGCTTGCAAGTCTTCATTGCTGCTGTGACAGAATCCCCTCATGAGAGTAGGAGAGGTGATGGAATTGAGCTGTGGTTGCCACAGTTTTACTGAAAAGAGATTCAGAAAAGAAGTTCAGATTTTTATGTGAAACCAATTCCTATTACAATTTAATTGAGCTGTATAGTTTTTATGCATTGAAATGAACATACCTAAAATGTACAGCTTGGTAAATTTTAATACTTCTAAAGCCATGGAATCATCATCATAATAACAAACATCCATCATTCCCATATCAGCTTCTGACATCTCTCCCAGGACTCTCAGGTAGCTAGTATTGATTTACTTTTTTTTTTCCCCCAGCTATGCTGCACAGCTTGTGTGATCTTAGTTCCCCAACCAGGGATTATACCTTGGCTGTGGCAGTGAAAGCACAGATTTCCAATCCCTGGACTGCCAGGGAAGTCCTTTGATTTACTTTTTTCCCATTTAATTAGGTAGTGTTTTCTAGACTTTTAATATCACTGTGATCTTTTTTTTTTTTTTTTCCAGTACGCGGGCCTCTCACTGTTGTGGCCTCTCCCGTTGCGGAGCACAGGCTCCGGACGCACAGGCTCAGCAGCCATGGCTCACGGGCCCAGCCGCTCCACGGCATGTGGGATCTTCCCGGACCGGGGCGTGAACCCGTGTCCCCTGCATCGGCAGGTGGACTCTCAACCACTGCGCCACCAGGGAAGCCCCCATCACTGTGATCTTAATGTTTACTTTTGTATTTGTTTTCTTCTTTAATGATGCATAATTATATTGAGAATCATCTAATTTGTCTACATGAAGAGATCATTTTTTAAATATCTGAAAAATGTACTGTTTAAATATGCCAACATTTGACTGTTTATCCATCTCTCTGTTAAAGGATGAGGTTTTGTGGTTTGTTTCCAGTTTGGCTATCACAGATAAACTTACTATGAACGTGTACATAAAATTTTTTATATGAACATAGGGATTCTTAGTCTAAAGTGAGTGGCTGTACCCATTTGCATTCCCATCGGCAGTATGGGAGCATTCCAGTTCCCCTGTATTCCTTACAAGAACTAGGTTGGTATGGTCTGTATTTTTAATATTATCTGTTTTAAAAGTGTGGAGATGTATCTCACTGTGGTCTGATTGCATTTCCCTAGTGATTCATGATGTTGAACATTTTTGTGTTCATTTGTCAGATGTATGTCTTCTTTTTAGTACGTAAGAAGACAATAAATGTGTTGGAACTTGACTTTTCTTCAGTGACTTTGCTGGGTGGAATAAATGTTTCTGCTATTCACAACATTACTCACCATGTGTAGTCCTCATTATTAGCATAGTTTCCATTACTTTAAGTCTAGACAGTTAGTAAAAAGAAAAAAAACTCGGCTAACCCTTGATTATTGCATTTGCCAATTTCCCTGGTATAAATGTTCCAACCCTGGGCAGTTTCAAGCTGTTAATATGAGGTTGTTACCAAACCAGAGTCAGATCAAGCCAAGTGAAACCTCTGAGCTTCCCACAGTGAGACCATGGGCACTGCTTCCTTTCCTGGTTTCCTGGCATGTGTGTCATTGGTGCCAGCACTGGGCTCTGTGCACTGTATTCCTTCGCTCCCAGCAGTCCCATCCTTGCTGCTCTGAGGTCTTATAAGACAGGGCTCAGAAATCTTGATGTTTGTGTGAAAGATCCCACCAGCCTTCCCTGTCCCTGGTTGGGTGACTCTGTCCAGAGGCGTGGAACCTTGGTGTCCCAGGCCTTCCACTGTCCTTTGCTGACAGACTCTGGGACCTGCTTATGCCAGGATGTTCACATACTGACCTGGTCACTACTTGAGGGGACCACTGGCTTGTTTCCTTTAAGACCTTCCTTTAATGTCCTTATAATTTTAGAATGTGTGATCTCATGGGACGGGGCCCACTCCCTTTCCCTGTCTTTCCTCTTTGACTGGCCTCCTCAGGCCCAGGTGGTTTCTCACCTTGAGCAATAGGAGGGCCCTGGGTGCCTGACAGGGTGGATGTTTTTCCTGCAGCATCAAGGGAGGCTGAAATGAACGTGGCCCACGTGCGTGGGGGTGAGGAAATGGTGAGGTATCAGAGCTGGGTTCCCATCACACCAGGCCTGTGTCCTATATCCACCAGTGTGTGGTACCAGTGACAGATTTCAAGAGTTTCTACCTTTACTTTCTTGTTGATGTTTTTTGTTTTGTTTTGTTTTATAAGTTTATTTTAGTTTATTTATTTATTTTTGGCTGTGTTGGGTCTTCGCCACTGCGTGCGGGCTTTCTCTAGTTGGCGGTGAGTGGGGGCTACTCTTCATTGCAGTGCACTGGCTTCTCATTGTGGTGGCTTCTCATTGCAGAGCATGGGCTCTAGGCGTGCAGGCTTCAAGCAACAAGAAGCAGGCTTCAGTAGTTGTGGCATGCGGGCTCAGAGCACAGGCTTAGTAGTTATGGCACATGGGCTTAGTTGCTCTGCGGCATGTGGGATCTTCCTGGACCAGGGATCAAACCCAGGTCCCCTGCATTGACAGGCGGGTTCTCAACCACTGCACCATCAGGGAAGCCCGCTGTTGATGCTGTGACTCTTCACTTCTGGCCCTGGTTCTCACCCATTCCCTTCCACTGCTCCCTTTGCAGTGCTGTCAACATTGACCTGCACTTAAAGTGTTGGGATATGTGCATGTGTCCTTAAATACTCCTTGTAGCCCAGCTGCTGTGATGCATTCAGACATTCTGGGTCTGGACACAGCCTTCTACTCATTGCTCACCAGTCACCAGTAGCCAGGCTTTGTTGAAAGGTAAGTTGAAGACCCTTCCTCGTGTTCTTACCCATCATCTGTGCTCTGCCATCAGATGAGCTTCCCAGGCTCAGCTCTGCACAGCAGGCCTTCCTCACACAGGCTCTGGCCCCATGCATCTCAACAATCTTAAGGACTTACTGCTGGGTGTGTCTGAGACACATTTCTGCTGGGGCCACGTTTATTGACATGTCTCTCCTTTCAGGTTTTCAACATGGAGCCCAGGATGAGGAGGTGCTTTCAGAGCAAGGTGATGCAGTTATAGAGTCACAGGTCAAGACTCCAAAGCCAGGTCCATCTATCCAGAAGTCTCATTCTTTTCTTTTCTTTTTTTAAATTAATTTATTTATCTTTTTATTTTGGGCTGCATTGGGTATTCGTTGCTGCACAGGCTGTCTCTAGTTGCAGCACTCAGGGGCTACTCTTCATTGTGGTGGCTTCTCTTGTTGTGGAGCACTGTCTCTAGGCACATGGGCTTCATTAGTTGTGGCATCAGGGCTCAGTAGTTGTGGCTCACGGGCTCTAGACTGCCTGCTCAGCAGTCGTGGCATGGGCTTCGTGGCTCCGCTGCATGTGGGATCTTCCCGGACCAGGGCTCAAACCCATGTCCTCTGCATTGGCAGGAGGGTTCTTAACCACTGTGCCCCCAGGGAAGTCCCAGAAGTCTCATTCTTAATGTGATGTGTGGCCCACTCTTGAAAGACATTTTGCGCCTGGTTGAGTATGATGGGACACAGCGCGAGCAAGAGGTGTACCCGTGTGGTGAGTCTTTCCCAGCACCAAAAGGAGCCGAGTAGGAAGAAACTCCCCAGATGGGATGAAGGGAGGACTTCATTGGTGAAGAACTGCAGCTTTCACGTGGCAGAAAGGACCTTGACGTGCTGAACGGGAGGGAAGGACTTTCCGGCCAGTTCAGGCCTTCTCCAGAACCAGGCCCCTCACACGAGGGAAGACACACAGTGACATGGAGGGCAGGGAGACCTTTGAAAGTGGATAGAATGATTACAAGTGCAGTGAATGTGGGAAAACCTTTAGCCGTGAACACATACTTGTTGAGCACCAGAAAAACCATTGCAGTGAAAGTGGGAAGACTTTAATCAGACCGTCCCATGTGGTTCAGCACCAGAAAATCCACACTGAAACCAGGCTATATGAGCACCTTGGATGTGGAGGGTTCTTTACACGAAGATCTGGCCTCATTGAACACCAGAGAGCTCACACTAGGCCAATGTCTTATGAGTGCAGCCAGTGTGGGAAGCACATTAAAAGACCACTTTACGCTCATTTTTCATCAGAGCGTTCACATGGGAGAAAAGCCATATAAATGCAGTGAATGTGGGAAAAGTCTGGTCTGACTTAGCGCTGGGAAGTACTGCTATGCAGGTGTTTAAAATTTTTTTAAATTGTGATACAATGCTTGTAACATAGCATTTACAGTCTTAACCATATTTAACTGTAAGTTTATCGGTAATAATACATTCACCTTTTGTGCAGACAAATATTCAGAAGTATTTTCATCTTATAAAACTGAAAGTAAACCCATTAGACAACAACTCCTCATCCCCACTCTCTTATCCCCTGACAACAACTATTCTACTTTCTATCTATGAATTTGTCCACTCTGGGTACCTTATATAAGAGTCATAAAGGTTTTCTCCTCTTGTGGCTGGCTTATTTCACTGAAGACAATGTCCTCAAGTTTCATCTGCGTCCTAGCATGTGTCAGAATTTCCGTCTTTTTTGAGTGAGTAGTACTCCATTTTATGTATAAGCTACTTTTTCTGTATCCCTTCATCAGTGAGCTCTTGGGTTGCTTTCACTATTTGGCTATTGCGTATAATGCTGTTGTAAGCACGATTGCACAAATATTTCTTTGAGGCCCTGGTTTCTGTCCTTTTTAGGTATGTTTCCAGATGGAAAATTGTTGGATCATTATTTCAATATGTAAATTTCTTGAGGAACTAAGGGGCTGTTTTCCACAGTAGCTGTACCATTTTACACCGATACAGCTATATCATGTAAGGTGCATGTGCAACTTCATTCTTTTATGTATGGTTATCTAGTTTTTTCAACACCACCTGCTGAAAAAACTCATTTCTCTTTGAATGGTCTCTGCACCCTTTAAAAACATCTGAGTATGTATGCGAAGGTTTGTTTCTGTGCTCTTTTATTCCATTCTCCTATATGTTTGTGTATGTCAATAACACAGCATTTTGATATATACTTTTTAAGTTTTTGAAAGTGGTTTGACTCAGTTTTGAAGCCCTGGCAGGAGAAGAACTGTCCGTTCCCCTTCTAGAACAGCTGATGAAGCCCACAACCCCAACCACTTTCCTTATCAGGCTCTCATTCTCTGGACTACCAGACACCAAGGTGTCAGACATTTAGTGATAGCTCCTATGTTCTGGAACCCATACAATTATTCAAAATAGCCAATCCACAGACAGCTCATGAAACCTAGCTAATCCCATCACTCTTGCCAAATATAAACTGCCCACCACAGCTCCAGCTTTCTGTTAATCCTGTCCCTGGGCTCAGCCCTCTTTGTTGGCCTGTCTAACGTCTTTCATTCTGAGCTGTAAGTAACAAAGTGTTCTGTCTTTCATGTATCCCAGTATCATTGTGCTGTGTATTCCACCATCAAGAAACTTTTGGTCTTACAGAACTATTCCACACCCAGCAGGGTATTAGGAATACAGCAGATGTTGGACAGTCTTCAGCCACTAGTCTGTCTCCATTCAGCACCAGGAAGCTCACACTGGAGAAAGACGTTACACGTGCAGCCACTGTGCTCTTGGCTTTTTAACATAATAACAGATGTAAGCTCTGGAGATTAGCCCCTGTGAGGGAGATATCCCCCAGAAACTGCATCTTGTACATCCAGACATCCTCACTGGGAAATTCACGGTAAGGGCCAGGTTTGTGGGAAACTGGTGAATTCTGTTGCACTTTCAGACCTGCCTGGGGCCGTCACTGGAGTTCTGTCACTGCCCATGTGTATTATAGAAGCCACTCTCCTGGTATTAGCTGGCAGGGAGTATGGTCACTATAGTTAGTAATACTGTATTGGGTGTTTAAAACTTGCTAAGAGTAAATCATAGAAGTTCTCAACACAAAAAACTTATGTAACTATGAGGAAAACGTGAAGTAGACCTATTGTGGTGATCATTTTGCAATATAAACCAATACTGAATCATTATGTTATACATCTGAAACTAATAAATGTTATATGTTAATTATATCTCAATTTTTTTTAGAAAGCAGAGAGAACAGATTGCTGTAGTCTCTTGCTTTTCCTGGACTATTCGCCAGCCATTTGAGCCCTTTGGTGAGATCTCATGCCCACCCCTTTGATTTGTTCAGGTGTGGACATCACCCACTTTGGACAGAGGACTCGCTTACAGAGGTTTCGCTTGTTTCAGGGTCATTATTGATTGTCTTATGACATTCTTGACAGATTTTTTCGAGCCTCAATTTTACCCACCCTAGGAACTGCTCACCTTGCTGGTTTTTGCGATAAAGTTATTATTGGGTGTTTTTCTTTGTTTCTTTCTTTTTTATTGAAGTACAGTTGATTTGCAGTGTTGTGTTTATTACTGGTATACAGCAAAGGGATTCAGATATATGTATATTTTTTTCCATATGGTTTATCACAGGATTTAAAATAAACAAATAAATAAATTTAATTATTTTTGTCTGTGTTGGGTCTTCATTGCTGCGCGCGGGCTTTCTCTAGTTGTGGCAAGGGGGGACTACTCTTCATTGTGGTGCATGGGCTTCTCACTGTGGTGGCTTCTCTTGTTGCGGAGCACAGGCTCTAGGCGTGCGGGCTTCAGTATTTGTGGCACATGGGCTCAGTAGTTGTGGCTTGCGAGCTCTAGAGCACAGGTTCGGTAGTTGTGGCGCACAGGCTTAGTTGCTCCGCAGCCTGTGGGATCTTCCTGGACCAGGGCTCGGACACGGGTCCCCTGCATTGGTAGGCAGATTCTTAAACACTGTACTACCAGGGAAGCCCTATCATAGGATATTGAATATGGTTCCCTGTGCTATACAGTAGGACTTTGTTGTTTATTTATTCTGTATAAAAGTTTACATCTGCTACCCCCAAACTCCCACTCCATCCCTCCCCTAGGTCTTATTGTTTAAGCCACCTTTACTCTTGGGTTTCTGTTTACTGTATGCTGTGGGTTGAGAACAGAATTGGGCTCTGCCAGAATAAAAAGTACAGACTTCTGGGGCCCTCAACTTTGTGTGCTCCAAAGGAAACAGCAGGAGGACAAAACACAACTCTAAGTGTAGATTTGGCCTAGTTGCATTGCTGCTTGAGGCCTCCTAGGAAAGTCTGAATGACCCTTGCACCAAGATCTCCTGCCCTTGTTGTGAAGATTATTTGTGGCTCCGCAGTCACTTGGGGCAGTTGGTTTGCAAACAATAGCATATTTGACAGTACCATGAACTTCGTGGATGTTCCATGGTATTATTGAGAGATAGCTTTCTCCTGATACCCACCTAGGAGCTCTGTGTCCTGAGGAAGAAAAATCATGTAGGTTTATGTCCATGGACATAAAACTTTTAACAAGGCCCAGGCTGGGAACCATATTGTGTACAGAAATTGTGACTGGATTAATAGGGACTGGACTGGTGGAGACTGCCCCAAAGTAGAGTGGATAAACCACTTCCAAAGGGGCCTCTGTGAATATCTGAGTAACTGGCCAGGTGGAAAGAGAGTGTACAGAACTCGGGACCTGCAGACCAGTCCCCGTAGCCAGTTTATTGGCAGAGCAGCAGAGCCAGAGGTTTTATGGATCCCTGTAGCCTCTCTGGGCTGTTTTTCTCAAACAATAATGGCAAAGCAGGAACCTCATGAGGGAGTGAAGGGAGATTCTCTTCTTCAGGGATGGGTCTTTTGTGTCCTAGCCATCATTCTTGGTGACACGAGTGGACATGTTTCCATTATTCCCCCGTTTTGTAGACAAAGAATCAGAGTTGACTCATGTAAGATGTGGGGAGAGGGTCCTGATGATCAGTACAGCTTTGTCAGTTGTTTGATATTCTAGAAGGAATAGCATTTTAACGCTTTATGGGAAAAAGTTTTCCCCAAACAACTTCATTGAGGGATTACTGATGTAGATTAACTGCATTTATATAAAGTGTCCAACATGACATATTTTCACATATGTATAGACATTGAACCCTTCATCAGAGTTGTCAATGAATATTCCCGTTGCCTCAGTAAGGGTTTCAGTGCCCTTCTCTTTTCTTTTCCTTGCATCCCCACCCAAATTGCCATCTATACATAGCCATTAACTCTAAACTCATAAGAAACCATAAACAAATGTTGAACCATTGAAAAGTTTACAAACTTCTGAGCTAACAATCAATTGAACTTAATATTTATACAAAAAATGTGGACCTTATGCATGCATACGAGGGAGAGCTGTAGTTGTCAGGCAGTGTCCTATAACAAAGCTTGAGCTGCATTTATCTTTTATGGAGCCAGTCATTAAGGAATGGAGGAATTTCAGAAGTGTGTGTTGAAGGATTTCTGGACTTTCCGCAGTGTTAGTGTGGTCACTCCTGTTGACCAGCTGACTTTAAGAAGCTGGGGCATGGAACTGAGGTAGTTGCTGATTGACTGTTGCTTAGGAGCCTGGAGCTGTCACTGATAGGCTGTCTTTCAGGACTCGGGTTGGAGAGCAGTAGTCTTATCACCGATTGGTTAAATTTCAAAAGCTTGTCCCTATCAATGATTTGCTAACTTCCAGAAGCTTAGTTTCTCTCTTGAGGCTGTCGTTGACCCTGCTGATTTTGAGGACACATGTATTCATCGAAAGTTATCTCTTAGAAATGATGATTATTTGTTCATGACTTTGGACTGTGGCCAAGGAACACATTTTCCCTCTCCTGACTATGTAAAGTAAGCACTTTATTTGTTAATATCTGTTTTTAGTCTTCCCTCAGCCAAACCTGAGAGAAACCATAAAGCATTTTCCAAATTAACTGACGGCATTTTGGAAATCATTGCAAAAAGCGGGATGTACGATGTTTATGTCGTGCTGACGAAGTAAAAGGACTGTGGACAAAATTGTGAAATACAGGACTTGTGCTGTATACATGAAACAGCTGACAACCCTATTCCCAATATGTCCCATGCACCTACTATTGTGGTTGAAACTCCTTAGGTGCTTGTGGTACATTTGTTAGGCCAGTGAATACATACCACAGTACAGCTTCTTTATTCATTTTTACCTTTCTGGCAAGTCTAAACATTGTCTTTACCTTTCCTGCTAAGTAGTTAAGTACCCGTGTTTTCAAGTATGAAAATAAATCACATTTTGGAGATCTACATGCTTCATTTGGGAACTGTATTACCCAGAAGTCACTTCAGTCTGCAGGTACAGTGACTGAGCCAGTGAAGGCTTAGCAAAGTGCTCTTAAGATGCAGTGCACAACAGGTGAGTGGAACTTCCTGCATCCTTTAGGGATGGCGTTGTTATGGACTCTGGATTTTTCCCACCTGTATGGGCTTCTAGAGCTCTGGGTCCACGCAGAGGTGACCAAGAGGAAAAGCACAAGAAGAGACGTTACAGAGGTGTCTCTGAGGCCTAGCTGAACCAGGCTTTGCAAGCCATGGCACCCTTGTTTCTGAAACTGAACAGGACCCTGCAGGGCCCCCCTGGGTACAAAAGTCTGTCCTCCTTGTTTCTTTTTTTTTTTTAATATTTATTTATTTATTTGGTTGTGTCAGGTCTTAGTTGTGGTGGGTGAACTCCTTAGTTGTGGCATGTGAACTCTTAATTGAGGCATGCATGTGGGATCTAGTTCCCTGTCCAGGGATCGAACTCAGGCCGACCTGCGTTGGGAGCACAGAGTCTTAACCCACTGTGCTACCAGGGAAGTCTCCCTTGTTTCCTGAACATAGAGAAAGACTTTAGTTTCCTAGGCCTTCCCTGAGTTCCAAAGAGCAGATTCAAGTAGTTACTAATTAGAGAGGTGAGAGTGTAGAAAGAAAGGAAAAGCAGTCAAAACCAGTAATGACAGTTGGAACAATAGTTCAGTGATAAAACACTCACAGGAATTCTAGTTCCTTCTGAAAGGTTATAGATAACAATCTGATGCATATCCTTGAGTTGTTTTGCAGAAACAAGACCTCCAGCCAGGTGGAGGATGGTGACTACATGATGACAACAAGCACATAAGCCTGAGACTGGTTGGAAACAGAAAGTTGATGATGAATATTCCTGAAAATCACCCTGTGACCTTACCAGCAACCAATCAGAAGAAAGTAGGTGAGCAGACCCAGGTTCAGTTTGATAACAGACACGAGACATTTTTAAAACTTCTGCTAACTACAACCTTGCAGTTTCAACATTCCCCCCTTTGTAACTATATAGCCATTTCTGACCCTAACCAATCCTTGCTTTATAAGCACCCTTACTTCTTGACAGCTCCAATTATAATTCTTGACAAACAACTTATGGAACTAACTGTGGCCTTCCATTTTTTGCCTTTATAGGCTTCCTCCATTTGTAGTTCAGGTAACAATTCAAGTGCTTCTCTCACCTACGTTTCCTGGGTGTCCTAACAAGCCCTAAATAAATACCTGATCAATCACGTCTTCATTTCTGAAATTTTGGCTAACACTCAAAACACATAAATGTATTCTGTAATTGACTGTGTTGTCATTAATTCTTACTGTTCATCTCCTTTGACCGGAAGGTCAGACTCATGAGGGCAGGCATCTTTTTCTCTTTTGATCTTGATGCAACCAAAGTAGTGCCTGGAATGGGGTAGGCACTTAATGAATGTTTCTTAAGAGGGAAACTTAAAGAATGTTTCTTAAGGAGGGAATAAATATGATGCTACAGATACCCTGTTTGTTTTTAGCTGTCTGCTCTCTTTACATAGCCCTTCTAGCTGTACTTAAATAAAAAAAATTTAAATAAATAAATAATAGATCACATGTTACAAAGCTATAACCACAAGCTAGCCAAGTTTCCTGTGTAACTACGTGCTCTGCTTTATTCCCTCACTTCTCAGACTTCAGTGTCTCTAGAAACTGCACTGAGAGCCTAACCTTGTTCACATGGTCAAGGGCTATTTTGGCCACTAACTTTGAATAATTAAATAATGATGGATTTCAGCAATTTCCAAATTTCACAAATATTTTTCTGAGATGATATCAACTCTCCATGCATTGTTACTGCAATTGTGGGTAAAATTATATTGTACCCAGCAAGGAACGAGGATCATGTAAACCAATCCTTTATCTCAGGATTCAAATGCCCCCTTTGTAAATAAACTATGACTGGGACCGTAGAGTCACTGTCCAGGGAGAAAATGGCATGTGGTAAGTCACTCTTTTGAGATAGGTAGATCTTAGATTCTAGAAAAGAACTGAATACATATCTAAATGTGGAGTAAGAATTATGTGTCCACCCCTGAATGGGACACCGTCACTGGCTCTACGTTTCTTCTGAGGGAAGCAGAGACACAACACATTGTCCACCTGCTTCTGGCCATCCCACATCCCTCCTCTGTCTTCCCCACCATGGCCCTGTCTGGAAACTTTGCTTTCTTGACCCTGACCTAACACACTGAGACTCATAAATTGAGTCTAAAGCATCAGCCTACATACTTTGGAAAAGCAGTAAGACCGTGTTTATTAGACCCCAACTATGGATGGATGCACTTTGTGGCTGAGTGACAATTTGGTATCATGTGCGCATTTGTTTTTTTTAGGTTTGGGGAACATCTGAACTATAACTCTATTATAGTTTATATATATATATATATATATATATATATATATATATATATATATATATATATATATATGAATATAACTCTATTATATCTGAGTACCTCTCTCTGAACAGCACAGACTACATTCCACGGAAATCTGGGTGCGTCCCCTTTAAGAAACGTGGTTCTGCGGATATCTCGGTGCGTCCCCTTTAAGAAGCGTGAACCCCGCCAGTACTCAGAGCCTTGGGACACTCCTTCCCAGCTACCCTCAGGGTGAGGAGGAACTTTCCCAGAGGTGGGGAGCACCGCCACTTGACAGGTCGTAGAGCGCTGTGAACCACATTACCCTGAAGGCAAAGCGCGGCGCGTAAGGGCCCCTGAACCAATGACGGCTCAGGAGAGAGCCACTTCCGTTCTAGGGGGGCGGTGTCTGGGCGGGCCTTCCGGCGTCGACCGCGGGCGACATTTTTAAACTCGGACCTGTTCGCTGGTGCCCGCTCCGGTACCTTGGGTCGGCACCAGGTGAAGGGAGCCAGGAAGGCACTGTGTCCGCTGCTCTGAGGAAAGGCTGAGGCTCCGCGTGGGCGCCATCCGGCCTGACTCTGTCTCGGGGCCGGGACGGGCCTCCGTGCCTGGGCCCCACCATTGCCCACAGACTCCGCTGGGACGGCCAAGCGGATGGGTGCGATTCAGGTAAATGCTGCTCCCTCCGGACCCTCAGACAACTCTTCTCATTCTGCAGTATTTTCGTTCTTATCAATGTTCTATAACGAGCATCCTATGTTTGTGTTTTTTTGTTTCCCAAAACCTTGGTTTTCCGAATATTGAAATAAGACGTGCGTGGGGAAAAAAAAAATTGCAGGGAACTTCCATGTTCAGTTGAATAAGCAGCTCTTACTAATACCCGTTCTTTGCTCAAGTCAAGATATGAGATATAAGTAGGACCCCAGAAGCCGCCTATGGGTTCCTTTCATAACAGTTATCCCCATCCCCCAAAAGTTAAGGTATTGTCTGATGTTTCAAGTAAGCATTTCGTTGCTTTTCCTGATAGTTTCAGCTGTGTGGAAAATATTCGACGACTGTAGTTTACCTTCGCTCAGTTATCTTAAAACTCTCTTATGACTGGAATCATATAAGTATTATGATGTGTCACACCCAATATGGTGGGACTTTACCCATTTTTTCATGGCTATCCGTTAATTTTCCTTCTTTTGCAGTGTTCTAATAGTGTGAATACAGTATATGAGTAAAATATCTTTATAAATCCTGCTGTTGAAGGCTTTCTTTGTTTTTTTCTTTTGGCTTGTTTATTTTTGGTCTCCTTTCTGTAATTATAAATATTGCTATGCTGGCCATACCTTCTTTGCTTTCTGGGGTATATAAAGCACACATTTGTTTAGCGTATATGTTAAAATTATTATTGTATTTAAATGGACATTTCCACTTTTTGATCTTGTTTTGCTCCATGTTACTAATTTTAATTTAGTGCTTTGAATGAGATTGTTATACTTAGTCTTAATCTATCCCGTAGTTAGTTGTATTTTTTTTAATATCTTTATTGGAGTATAATTGCTTTACAATGGTGTGTTACTTTCTGCTTTATAACAAAGTGAATCAGCTATATGTACACATATATCCCCATATCTTCTCCCTCTTGCGTCTCCCTCCCACCCTCCCTATCCCATCCCTCTAGGTGGTCACAAAGCACTGAGCTGATCGAGCTGATCTCCCTGTGCTATGCGGCTGCTTCCCACTAGCTATCTGTTTTACATTTGGTAGTGTATATCTGTCAGTGCCACTCTCTCACTTCGTCCCAGCTTACCCTTCCCCCTCCCCGTGTCCTCAAGTCCATTTTCTACATCTGCGTCTTTATTCCTGTCCTGCCCCTACGTTCTTCATAACCTATTTTTTTTAAGATTCCATACATATGTGTTAGCATACGGTATTTGTTTTTCTCTTTCTGACTTCACTCTGTGTGACAGACTCTAGGTCCATCCACCTCACTACAAATAACTCAGTTTCGTTTCTTTTTATGGCTGAGTAATATTCCATTGTATATATGTGCCACATCTTCTTTATCCAGTCATCTGTCGATGGACACTTAGGTTGCTTCCATGTCCTGGCTATTGTCAATAGCGCTGCAGTGAACATTGTGGTATATGACACTTTTTGAATTATGGTTTTCTCAGGGTATATGCCCAGTAGTGGGATTGCTGGGTCGTATGGTAGTTCTATTTTTAGTTTTTTAAAGAACCTCCATACTGTTCTCCATAGTGGCTGTATCAATTTACATCCCCATCAACAGTGCAAGAGACTTCCCTTTTCTTCACACTCTCTCTACAATTTATTGTTCGTAGATTTTTTGATGATGGCCATTCTGACTGGTGTGAGGTGATACCTTATTGTAGTTTTGATTTGCATTTCTCTAATGATTAGTGATGCCGTAGTTGTATTTTTATACACATCATGCATTAGGTAAACTTACAGTTTTACAGTATGCAGCCACTTAGAGGGTTTCTGCTTTTGCAGTGATTATACTCTGTTAATAGTATTTATTTTACTGTTACGTCATCATCCTCTGCTGGTATTGGAAGAGAAAATGATTAAGACATCTGGTTAAAATACTTGTTTTAAGGGGGACAAAATGAATCCTTTTAAGGATAAAAAGTTATAATGCTGGGAATCCTTATCAAGATGTTTAGAACCAAAGAAATTTCCATGTTTTTATAATGAGGTTGGAATAGAGGTCAGGTCTCATATGTTGTTTCCTTTGTCTTAAGTTTAAGGAGTCATCTTTGACAGCCACTTATCTCAAACTGCTGGAGGCCAAGCACTTTTACTCTGATGCCAGCAACAACCCCTTTATCACAGATTAATTTTCTGGTGCCATTTTCTTCTTGTAACTCTCTCTCTCTCTCTTTTTTTTTTAGGCCACACTGTGCAGCTAGCAGGATCTTAGTTCCCAGACCAGGGATTGAAATCGAACCCATGGCAGTGAAAGCACCAAGTTTTAGCCACTGAACCACCAGGGAATTCTGAGATTCATTTTCACTGTGAAGTCAACAAATGGTGGTTCCCTTCTCTACTGCAGGAGAAAAAAGCAGGTAGGAAATTACAGAAAATCTGTCTGAATATTTATGAAAGAAAAAGGATATATAAATAACATGGATAAAAATTTAAAATTTGTATTCTTGAATTCTATTATATAATGTTATAATAATTTTCTTGAGTTTTATTATTTCTTTTATATACAGCAGGTTCTTATTAGTTATTTATTTTATACATACTAGTGTGTATATGTCAATCCCAATCTCCCAATTCATTCCCCGCACCCCAACATCCCCCCTTGGTGTCCATACATTTGTTCTCTACATCTGTGTGTCTATTTCTGCCCTGCAGACCAGTTCATCTGTACTATTTTTCTAGGTTCCACATATATGTGTTAACATACAATATTTGTTTTTCTATTTCTGACTTACTTCACTCTGTATAACAGTCTCTAGATCCATCCACGTCTCTACAAATGACCCAATTTCGTTCCTTTTTATGGCTGAGTAATATTCCATTGTATATATGTACCACATCTTTATCCAGTCATCTGTCGATGGGCATTTAGGTTGTTTCCATGACCTGGCTCTTGTAAATAGTGCTGCAGTGAACTTTGGGGTGCATGCGTCATTTATTTATTTATTTATGGCTATGTTGGGTCTTCGTTGCTGTGCGTGGCTTTCTCTGGTTGCGGCAAGAAGGGGCTACTCTTCATTGTAGTGCGTGGGCTTCTCGTTGCAGTTCCTTGTTGCGGAGCATGGGCTTTAGGCATGTGGGCTTCAGTAGTTGTGGCTCTTGGGCTCAGTAGTTGTGGCTTGTGGGCTCTACAGTGCAGGCTTAGTAGTTGTGACGCACAGGCTTAGTTGCTCTGCAGCGTGTGGAATCTTCCCAGACCCGGGCTTGAACCCTTGTCCCCTGCATTGGCAGGCAGATTCTTAACCACTGTGCCACCAGGGAAGTCCCTGCATGAGTCTTTTTTATTTACAATTTTCTCTGGGTATATGCCCAGTAGTGAATTGCTGGGTCATATGGTAATTCTATTTTTAGCTTTTTAAGGAACCTCCATACTCTTCGTCATATGGCTGTATCAATTTACATTCCCACCAACAGTGAAAGACAGTTCCCTTTTCTCCACACCCTCTCTAGCATTTGTTGTTTGCAGATTTTCTTATGATGCCCATTCTAACTGGTGTGAGATGACACCTCATTGCAGTTTTGATTTGCATTTCTCTAATAATTAGTGATGTTGAGTGACTTTTCATGTGCTTCTTCGTCATCTGTATGTCTTTGGAGAAATGTCTAATTAGGTCTTCTGCCCATTTTTGGATTGGGTTGTATGTTTTTTTAATATTGAGCTGCATGATCTGTTTACATATTTTGGAGATTAATCCTTTGTCCGTTGATTCATTTGCAAGTATTTTCTCCCATTCTGAGGGCTGTCTTTTTGTCTTGTTTGTGGTTTCCTTTGCTTTGCAAAAGCTTTTAACCTTTATTAGGTCCCATTTGTTTATTTTTGTTTTTATTTCCATTACTCTAGGAGGTGGATCAAAAAAGATCTTGCTGTGATTTATGTCAAAGAGTGTTCTTCCTATATTTTCCTCTGAGAGTTTTATAGTGTCCAGTCTTACATTTAGGTCTCTAATCCATTTTGAGTTTATTTTTGTGTATGGTGTTAGGGAGTGTTCTAATTTCATTCTCTACATGTAGCTGTCCAGTTTTCCCAGCACCACTTATTGAAGAGACTGTCTTTTCTCCATTGTATATCCTTGCCTCTTTTGTCATAGATTAGTTGACCATAGGTGCTTGAGTTTTTCTCTGGGCTTTCTGTCCTGTTCCATTGATTTATATTTCTGTTCTTGTGTCAGTACCATATTGTTTTGATTACTGTAGCTTTGTAGTGTAGTCTAAAGACAGGGAGTCTGATTCCTCCAGTGCCATTTTATTCCCTCAACACTGCTTTTGCTATTCGGGGTCTTTTGTGTCTCCATACAGATTTTAAGATTTTTTTGTTCTAGTTCTGTAAAAAATGCCACTGGTAATTTGATAGAGATTGCATTGAATCTGTAGATTGCTTTGGGTAGTATAGTCATTTTCACAATATTGATTCTTCCAATCCAAGAACATGGTATATCTCTCCATCTGTGTAATCTTTGTTTTCTTTCATCAGTGTATTACAGTTTCTGAGTACAGGTCTTTTACCTCCTTGGTACATTTATTCCTAGGTATTTTATTCTTTTTTGTTACAATGGTGAATGGGATTATTTCCTTAATTTCTCTTTCTGATCTTTCATTGTTAGTGTATAGGAATGCAAGAGACTTTTATGCATTAATTTTGTATCCTGCAACTTTACCAAATTCATTGATGAGCTCTAGTAGTTTTCTGGTGGCATCTTTAGGATTCTCTATGTATAGTATCATGTCATCTGCAAACAGTGACACTTTTACTTCTTCTTTTCCAATTTGTATTCCTTTTATTTTTTCTTCTCTGATTGCCATGGCTACTACTTCAAGAATTATGTTGAATAATAGTGGCAAGAATGGACATCCTTGTCTTGTTCCTGATCTTACAAGAAATGCTTTCAGTTTTCCACCATTGAGAATGATGTTTGCTGTGGGTTTATTGTATATGACCTTTATTATGTTGAGGTAGGTTCCCTCGATGCCCACTTTCTGGAGAGTTTTTATCATGTAAATGAATGTTGAATTTTGTCAGAAGCTTTTTCTGCATCTATTGAGATGATCATATGGCTTTTATTCTTCAATTAAAATTTTTATTTATTTATTTATTTTATTTATTTTTGGCTGCATTGGGTCTTTGTTGCAGTGTGTGGACTCCTCAGTGTGGCAGCTTCTCTTGTTGTGGAGCACAAGCTCTAGGCATGCAGGCTTCATTAGTTGTGGCACCTGGGCTCAGTAGTTGTGGTGCACGGGCTTAGTTGCTCCACGGCATGTGGGATTATCCCAGAGCAGGGCCCAAACCTGTGTCCCCTGCATTGGCAGGTGGATTCTTAACCACTGTACCACCAGGGAAGTCCCTTAGTAGTCTCTTACGATGCTTTGTATTTCTGTGGTGTCTGTTGTAACTTCTCATTTTTCATTTCTAATTTTATTGATTTGAGTCCTCTCCCTCTTTTTCTTGATGAGTCTGGCTAAAGGTTTATCAGTTTTGTTTATCTTCTCAAAGAACCAGCTTTTAGTTGTATTGATCTTTGCTATTGTTTTCTTTGTTTCTATTTCATTTATTTCTGCTCTTATCTTTATGATTTCTTTCCTTCTACTAACTTTGAGTTTTGTTTGTTCTTCTTTTTCTAGTTCCTTTAGGTCTAAGTTTAGATTATTTGAGATTTTTCTTGTTTCTTGAGGTAGGCTTGTATTGCTATAAACTTCCCTCTTAGAACTGCTTTTGCTGTATCCCATAGGTTTTGGATAGTTGTGTTTTCATTGTCATTTGTCTCTAGATATTTTTTGATTTCTTCAGTGATCTCTTGGTTATTTAGTAACATACTGTTTAGCCTCTGTGTGTGTTTTTTACCTTTTTCCCCTGTAATTGATTTCTAATCTCATAGCATTGTGGTTGGAAAAGATCCTTAATATGATTTCAATTTTCTTAAATTTACTGAGGCTTGATTTGTGACCCAGGATGTGATCTATCCTGGAGAATGTTCTGTGTGCACTTGAGAAGAAAGTGTAATCTGCTGTTTTTGGATGGAATGTTCTATAAATATCAATTAAATCTATCTGGCCTACTGCATCATTTAAAGCTTGTGTTTCTTTATTAATTTTCTGTCTGGATGATCTGTCCATTAATGTAAGTGAGGTCTTAAAGTCCCCCATCATTATTGTGTTACTGTCAATTTCCTCTTTTATGGCTGTTAGCATTTGCCTTATGTATTGAGGTGCTCCTATGTTGGGTGCATATATATTTATAATTGTTATATCTTCTTCTTGGATTGATCCCTTTGTCATTATGTAGTGTCCTTCCTAGTCTCTTGTAACATTCTTTATCTTAAAGTCTATTTTATCTGATATGAGTATTGCTACTCCAGCTGTCTTTTGATTTCCATTTGCATAGAATATCTTTTTCCATCCCCTCACTTTCAGTCTTATGTGTCCCTAAGTCTTACCCCTTAAGTGGGTCTCTTGTAGACAGCATGTATATGGGTCTTGTTTTTGTATCCATTCAGTGAGCCTGTGTCTTTTGGTTGGAGCATTTAATCCATTCACGTTTAAGGTAATTACCGATATGGATGTTCCTGTCACAATTTTCTTAATTGTTTTGGGTTTGTTTTTGTAGGTCCTTTTCTTCTCTTGTGTTTCCCACTTAGAGAAGTTCCTTTAGCATTTGTTATAGAGCTGGTTTTGTGATGCTGAATTCTCTTAGCTTTTGCTGGTCTGTAAAGGTTTTGATTTCTCCGTCAAATCTGAATGAGATCCTGAATGAGATTAATCTTCGTGTAGGTTCTTTTCATCACTTTAAATATATCATGCCACTCCCTTCTGGCTTGTAGAGTTTCTGCTGAGAAATCAGCTTTTAACCTTATGGGAGTTCCCTTGTATGTTATTTGTCATTTTTCCCTTGCTGCTTTCAATAATTTTTCTTTGTCTTTCATTTTTTTAGTTTGATTACTATGTGTCTCAGCATGTTACTCCTTGGGTTTGTTCTGCTGGGACTCTCTGTGATTCCCGGACTTGGGTGGCTATTTCCTTTCCCATGTTAGGGAAGTTTTCAACTATAATCTCTTCAAATAGTTTCTCAGGTCCGTTGTCTCTCTCTTCTGCTTCTGGGACCTGTATAATACGAATGCTGTTGCATTTAACTTTGTCCCAGAGGTCTCTTAGGCTGTCTTCTTTTCTTTTCATTCTTTTTTCTTTGTTCTGCAGCAGTGAATTCCACCATTCTGACTTCCAGGTGAGTTCTGCCTCAGTTATTCTGGTATTGATTCCTTCTAGTATATTTTTCGTTTTGGTTATTGTATTATTCATCTCTGTTTGTTTGTTCTTTAATTCTTCTAGGTCTTTTTAAACATTTTTTGCATCTTCTTGATCTTTGCCTCCATTCTTTTTCCGAGTTTTGCCTATCTCCACTTCATTTAGTAGTTTTTCTGGGATTTTATCTTGTTTCTTCATCTGGTACATAGTCATCTGCCTTTTCATTTTGTTTGTTTTTCTGTGAACGTGGTTTTCATTCCACAGGCTGCAGCAATGTAGTTTTTCTTGCTTCTGCTGTCTGCCCTCTGGTGGATGAGGCTATCTAAGAGGCTTTTGCAAGCTTCCTGATGGGAGGGACTGGTGGTGGGTAGAGCTGGGTGTTGCTCTGGTGGGCAGAGCTCAGTAAAACTTTAATTGTTTTGTCTGCTGATGGGTGGGGCTGAGTTCCCTCCCTGTTGGTTGTTTGGCCTGAGGCGACGCAGCACTGGAGGCTACAGCCTCTTTGATGGGGCTAATTGTGGACTCTGGGAGGGCTCATGCCAAGTACTTCCCAGAGCTTCTGCTGCCGCTATTCTTGTCCCTGTGGTGAGCCACAGCCATATTCTGCATCTGCAGGATACCTTCCAACACTAGCTGGTAGGTCTGGTTCAGTCTCCTATGGAGTCACTACTCCTTCCCCTTGGGTCCTGATGTGCACACTACTTTGTGTATGCCCTCCAAGCTTGGAGTATATGTTTCCCCCAGTCCTGTCGAAGTCCTGTAGTCAAATCCTGCTAGCCTTCAAAGTCTGTTTCTCTGGGAATTCCTCCTCCTGTTGCCAGACCCCAAGGTTGGAACCCTGACTTGGGGCTCAGAACCTTCACTCCAGTGGGTGGATTCCTGTGCTATAAGTGTTCTCCAGTTTGTGAGTCACCCATCCAGTAGTTATGGAATTTGATTTTATTGTGATTACACCTCTCCTACTCTCTCATTGTGGTTTCTGCTTTGTCTTTGGATGTGGGGTATCTTTTTTCCTGAGTTCCAGTGTCTTCCTGTCAATGATCGTTCAGTAGTAAGTTGTAATTCCAGTGCGCTCACAAAAGGCAGTGAACACACATCCTTCTACTCTGCCATCTTGAACCAGTTTCCATAATGTTATAATAATTTCTAATCAGAACTTAGTATATGGATTATGTAAGCTGAAATTTTATATAAAGCAATAATTTATAAGATAACAAAGGGGCCTCCCTGGTGGTGCAGTTGTTGAGAGTCCACCTGCCAATGCAGGGGACACGGGTTTGTGTCCTGGTCCGGGAAGACCCCACATGCCACAGAGTGGCTGGGCCCGTGAGCCATGGCCGCTGAGCCTGCGTGTCTGGAGCCTGTGCTCCACAACGGGAGAGGCCACAACAGTGAGAGGCCCGCATACTGCAAAAACAACAACAACAACAACAACAAAACAAAAAGATAACCAAGTAAAATTGGAAAAGGAAGTATAATATACGAACTTCTGATCAGATGTGAGGGCCAACTACAAGCTACAAGAAGAGAAAAATATATTATTAGCAAGGGAGAAATAGAAGAGGGAATCAAATGGAAGTGTCAGAAACAGACCTGTATGTAAAATGAGACTTAATTTTGATATTTGTGACTTAGGACTATAATAGTGCTTTATGACATGCCAACACCATTTCCTTGCCAACACGATCCCTTATTCTTCTGGGCTCACTGGGCTCCAGTCATACTAGCTTTGTAAATGCTGCTCAAAGACACCAGGCATGACTCTGATAGAGTGGCTTTGTACTTGTTTGTCCCACTTTTGGAAGGCCTTTTCTCAAGATGTCCACATGACCTTATGGTACAACTGTAACATTTTCTGCCCTCTTTTATGCTTTAGTTTCCTCTTGAGCATTTGTCTTCATCTGAAATATTAAATGGTTCACTCATTAACCTTTTTTGTCTATGTTGCTGATGGGAATTAATATTACATGGCCCTACTCTTCCCACAGGTTCCACATTCAGCAGAACCACTTATGGACCCTGCACTGGTGAGTGTCAGGTGTCCTAGAAGTCTTTTGCTGCCACTCTTCCTGGACTTGGTGTCTGGGGACCCTAAGCCCAGGTTTCCAAGTCCAGGCCAGAGGTTATATGGACAGATTCCCATTTTTGGCAGCCAGTGGACTGAGATGTGAAAGGTTGTCTTAGGTATAGCGGGTAATATGTATAAATGTTTGAGGATGAGATTGAGATGGGAGTGTTTTAGGACTTGTAGGTCTTTGTTAACAGCTGGTAAGAACAGAGAGCAAGGGGGCCAGAGTTAGACCTAGAATGGTAGACTGAGAAGAGGTTTCTGTTCTGAGAATGATGGAAGACATGGAATTTTTGGAACAGAGAGGGAAAGTGATGTGACTTAGGTTTTAAGAGGCTACTCCTGGCTGCAGAGTGCACAAGAGACTGGGGGAGAGAAAGAAAAGGAGATAATGAAGGAGGCTATTGCAGTCATCCAGATGCACATTAGTTCTTGCTGGACCAAAGTGGTGCATGAGGAGGTAGGAGAAATACTTGGCTTCTGGATTTGCTTTTAAAGTAGGGGCTGATCAGATTTTCTAATGTGGAGGGCTCACGGATAACTCCAAGTTTTTTTCCCCTTTGCATCTGGAAGGGTGGCAGTGCCATCAACTGAGATGGGGAAGTCAGTGGTAGCAGTCCTTTTCTGTGAGAATATTAGGAATTGGGTTTTGGCTGTTTTGATTCTCAGATGTTCCAGTGACTCCAAGTATAGGAGACAAGGGGACGGCTGAACGTGCAGATCTAGAGTGCTGGCGGAGGCTTCAGGATGCCATTAGGGGACAAGGGAAGATAAGGGGGCTGTCACAAAGACAGATAAGAAGAGTGGTCATCAGTGGGAAGGTGGGGGGCGGGAGGGAAAGTCCATCAGGTGGCTCAGGTTTTTATGGGGGAGTGCCTATGAAATTGATTAATTGATGCAGAGGGAAAGCAGAATGTAGGTGAAGTGAAAGTAAAGTCAGGCTGGTGGTTATTTTTCTTCCTGTGCACTCACTAGGCTTTTGTGGTGGAACTTGGGTAGTTTCTGACAGAATGTCAGATGAGTTTACCTAAGGTGTGTCAAGTGGGTGTGGATTTTGAATGGGTGTTATATGGACAGAGATTGCAACTGGTGAAGAGACATAATGTGCAATACAGAGGTGGAACATGAACAGGCGTATTTAGATTTGCATGTTTTGACTGAGGTTAAAGTCAGGAACAAGGCCTGGTGGGGAAGCCTTCAGAACAGACCGGTGGAGAGTTGGGGTATGGTGGGATCCTGTTGCATTGGCAGGAACTTTCTGATGCCATGTGCAGGACGGTATGTGAGGAGGCAGGAGACATGCCAGTTTTGTGGGCTGGGTGGTGGTGATGGGGATCAGATGTATGAGGAGTTAGCCAGTGAGTATGCATGTGGGGAAGGTGTGTGACCAAATTGTCCCAGAGCCCTCATACCAGGAGTTTAAGAGAGAATGATGAGCCCAAGTTTGTTTGTGTCCGGGAGACATGATCCTGGGGACTCTCAGGCTGTTGTCTTGCAGGAGAGGGAGGGAGACATGCATACCAGGCCCACAGCTTAGATGGCATCTGTCTGCCCACCTACCTACCTGTTGTTGCTGAGAGTTGTACCTAGTGCTCAAGGAAGTATGAAGAGTTATTAGGTACCAGTGCCCTCTAAGTTAGGGAGCTGGGGAGGAAGATGAACCGAGTGAGTATGGATTAGGGGCACTTATGGGGTCCTGGGGAGAGAGGCTGCTTATGGAGACATCTGTCCCTGTCATCACAGGGCTCTGTGACCTTTGAGGACGTGGCTGTATACTTTTCCCAGGAGGAATGGAAGCTTCTTGATGAGGCCCAGAGATTCCTGTACCACGATGTCATGCTGGAGACCTTTGCACTTGCTGCGTCATTGGGTAAGGCCCTCACACCTCTCCCAGCATCCCAGGCAGGTTTCCGCCTTTCCCCATTTTTCCAAAAGCAAGCCTGTTTTTTTCACAGCTAGACAGTGGGCACATCTATATTACTGCTTCCCTCTCATCTGTGTTGTTGGTGCCAAGGCTGAGTGAATGTGTATACGATCTCCTTTCAGGAGTATCCCCAATACCAGCGGCTCTGAAGTTTTTTCAGTGAAGTTTTTCTGGGTCATAAGACTTGGAATTAGTTCAATGGGTTCCATTAGTCTCAGCCACTCCCTGCTAAGTTGACTCCATAGACCCTTGCACCTCTGTGCTCCAGGCTCTGCCACCTTCCAGCTGACATTTCTTGGGGCTTTACCATTCCAGGAATTGTTGGGACTTAATGTGGTCAGTATTTGTGGGGTCTTCTTGACTGTTTCTGTGAGACCCTCATCTCAAAGATTCTTTTTGTTACATATGTTTTTCCTGAGGTTGTTTTGGGATTGGTTGCACCTCAGGCCAGTACCAACTGTTCACCTGTCGTGTCTTTCTCTTAGGACTTTCATCTTCTAGGTACCATGTTGTCCAGCTGGAGCTGAGAGGAGAACCCTGGGTACATGACAGAGTGGACATGACTCCAGACAGAGCAAGAGGGGCTCAAATATGGCCTGGCCCTGGTAATTAGCATTGGGGGAGGAAGTGACATCATGGTTTGATTCACATCATATCAGGAACATGTCCCATACCCAACACTGTTTTGGTGTCAAGGCCAGTGACTGTGTACCTCATTTCTGTTTCTCCTCCATCCTTGACACTTGCCTCCTGTGATTTTTCCTCTGACTTCCAACCCAGAATTATCCCTCACCTCTCTGTCTTCCACTCCTAATTGTTCCTCTCCATCCTCCCTCTGCTGTGCTTTCCACTATTCACCTACACTTAATGTTTCATGAGGTCTGCACCTCTCCTCAAAATAGTCCTTGAACGCCAGCTACTTAGTGAAAATCAGATTTTCCTGGACCTGGATACAGCTTTCCACATAGCACACACATGTCACCAGCGCCAAGGTCCTAGTGAAAACTGTTCCTGGAGGAATGAGTTGTGGACCCCTAGCTCCTTTATGCATTCCATCGCATCCTTCTGTCATTTGCCTGGTGAGTGCTCCCTGTCCTGTGATGTGTAGAGGGTCAGTACTGTACAGCAAGACTTGCCTAGCCTCCCTGCAACTTCTTGTCTTGAAAACAGTCCCATAGATTTATTCCTTTCTATGTCAGACAAACATTTGTGATGGGGCTGCCTCCTTATACCAAAATCCTATGTCAAGTTTACCCGTATTTCTCTGCTTTCAGGGTGTTGGTATATAGCAGAGAACAAGCAGACACCTTCTGAGCAGAATGTTTCTGTAGAAGTGCCACAAATAAATACTTCAGAGGCAGACCTGTCCACCCTGAAGTCCTATCCCTGGCAGACGTGCTGCCTGTCCTTAGAAGGTGGTTTGCATCTAGCTGAGGACCTTGGCACAAACCCTGGCCAGAAACTCTGTGGGGCACGTGTGCAGTTTCACCAGCACACTGGAGAGGAACTCTTTAGAAGAGACGTGGGTAAGACCTTTATGAAGAGCCACACCGTCCATGCATCCAAGAAGTCTTTCACATTCCAGGAGTCTGGGAAGGATTTCCCTTGTAGCTCTGGCCTTCTCCAGCACCAGGTCACTCCACAAAAGGACACCGAGTTTGTAGAGGCCTTTCACAATGGAGAAAAGCGTTACAAGTGCAGTGAATGTGGGAAAGCTTTCTGCCGTAAATACAGGCTTGCTCAGCACCAGAGAGTCCACACTGGAGAAAGACCTTATGAATGCAGTGAATGTGGGAAAGTCTTTAGATGCAACTCCAACCTTGTTATACATAGAAGAATTCACACTGGGGAAAGGCCTTATGAGTGTAGAGAATGTGGGAAGTTCTTTAGACAAAACGCCCAACTTATTGTTCACCAGAGAATTCACACTGGAGCCAAGCCTTACGAGTGCAGTGAATGTGGGAAAACCTTCATTACTAAAAGCAAACTTATTCAGCACCAGAGAGTCCACACTGGAGAGAGACCTTATGAATGTGGAGAATGCAGAAAAGCCTTCACCTATAAACGCATGCTTGTTCAGCATCAGAGAGTCCACACTGGAGAGAGGCCTTATGAGTGCAGTGAATGTGGGAAAGTCTTTAGGTACATCGCCAGCCTCATTAAACATAGAAGAATTCACACTGGGGAAAGGCCTTATGAGTGTAGTGAATGTGGGAAGTCCTTTAGGCAAAGGGCCCACCTTCAGGTCCACCAGAGAATTCACACTGGAGCAAAGACTTACAAGTGCAGTGAATGTGGGAAATGTTTTAGCCAAAACTCTATTCTCACTACGCACCAGAGAGTTCACACTGGTGAAAGGCCTTATAAGTGCAGTGAATGTGGAAAGTGTTTTAGCCAAAGCTCTACTCTTATTAAGCACCAGAGTTCACATTGGAGAAAAACCATATGAGGAGAATTCTGAATGAGGAGAATTCTTTGGCCAAAGCATCCAGCTTACTCAACACCGAAAAGCTCACACCCCAGAAAGGCCTCATCAGTGCAGCAGATGTGGAAAAGTTTTCTGTCAAAGTCTGCTCTGACTGAGCACTAGAAACTTCACAGCTCAGATAGACCCTATGAGTACAGCAAATGTAGGAAAGCTTTCAGCCAAAGGTCTTACCTTATTTGATACCAGAAAGTTCATCTAGAGAAGGGCCTTCAAATGAGATGAGAGCAGTGAATGAGTTGTCTCCTTAGTTAATACATCATACTGAATAGACTCTCTGAGGAAGTCATCAACTGGAAGTTGAATGCCATACATCTGAACAGCCCTTGTGTGCAGATTGCCTATGAGTACTGGCTTCATAGGAAGCTTTTCAGGAGCTATACTCTACTTTCTAGCCTGTGCAAGCCCCTTGCTGGATTCAATATCACTGTAAGTTTTTTACCTCTCCCAAGTGGCAGATCCCAGTACTGGGCATCAGTCATCGCATTGTGATCAGGGTAGGTAGACCTTTGTGCTGTCCTGTTCTCTGGAGGGAAGCATGAATAGCCTGAGCACTTGGGTGTTGTCATGCTCTTCTGTCAAGGACAGGACCTAAGCAGCTTTGACCACTGTGACCCAATGTGGGTTCCCTTGGCAGCTTACAGTTTACTTTCCTTGGTGGTATTGTCTTATGTCATGCTCACGATGGATGTTTCTAGCTCCAGATCACCCTGTTTGGGAACTATCTGCCTCCATTTGCTCTACTCTGTGAAAAAATAAAGACTATAGTTTAAGCCACGTCTTTTGTGGGTGTTCCAATCTTTGTATTCTTCAATAAGGATAGTATCATGGCGGAGAATGGTTTTCACTCCAGTTTTGATCTAATTTGAATTGTTGTCCAAAGCCTCCTGGAGTAGACTACAGGGCTCTGGGACTAATGTGACCTGGATGTTAGAATTTTTGGTGGGTCCCGAGGTCACCCTGAGATGAGGACAGTTTTATGAACCACGAGTGTTTTTTGGAGCTGCATAAGTTCTCTTTTTTCACATGGGATGTCAGATCATGACCCCAGTACTGTTCAAGAGAAGAAGTTCTCTAGGTCCAGCTGGAAAAGAGCCATGTGCCATAATGTCCGTAACATGGTAGGCTGGTTTTGCTGAGCGTTAGATTACAGACATCAGATGGGAACCATATTTGGTACAGAAACAGGGAATTTAATAGGGAGTGAGTGACTAGCAAACAAAAAGAGATGAACCTATTCTAAAATTGCATCCATGAATGTTCCCTTGACTGTGGCTGTTTAAGATAATGTTTTTGCAAAAATTCTCAGGAGATACAGAGCGGTTTCTCTCCTGAGGTCCCAGTCAGTGTCAGGCTAAATAATGTAAAGGTTTTGAGATCCCGTAGCATCTTCAGATTGTTTATCTCAAGGCCATTGGTGCATAGCAAAGATAATGGGTAATAAAAGTGGAAATCGTGTAGTCCAGGCATGTGGTTTTTAGGATGCAGGCAGTTCCTGGATAACTCATGTGGAAACACCTTTCATTGCTCACCAGTCTTCACCGCTACCACAACAGACTCCCTCCCATTAGACAAGGAGATGTGATGGGGTTAACATGTGGTTGCCAGAGTTCTACTGAAAAGGAGATTCAGAAAAGATTCAGATTTTTTATGTGAATCCAATTTTTATTAAATTTAATTGAGCTGTATAGTTGGTATGCGCTGAACTGAACATACCTAAAATGTACAGCTTGGTTAAGTTTTAATATGTGTAAACCCACAGAACCATCATAATTACAAACATCCATCACTCCCATATCCACCTTCTGACATCTCTCCCAGGACTCCCAGGCAACTAGTATTGATTTACTTTTTTCCCATTCAGTTAGTGTTTTCTACACTTAATATCATTGGGGTCTTAATGTTTACTTTTATATTTGTTTCTTTTTCATGATGCATAATTATTTTGAGAATCATTTAAGTTGCTGATAAGTATAATTCATTTTTTTTCCTGAAAAATATACTGTTTGGATATACCACCCACTGACTGTTTATCCATACATCTGTTAAAGGATGGGTTTTTGTGGTTTGTATCCTTTTTGTCTATGACAGATAAGTTTAATAAATTATATGTATGTATGGTTTCATATTCAAAATTCAATGACTATACCCTTTTGTGTGCCATTCACAGTATGGGAGCATTCCGGTTTTCCTGTATTCCTCTCTAGTACTTGGTTGATATGGCTAGTGTTTCAGCATTACCTGTTTAAATGTGTAGAGGTGTCTCACTATGGTCTGATTGCATTTCCCTAATGATTCATGATGTTGAACATTTTTGTGTTTATTTGCCAGGTGTATGTCTTCTTTGATAAAATGTCTGTCTTTTATTAGTAACTGAGAAGGCAAAAACCTGTTGGAGCTTGACTTTTCTTCAATGACTTCGCTGGGTGGAGTAAATGTGCTCACATCGTTATTCATCAAGTATGGTCCTCATTATTAACATAGTCTCCGTTACTTTAAGTCTAGACACGTATAAAACAACTAACCGAACCTTGATTGTTGTGTTTGCCAATTTCCCTGGTATGAATACTCCAACTGTGGGCAATTCCAAACAGTGAATATGAAGTTTTTACTGCACCAGCGGCGCAAGAAGCCAAACACTGAGATGCCAATGTTTGCAGGGGAGAAGGCAGCCAAGCCAGGAGCTAGAAGAAGTCTCAGATCCACCTTCCCGGAGGCGATGTGCTTGAGATATTTAAGGTATAAAGAGGCAGTGTGGTCTTAGGTGTGGGGAAAGGCCATCAGAGTTAGAGAAAAGGTGAGGTAATTGCTGTGTGCAGGTGTATTTCATTACATGCTTCTTCACAGATGCATGTTCAAAAATGGTGTCCCTGAATGGGACATCACTGGCTCTACTCTTTAATGAGGGAACCAGAGAAGCAACACATGGTCCACCTGCTTATGGCCACCCCACATTCCTCCTCTGTCTTGTTCACTATGGCTCCCTGTCTGGAGTCTATGTTCTCTTGACTCTGACCTAACACAGTGAGGTCTAAAGCCTTAGGCTACATCCTTTGGAAGAGCAATAAGACAATGTTTAATAGACCCCAGCTATGGATGCATGAACTTTGTGTCATAGTGACAACCTGGTATCATGTGCCCGTTTGGTTTTGTAGGTTTCGGAAACATCTGAAATATTATGGCTGTCTCTCTGGGACCAGCGAAGACTACATTCCATGGAAATCTGGGTTCGTCTCCTTTAAGAAGCGTGAAACTCCGCCCCCGTCCTCAGAGCCTCCAGGACACTCTTTCCCAGGAGCCCGGGCAGTGAGGCGGGGCTTTTCCTGTAGGCGGGGAGCACCACCCTTTGACAGGTTCTAGAGGCCTGTGAACTGCATTACCCGGAAAAAAACTACGCCAGTTCGTGGGCGCCCCTGGGCCAATGAAGGCTCAGGAAAGAGTCACTTCCGTTCTAGAGGACGGAGTCTGGGCGGCTTTTCCGGCGTCGACTGAGGTCGTTATTTTGTAAACTCGGCTGTGTTCACAGGCGGGGAACTTCGCAACGCTGTGAAGGCCAGAGGTCAGGGAGCCAGCAAGGCGCCGTGCCCGCTTCTCTGAGCTTCGTCTGAGGCTCGGCGTGGGCGCTATCCGGCCTGACTCTGTCGGGCGGTTGGTGCCGCAGTGCCCGGGCCCCACCTTCACCCACAAACTCCGCTGGCGCCGGCGCAGATGTGTCTGATTCAGGTAAATGCTGCGTCATCCGGGCCCTCCCCCAACTCTTCTCATTCAGCAGTGTTTTATCTGTGTTCTTTTACTAGTGTCCTATAGTTATTATTTGTACCCCCAAAACTTGGCTTTCCGAAGTTTGAAATATGACCTGCCTGGGAAAAAAAAATTGCAGAGGACTTCAATGTGCGGTTGAAGAAGCTCTGAGATTAATATCACCGCTCAGGCCAAAATTGCTATATAAATAGGACCTCAGAAGCAGCCTGTGGGATTTTTCCAAACAATTATCCCCATCACCAGCAAGTTAATGTATTGGCTGCTGTTTGAAGTAAGCATTTCCTTTCTTTTCTTGATAGTTTTGCCAACTATGTGGAAACTATTTGACGTGTCTTGTTTAGTTTCACTTGTTTTAAAAGTTTTTTATGAATGTAATATGTTTTATGATGTGTTTTTCTTCTTTTGCGCAATGTGGTGTGACTTTACCCATGTTTTTCATGGCTATCCCTTTGTGGAAGAAAGAGGTGAAACAGGAGGGAAGGGGCAGGGCACAGCCTTTAAAGGAATGACATATCCATAGGACTTGACTAAAACAAACAGGTTTGAACCAATTAGGTCCAAGATGGCGGAAGATTTGATTTCCAGTGGATCTTGAGGCTCATTATACTCCCATTGTAATACATGAGCATGTAAATAACACACCCACCAGCGACCTGCCAGTTCTAAGTCTAACTCTAAAAGGCCAAAAAGTGGGTGGTGGCCCAATTCCTGGAAATACCTTCCCCTTCCCGGGAAGTAGTTGGAATAATCCTCCCACTCAGCCTGTGAAATTACGTAGAACATAAAAAGTAACCACGTCATATTTTGAGGCCTCTCGCCTTCTGAGATGGCCCACACTCTGTGGAGTGTATTCCTCGCTAAATAAATCCAATTCTTACCTATCACGTTGTCTCACTGAACTCTTTCTGTGAGGAGACTTCAAGAACCTGAGGTTCATTAAGTCCTGAGACCAGGTGTGTGATATCAAGTAAAGTCCCAATCTGAGTTGCATGGTTTCAGGAGGACCCCTTGCAGGGTCTGAGAGTGGGCATTTGTGTAACACTCGTAAATTAATTGTCCAAGGAGACACACATGCTGACAAAGCAAGAGAATTTATTGGAAAGGGGTGCCTAGGCGAAGAACAACACAGTAGGGAACCCAGGAGAATTGCTCTGCCATGCTGCTGGCAATCTCAGCTTTTATGGTAATAGGGTTAGTTTCCGGGTTGTCTATGGCCAGTTGTTCTGACTCAGGGTCCTTCCTGGTGGTGCACTCACCTCTCAGCCAAGGTGGATTCCAGCGTGAGGGGGATTCTGGGAGGTAGGCAGGACATATCATCTCTTCCCTCCTCCTTTCAGATCCTCCCAAATTCTCCCAGTTAGCTTTCAGAGGCAGCACCTCTTTATCAGAACTTCCTGTTGTGAGACAATTCAGGCAAGTGGTTATCATTGTGCCTGGCCAAGGTGGGCGGTTTCAGTTCCCTAACACATTCATTTTCCTTTCTTGTGCTGTATTGTGTAGATATGAGTATATGAGTAAAATGTCTTTATAAGTTCCCCTGTTGAAGGCTCTTCTTTGTTTACGTGTTTCTTTTTTCTTCTTTTTTTTTTTTTTGGTCTACTTTCTGTATTTATAGCCATACCTGCCATCTGTTCTTGTGTACATATGCATTTATCTAGCATATATGTTAAAATTATTTATTTAAATGAACATTTCCAGTTTTTAATTTTGTTCTTACTAATTTTAACTTAGTTCTTTGAATGAAATTACACATATTTTTCAACTACCCCATTGTTAGATTTTGATACAGACTTATTATACATTACATAAACTCAGTTTTACAGCGTACACACACTTAGAGGGTTTTGGGGTTTTTTAAATAATTTTTATTGGAGTATAGTTGATTTACAATGTTGTGTTAGTTTCAAGTGTACAGCAAAGTAAATCACTTATAAATATACATATATTCATTCTTTTCTAGTCTTCTCCCATATAGGTCATTACAGGGTACTGAGTAGAGTTCCCTGTGCTATAAAGTAAGTCCTAATTAGTTATCTGTTTTATATATAGTAGTGTGTATATATCAATCCCAGTCTCCCAAATTATCCCCCCCTCCCCGCTTTCCCCCGGTAATAAGAAGTTTGTTTCTACACCTGTGGCTCTGTTTCTGCTTTGTAAATAAGTTTATTTCTATTATTTTTTGTTTTTTAGAAATATCATCATGTCTTTTTCTGTTTGACTTACTTCACTCAGTATGACAGTCTCTAGGTCCATCCATGTTGCTACCGATGGCATTATTTTGTTCTTTTTTATGGTTTTTTTTATCCAGTGTGTATATGTACCACATCTTTATCCACTCCTCCATTGGTGGACACTTAAGTTGCTTCCTTGTCTTGGCTGTTGTAAATAGTGGTGCAGTAAACATTGTGCTGCTTGTATCTTTTCAGATTGTGGTTTTCTATGGATATATGCACAGGAGTTGGATTGCTGGATTATATGGTACTTCTATATTTAGTTTTTTAAGGAACCTCTATACTGTTCTCCATAGCTGTACCAATTTACATTCCCACCAGCAGTGTAGGAGGGTTCCCATTTTTCCACATCCTCTCCAGCATTTATTAATTGTAGACTTTTTGATGATGGCCATTCTGACCAGTGTGAGGTGGTTCCCACTGTAGTTTTTATTTACATTTCTCTAATAGTAGTGATGTTGAGCATCTTTTCATGTGCATTTGCCCATCTGAATGTCTTTGGAGAAATGTCTATTTAGGTCTTCTGCCAATTTATTGATTGGATTGTTTGTGTTTTTTTCGATACTGATCTGCATGAACTGTTTGATTATTTTGGAAATTAATCCCTTGTCAGTTGCTTCGTTTGCAAATATTTTCTCCCATTTTGTGGGTTGTCTTTTCATCTTTTTTATGGTTTCCTTTGCTGTGCACAACCTTGTAAGGTTAATTAGGTTCCATTTGTTTTTGTTTTTATTCTCATTACTCTAGGAGGTGGGTCAAAAAAGATCTTGCTGCGCTTTATGTCAAAAGTGTTCTGCCTATGTTTTCCTCTAAGAGTTTTATAGTGTCTGGCCTTCACTTAGGTCTTTAATCAATTTTGACTTTATTTTTGTGTATGGTGTTAGTGGGTGTTCTCATTTCATTCTTTTACATGTAGCTGTCTAGTTTTCCTAACACCACTTATTGAAGACACTGTCCTTTCTCCATTTTACATTCTTGCCTCCTTGGTCATAGATTAGGTGACCATAGGTGTGTGGGTTTATCTCTTGACTTTCTATCTATCCTGTTCCATCAATCTGTATTTCTGTTTTTGTGCCAGTGCCAAACTTTTGGTTACTCTAACTTTGTAGTATAGTCTGGAGTCAGGGAGCCTGATTCTTCCAGCTCCATTTTTCTTTCTCAGGCTTGCTTTGGCTATTCGAGGTCTTTCTGTTTCCATACAAATGGTAAAATTATTTGTTCTAGTTCTGTGAAAAATGCCATTGGTAATTTGTTAGGGACTACACTGAATCTGTAGACTGCTTTGGGTAGTATAGTCATTTTCACAATATAGATTCTTCCAATCCAAGAACATGGTCTATCTCTCTGTTTATGTCATGTTTGATTGCTTTCATCAGCATCTTACAGTTTTCTGAGTACAGGTCTTTGGCCTCCTTAGGTACGTTTATTTTTATTATTATTTTAATAAATTTATTTATGTATTTATCTTGGGCTGCATTAGGTCTTTGTTGCTCCACGCAGGCTTTCTCTAGTCGTGCCGAGCAGGGGCTACTTCCTCGTTGTGGTGCATAGGCTTCTTGTTGCAGTGGCGTTTCTTTCTTGTTGCAGAGCACAGGCTCTAGGCATGCAGGCTTCAGTAGTTATGGTATGGGGGCTCAGCTGTTCTGCGGCATGTGGGATCTTCTCGGACGAAGGCTCGAACCCACATCCCCTGCATTGGCAGGTGGATTCTTAACCACTGCGCCACCAGGGAAGCCCCTTAGGTAGGTTTATTCCTAGGTAGTTTATTCTTTTTGTTGCAGTGGTGAATGGGATTGTTTCCTTAATTTCTCTTTCTGATCTTTCATTGTTAGTGTATAGGAATGCAAGAGATTTTTGTGCATTCATTTTGTATTCTGCAGGTTTACCAAATTCACTGATGAGCATAGTAGTTTTCTGATAGTATCTTGAGGATTTTCTCTGAGTAGTATCATGTCATCTGCAAACAGTGATAGTTTTACTACTTCCAATTTGCATTTCTTTTCTTTTTGTTCTCTGATTGCTGTGGCTAGAACTTCTGAAACTATTGGCAGGAGTGGACATCCTTGTACCTGATCTTTGAGGAAATGCTTTCAGTGTTTCACCATTGAGAATGATGTTAGCTGTGGGTTTGTTGTATATGGCCTTTATTATGTTGAGGTAGGTTCCCCCATGCCAACTTTCTGGAGAGTTTTTATCATAAATGAGTTTTGAATTTTGTCAAAAGCTTTTTCTGCATCTATTGAGATGATCATATGGGTTTTATTCTTTAATTTGTTAATACGGTGTATACATTGATTGATTTGCATATATTGAAGAATCCTTGCATCCCTGGGTAAATCCTACTTGATCATGGTGTATGATCCTTTTAATGTGTTGTAGTCAGTTTGCTAGTATTTTATTGAGGATTTTTTGCATGTATGTTCATCAGTGATATTGGCCTGTAATTTTCTTGTGTGTGGGTGGTATGTTTGATTTTGATATCAGGGTGATGATGACCTCAAAGAATGAGCTTGGGAGTGTCTCCTCTTCTGCAGTTTTTTATAGGTGTTTTCTTTTTAAATGTTTGATAAGTTCTTCTATGAGGCCATCTAGTCCTGGCCTTTCTGTTTGTTGGAAGTTTTTTTCTAAATCAGTTTTAATTTCAGTACTGGTCAGTGGTTTGTTCATATTTTCTTTTTCTTCCTGGCTCAGTCTTGGTAGGTTGTATCTTTCTAGGAATTTGCCTATTTCTTCTAGGTTGTCCATTTTATTGTATATAGTTCCTTGCAGTAGTCTCTTCGGAGCATTTGTATTTTTGTGGTGTCCGTTTTTATTGATTTGAGCCCTCACCTGTTGTTCTTGATGACTCTAGCAAGGTTTATGTTTTCAAAAAAACAGCTTTTAGTTTCATTGATCTTTGCTATTATTTGCTTTAGGTGTAAGTAAGATTAGGTTGTTTATTGAAGATTTTTCTTGTTTCCTGAGGAAAGATTGTATTGTTATAAACTTCGCTCTTAGAACTGTTTTTGCTACATCCCATAGTTTTGGATCAGTGTGTTTTCATCATCCTTTGTCTCTAGGTAGTTTTTTTTTTTTTTTTTTTTTTTGGTACGCAGGCCTCTCACTGTTGTGGCCTCTCCCGTTGCGCAGCACAGGCTCTGGACGCGCAGGCTCAGGGGCCATGGCTCACAGGCCCAGCTGCTCCGCGTCATGTGGGATCTTCCCATGCCGGGGCACAAAACTGTGTCCCCTGCATCGGCAGGCAGACTCTCAACCACTGCGCCACCAGGGAAACCCTCTAGGTAGTTTTTGATTTTCTTTCATGTATTCAGTGATCCATTGTTTTTTAGTAGCATGTTCAGCCTCCATGTGTGGGTTTTTTTTTTTAATAGTTTGTTGTGTAATTTATTTCTAATCTCATATGGACAAGGTGCTTGATATGATTTCATGTAAATTTGCCAAGGTTTTCTTTGTGGCCCAGGATGTGTTCTATCCTGGAGAATGTTCTAGGTATACTTGAAAAGAATGTGTATTCAGTTGCTTTTGGATGCAATGTGGTTTAAATATCAATGCCATCTTGTCTAATGTGTCATTTAAGGCTTGTTTTTCCATATTGATTCCATGGATGATCTGTCCATTGGTGTAAGTGGGGTGTTAAAGTCCCCCCATCATTGTGTTGCTGTCAGTTTCTCTTCTTATGGCTGTTAGCATTTTTTGCATTATAGATTGATCCCTTGATCATTCTGCAGTACTTCTTTGTCTCTTGTACCATAAAGTCTATTTTGTGTGATATGAGTATTGCTACTCCAGCTTTCTTTGGATTTCATATAAGCAATTTCTTTTATTTTTTCTTCTTCCCATGGCTTGAGGGATCATAGTTCCCCAACTTTGGATTTGTTTTTGTCTGGTGTTCTGTCTTCCCTTCCTTTTGATTTCATCTCTTGTGGTTTGATGATTATCTTTAGTGTTGTGTTTGGGGTTTTTTTTTTCTTTTTTTGAACCTATTGTAATTTTTTGGTTTGCAGTCTGCCTGTATGTTTTTTTTCTTTTTGGCTGAGTTGGGTGTTTGTTGCTGTGTGTGGGCTTTCTCTAGTTGCGGCAATTGGGGGCTACTCTTCATTGCAGTGTGCAGGCTTCTCATTTACATGGCTTCTCATTGCAGAGCATTGGCTCTAGGCACGTGAGCTCAGTAATTGTGGCTTGGGGGCTCTAGAGTGCACACTCGGTAGTTGTGGCACACAGGCTTACTTGCTCCATGGCATGTGCGATCTTACCCGACCAGGACTTGAACCCGTGTCCCCTGCATCTATGTGGTTTTTATATAGCAGTCTATGTATGTACAGGATTGTTTTGAGGTGCTGGTGTCTTAATTTCCAATGTAATTCCCATTTCCTGCATTTGTACTCCTCATGGTTGCTGTTTTGATAATCATATTTCGTGTGTGGATGGTTTCCTTCTTTTACTGTCTGTTTGCCTTTACTGATGAGCTTTCCCTTTTGTGATTTTCTTGTTTCTAGTTGTGACCTTTTCTTTTCTGCCTAGAGAAGTTCTTTTAGCACTTTTTGCAAAGTTGGTCTGGTGGTGCTGAATTCTCTTTGCTTTTGCTTGTCTTGTCTGTAAAGCTTTTAATTTCTCCATCTAATCTGAATGAAAGCCTTGCTGAGTAGAGTATTACTGGTTGTAGGTTTTTTCCCTTTCACCATTTAAATATATTTTGTGCCACTTTGGCCTGCAGAGTTTCTGTTGAAAAATCAGCTAATATAGCCTTATGGTTATCATTCCTTTGTGTGTTATTTGTTGCTTTTCCCTTGCTGCTTTTAATATTTTTCCTTTGTGTTTAATTTGTATCAGTTTGATTAATATGTGTTTTGGTGTGTTTCTCCTTGGGTTTATCCTGTATGGGACTCTGCACTTCTTGGACTCGGGTGTTTCCTTTCCCATGTTAGGGATGTTTTCGGCTGTAATCTCCTCAAATATTTTCTCAGTCCCTTTCCCTTTCTCTTCTTCGACCCTTATAATGCAAATGTTGGTTCATTAAATGTTGTTATTTCCACCACTCTGTCATCCAAGCTCACTTACTCGTTCTTCTATCTTAGTTATCCTGCTATTGAATCCCTCCAGTGTATTTTTCATTTCAGTTATTGTATTGTTCATCAAGTCTATCTTTCTTTTAAACATTTCTTGTATCTTCTCCATCTGTTTCCATTCTTTTTCTAAGATTTTGAATCATCTTTACTATCATTACTCTGAATTCTTTTTCAGGTAGAATGTGACTGTACACTTCAAATAATGCTTATGTATTGTTTATTTTTGGCTGTGTCAGGTCTTAGTTGCAGCACACAGGATCTTTCGTTGAAGCACATGGGCTCAGTTGCCCCACCACAGTATGTGGGATCCAACCTGCATCCCCTGCATTGGAAGGCAGATTTTTAATCACTGGACCACCAGGGAAGTTCCTGAATAATACTTATTTTAGTGGAAAATCATAAATGATTAAGCTATCTTGTTAAAATACTTGTTTTAAGGGTGACAAAATGAATCATTGTAAGTGTAAAAAGTGATAATGCTTTGTGAATCCCTAGCAAGATGTTAAGAACTCAATAAGGTATTTCTGTGTTTCTACAATGCAGATGGACTAGAGGCCAAGTCCTATAGCTTGTTGCAGTTCTTTTAAGTTTAAAGAGTGGAGAAGAAATCTAGTAGGAAATTAGTCTCTCTGAACAGGTATGGGGGGAAAAATGGATATATCAAAGAATATGGTGGATGAGTATAAAAAGTATATATTCTTGAATCCTATTATGTAATGTTAGCATAATTCCAAATCAGAATTTAATCTATGGATTATGTAAGGTGGAGATTTTTATAAAGTAATAATTTTTAATATAACCAAAGTAAAATTTGAAAAGAACCATTTCCTCTCCAACACAATCCTTTATTCTTCTGGCTCAATGGGCTCCAGTCACACTAGCCTTGTGGATGCTGCTCATACACACCAGACATGACTCTGATAGAGAGGCTTTGCACTTTTTTGTCCCACTTCTGGACAGCTTTTTCTCAAGGTATCCACATGACCTTATGTCACAACTCTATAACATTTTCTGCCCTCTTTTACATGCTTTATTTTTCTCTTGAGTATTTGTCTTTGCCTGAAATATTAAATGGTTCGCTCAGCAGAACCATTTATGGCCCCTGCACTGGTGTCAGGTGTCTTCGTGGACTTGGTGTCTGTAGACCCTAGGTTTTATGGACAGATTCCCATTTTTGGCAGCCAGCGGACTGAGACATGAAAGGTTGTCTTAGTAATGGGGCTAGTATATACAAATGCTTGAGGATGTGATTGTGATGGGAGTGCTCTAGGACATGTAGGTCTGTTAACAACTGATAAGGACAGAGAGCAAGGGGGGCAGAATTAGAATGGTAGCACGAGGTTTCTGTTCTGAGAATGATGGTAGACATGTAATGTATGAGGAGGTTCAGTGAGTAATATGCATGTGAGGAAAGTGTGTGAAGTAATTGCCCCAGGCCCTAGTACTAGAAGTATAAGAGAGAAGGATGGGGCAAAGTTTGCTTGTATCTGGGAGACATGATAGTGGGTACACTCAGGGTGTTGTCTTGGAGGAAAGGGAAAGGGCCCTGCATACCAGGCTCACAGATTACATGGTATCTCTCTGTCCACCTGCCTGTTGTTGCTCAGAGTTGTACATACTGATCAAGGAAGCATGAAGAGTTATTTGGCCCACTGCCCTCTAAGTCACGGAGCTGGGGTGGATGGTGAACCCAGAGTATGGGCTGGGTTTAGAAGTACTTATGGGGTCCTGGGGAGAGAGGCTGCTTATGTACAAATCTGTCCCATCATCACAGGGCCCTGTGACCTTTGAGGACGTGGCTGGGTACTTTTCCCAGGAGGAATGGAAGCTTCTTGATGAGGCCCAGAGATTCCTGTACCGTGATGTGATCCTGGAGCCCTTTGCGCTTGTTGCATCATTGGGTAAGGCCCTCCCACCTATCCCAGCATCCTGGGCAGGTCTCTGCCTTTCCCTTTTCCAAAGACAAGTCTGTTTTTTCACAGACTCCTAGACAGTGGGCACATCTCTATTACTGCTTCCCTCTCATCTGTGTTGTTGGTGCCAAGGCTGAATGAGTACGACCTCGTTTCAGAAGTATCCCCAGTACCAGCAGCTCTGAAGTTTTTTCAGTGAAGTTTTTCTGGGTCATAAGACTTGGAATTAGTTCAGTGGGTTCCATCAGTCTCAGCCACTCCCTGCTAAGTTGACTCTGTAGACCCACACACCTCTGTGCGCTAGGTTCTGCCCCCTTCCAGCTGATATTTCCTGGGCCCTGACTGTACCAGGAATTGTTGGGATCCAGCAGGGACACTGGTTCTTTTTGTGACACTGTTTTTCTTTCCTCAGGTTTTTTGGGGGATTGGTTGTTCTCCTGGGCTAGTACTGACTGTTCACCTGTCCTGTCTTTCCCTTAGGACTTGCATTTTCTAGGTTCCATGTTGTTGTCCAACTGGAGCTGGGAGGTGAACCCTGGGACATGACAGAGTGGACATGACTCCAAGCCCCAGCATGAGGGGTTCAAAGTGGGCTTGGCCCCATTGATTTGGCATCAGGGGTTCAAATTATATCAGGATCATGTCCTGTGCCCCACAGTGTTTTGGTGCCAAAGCCAGTGACTGTGTACCTCATTTGTGTGCACTCCCCCCAACATTGTGTCATTTCTCTGCTTTCAGTTTGTTGGCATGGAGCAGAGCACAAGGAGATAATTTCTGAGCAGAATGTTTCTGTAGAAGTGCCATGAATAAATACTTCAGAGACCTGTCCATCCAAAGTCCTGTCCCTGGAAGATGTGTAGCCTGGCCTTAAACAGTAAGTTTGCCTCTAGGTGAAGACCTGGGAACAATTCCTGGTCAGAAACTGTGTGTGTCAGGTGTGAAATTTCACCAGAACAGTGGAGGGAAACTCTTTAGAAGAGACAGGGGTAAGGCATTTATGAGGAGCCACATAGTCCATGCATCCAAGAACTCCTTCACATGCCAGGAGGCTGGGATGGATTTCCCTGGTAGCTCTAGCCTTCTCCAGCACCAGGTCACTCCACAAAAGGATGCTGACTGCACAGCAGTGTTTCACAATGGTAAAAGTCTCTATAAGTGCTATGAGTGTGGGAAAGCCTACTCCTGGATGTATAGGCTTGCAGAGCATGAGAGAGTCCACACAGGAGAGAGGCCTTAAGAAGACAGTCACACTGGAGGAAAAAAACACATGCATGCACTAAATATGGAGAATTCTTCAGCCAAAACACCCAGCTTACTGAACACCAAACAGGTCACGCCACAGAAAAAGACCATGAGTGCAGCAAATGTAAGAAATCTTTCAGCCAAAGGTCTATAACCTCATCTATCACCAGAGTTCATACTGGAGAAAGGCCTTGAGATGAGATGAGGAGAGTAGCACAGGAGCTGTCTCCTTAGTTAATACATCATACTGAATAGGCTTTGTGAGGGACTCATCAACGGAAGTTGAATGCCATACAACTGAACAACCCTAGTGTGCAGATTGCCTGTGAGTACGAGGTTTGTAGGAAGCTTTTCAGGAGCTATGCTCTACTTTCTGACTTACTGTCACTGTGAGTTTCTTACCTTTTCCAAGTGGCAGATCCCCATACTGGGACTCAGTCATCTAAGTGTGATCAGGGTAGGTAGCCTTTTGTGCTCTCATATCGCCTGTAGAAAAGCATGGGTTCCCTGAGCACGTGGGGTTTGTCATTCTCTTCCATCAACTGGCTAGGACAGGACACAGGAACAGGTTTTGTGGGTGTTCCAAACTTAGTATACCTCACTGGGGGTAGTATCATGGCAGAGAATAGTTTTCACTCCAGTTCTGGCCCATTTTGCATCGTTGTCCAAGGCCTTCTGGGGTAGAGTGCAGGGCTCTCTGTGGGACTAAAACAGGGAATTATAGGGAGAGACTACCAAAGAAGAAGGAATAAAATATAAAATTGCATTCATGTATGTTCCCACCACTGTGGCTGTTTTGCATAAACGTTTTTGCAGAAACCTCCTGAGCCTCAGTCAGTGTCAGACTAACGTAAAGGTTTTAGGATTCCCTCAGCATCTGCAAATAGTTTATCTCAAGGCCATTTGATGCACAGTGAAAACAATGGGGAATGAGTGTGGAAATCGTGTAGTACAGGCATGTGATTTTTAGGACCCAGGCAGAGTTCTCGGATAACTTAAGTGGAAACACTTTTCAGGGATTCCCCTGGTGGCACGGTGATTAAGAATCCACCTGCTGCAGGGGACAGGGGTTCAAGCCCTGGCCTGGGAAGATCCCACATGCCTCATAGCAGCTAGGCCTGTGTGCCACAACTTCCAGAGCCTGTGCTCTGCAACAAGAGAGACCACTGCAATGAGAATCACCCACACCACAACAAAGAGTAGCCTCTGCTCACCACAGCTAGAGAAAGCCCAGGCACAGCAACAACGGCCCAACACAACGAAAAATAAAATAAACCTTTCATTGCTCACCAGTCTTCATCGCTACTACTACAGAATCCCTCCCATGAGACAAGGAGTCAAGGACGGGGTTGTGGTTTGCCAGAGTTCTACTGAAAAGGAGATTCAGAGTAAGATTCCAGGGGGATCCTTGGCTCCTGCAAGGCACATGGCACACACACCCCAAATTCAGATTTTTATGTGGAGCCAAAATTTATTTGAGCTGTATATGGGCATGTATTGAATTTGAACATACCTCATAAAATGTGCAGCTTGATTAAATTTTGATACATATAAACCCCCAGAACCAGTGTCATAATTGTCATAATTACAAACATCCACCATCACACCCCCTCACAACTCCCAGGCAACTACTATTGATTTCCTTTTTTCCCATTCAGTTAGTGTTTTCTAGACTTTTAATATCTTTGGGGGTCTTTATGTTTCATATTCTAATTTTTTTTTTTTTTGCCACATCACACACCATGGGGCATCTACCCCAACAAGGGATTGAAACTGTGGCCCCTGCAGTGGAAGTACAGAGTCTTATACCCCTGGACCAGGGAAACCCCTGGTTTCATATTTCAAAACGAATGAATAGGGTTGTATCCTTTTTGCATTGGGAACCTTCCATCCCCTGTGTTCCGCACCAGTAGTGGGTTGGTATGGTTACTGTTTTGAATATTACTTTTTTTGCGGTACACGGGCCTCTCACTGTTGTGGCCTCTCCCGTTGCAGAGCACAGGCTCTGGACGTGCAGGCTCAGCTGCCATGGCTCACGGGCCCAGCCACTCTGCAGCATGTGGGATCTTCCCGGACCGGGGCACGAACCCCGTGTCCCCGCATCGGCAGACAGACTCTCAACCATTGCATCACTAGAGAAGCCCCTGAATATTAGCTGTTTTAAAAGTGTGGATACATACCTCACTGTGGTCTGATGTATTTCCCTAGTGATTCATGATGTTGAACATTCCTGTGTTCTCTGCCAGGTGTATTGTCTTCTTTGATTAAAATGTCTTTTTATTAGTAACTGTGGAGAGAATAAAAAGAAATGTGTTGCAACTTGTTTTTCTCAGTGACTTTGCTGGATGGAATAAATGTTTAGTGCCCCACATGTAGTCCTTATTAACATAAGTCTCCATTACTGTAAGTCTAAACACCTACTTAAAAAAAAACCCAACACCCCCCCCAATTATTGTGTTTGCCAATTTCCCTGGTATGAATACTCCAACTGTGGGGAGTTTCACACTGTGAACAGGAGGTTATTTTACTGAACCAGAGGTGCAAGAAGCCAAACAGTGGGACGTCAAAGCTTGCCGGAGAGGAATTTCACTCACAAGGCAGCACAAGCCAGGAGACAAAAAAGTCTCACAGCCACCTTCCTGGAGGTGAGGTGCTGTAGGGGACAAAGAGGCAGGGTAGTCTTAGGTGGGGGGAAGGGCAATCAGAGAAAAGGTGAGGCAGTAGTCAGTGTGTACAGCTGTATCTGCATTACAGGCTTCTGTTCTTCACACATAGCTGGATAAGAGCTGACTCCAATTTCCTAAAAAACAACTGAGGCTCCCTTCCCTACAGTGTCCCCACCCTGTCAGAGATGTTTTCTACAGTGGGAGACTTCCCTGGTGGTCCAGTGGTAAAGAATCCACCTTCCAATATAGGGGATGGGGGTGATACAATCCCTGGTCAGGGAACTACGATCCCACATGCAGTGGGGCAACTAAGCCTTACATGCCACAAACTGAGCCCACTCCACAACTAGAGAAGAGAAAACCTACATGGCCCAACTAGGGAGGAAGTTGGAGCACATGCAAGTAGGAGAAAAAAAACCCTACCCAAGTGAGCTTAACCAATTAAGGCAGTTCACAAGCGAGGGGTTTTGACATGATATTCCCTTTTTTTAATAATTCTAGCTCAAGAAGTTGTTAGTCATCAGCTTCTGTTAACCCCTATGGGGCACAGTTTCAAGGTCATCCAATGTGGACTGGGGAACACATGCAGTAGCACTCCTTTCTACTATTTCCCTTATACAGATGCCCATAAATAAGGTTGAGGACATAGATAATAAGTACCGACATGTGCTAAAACAAGGGTCCGAGTTTTGAGTATTTTTACTTGACCTGTATAAAGGATTACACCACAGGCCTGTGTTGTCCAATGTGTATTCATTTGAAAGAAACGTTTGGCAGAGTGGCCCGACTCTTGGGAGATAACTTCTAAGCCCTTGAAACATTTGGACTAATAAGAGTTGTGTTTACCCGGGGCCTTGTGCCATGCTAGCTAATTTATACTAATAATCTGACATGCCAGTGGGTAGGGGAGCCTTAGGGTCTCTGTAGCTGTTTGACATTCAGAGAAGCTAGAGAGTAAGTTCAGCCACACAGGTGTCCCTTGTGCATGACATACTAAAAAAAGCCTGTATAATACCAGGTCTTGTGTGAGGTCCCCCCTTAGCAGTACACTTCATATTGTCACCCACGGATGCTGTGAGGCCTAAGTGACAGGGCACAGGAAACTGGCACTGTGGTCCCTCTGTGACTTTATCCTATTGTGCCATCTTTCCTGCTTTTCATCTGTATCCTTTCACTGTAACAGATCATTAGCCCTTAATTCATAATAGCTTCTCTAACTTCTGGAAGTGTGGATAGCAATTTATTTAACCTGAAGGTGGTCTTCCACATTCCAGAACGTAATTGTGCTTTTTAAAAAGTTTTGTTACGTATAATCAACTTAAAAATAAAATGCATTTTAAGTGCAGGGTTTGAAAAACATTGGCACAGGGTTACACTTCTGAAACCAAAGGTTTTCTCCTAGCCATTTGTAATTAATCCCCCCTTTAGCCTACAGAATTGATATTAGAAAATACTCTTCCTTCTTGCAATAGCCGTTGTTTTAGGATTTGCCACGTTTCTCAATTTCACCTGTATTGGATCTTATACTGTTTGACACGGTGACCAATGTTGGGGAGATAATAAAACAAGACCTTTTCCACAAAGTAGAGAAAAAACATACTTCCTTCTATGAGCTCGAAACTAAACTGATGCACATCACAGACAACCCACTAAAGACACTATAAAGACAGAAACCGCACCCATTCATGATACACCAAGCAGACAGCGCCCATTCAACGCAAAAAACTCCTTGGCTGTGATTGAAATGTTTACTTTACCTCTTGACGAGTAGGGGAAGCCCTTCAGAGCTGGAGACCAGGGCTGCATCACTAATTCCCTTGTGAAGAAAATGACAGAACCTGCTGACAGCCCGGCTTACCCTACCTGGTTCGCCCGCAGGCAGTGCGGGGCCGGCCGGCCTCTGAATTAGGACCCGGGAAAACCCCACAGGGGAACCTCTGCAGACCAGGCCACGCGAGCCCGCGGCCGAACGGCTCACGCCCTCCTCGGGCCTCCCCACCCGGCCCGGTTCCCACCTCCGGAGCCGGGAGACCCCCTTCCTGCTCCCTTCGGCAACCGGAGGGGATCCAGCCTCTTCCCTATAAGCCTGCAGGTACAACCTCCGGAGAGAGCACTAAGCGCGCCCGCCCGGCAAGACCGGAATGATCCCGCCAGCCCCGCCGACCTCCCGGAACTCTGCCTCGGGCATCGCGGCCGAATCCCATCCCCTGCAGACATCGCCCGAGCTCCGGACGGGAAGGGACAAAATAAACGTGACCGCCAGATGGCGCCCGACAACCGGCGGGAACATTAGCGGGACGGATCCGGATCGTTGGCCGGCGAGGGGGCACTGCCGGCCGCCCAGATGCCCGACCTCGTTACGTCCCGGCCCACCTCCGAGCTGGTCTCATGGCCACGGGTTACAAACTCCCAGCTATAGCATGTGTGTTTTTGCTTCCTGCCCACTAGTGGAAGTCACTACCTAGTTCTTCCCGCCACTGTGGTCATAAAGGCACAGCCCCAGCTCCTCTCTGCTTCCTGACACCTGCATGTGACAGGCTTCACGTGGTCTTACGTGTCCTGCTGTGCCTGTCGTTTCCTTGGAGAACTTTCAACGGCAGTAGCCTCTCCTGTCCTCACTCAGTCACCTCCATAAATTAAAATCCCGGGAGCACATTTTTACACAGTTGTAAAACTGACAAGAGGATTATTTAGCTTTTCGAAAGTTTTATGTACGTCTCAAAGGGACAGAGAAAGAATTCAGAATTAGAAGTTTGCTAACGGAAATGCTCTAAGAAAAGAGATTGGAGGAGATTCATGGCACAAAGCTCCAAATACCCAACATTCCGAAAAGGTTACGGTGAATCCCAGTGAACAAGATAACACACTGTGAGCAAACAACCCAGTGCCTGCTTGCTTGCAGATTTTGGCAACCTACAGTAACATTTTCCAAGCCGGTCCTTTCTTGGATATGCCTGCCCCCCAGGCTTAATACTTCAGTCCAGTGCTTTGAGAGCTATCTCCCTGTCTCCTTACTTGTCACAAGTAATAAATGCTTCTGCTTTAACTGAAAGTACTTGGTGTGTTCACTGGCTATGCACCCCAAGGGAAGGACCCACTGAGTCCGGTAACAATAATGATACACCTCAGCACAACTTGGAGGCCCGTGCACAGGCATCCTGGGGACACTGTGATGAGGTCTGCATGCTGACACCCCTCAACAAGCCTATGCACACACATGCATTACACCACGTCCACAACAGAAAAGACATGTGATAGTCATGAGACACACAACCAGTGTATGTGGCACATATTAGAGGCTTGTGGGAATAGAGAGAGGTGCTGAACTACCACACCAGGTATGAGGACACAAATGCACAAATGCTCCAGGGAGATTTGTGAGACAAACATGGGATAGGGAGGCCCAAAAGCCTAGTGTGTGGATATACACACAGGATCACACAATCATGCACGTGGACCGAGTGTGACAGGTGGTTTCAACCTGGCTGGGAGATAACCCCTGCTCTTCCCCATCCTAGCACCATCCCTGTAGGTTTGATGATGTGCTGATGGCAGCCAGAACAGGAGCCGGGTGCTCATCTTGCCACAACCTGCAGTCTCACACGTTTGAAGACCGAATGTAAACACTAAAGGTCACGTGATGGAAGCAAATCAGCCCAAGCCCTGGTAGCAGAAAACTATATCCGAAATGCCTGCTAACAAGGCCCAGGAATCACAGTCTGAAGGGGACAGAGTTGGGGGAGGTTATGGTCTCTACTGGAGGGTCAGTATGCGTTGAGGAAGTTTCAGGGACAGCGGATCAAGGATGGTTTGGCAAAGGGAGGAATTATTTCCCTGGATTGTTAGCCATTGTTTGGGAAGTTTGTATTTTACCCAGAGGGGTGAGGATGATCATGTAGCTGTGTTGTCATCCCAGGTGAGTCCTAAGTCTTTCCTCTTCCTGGTGTTTCTTGAAGTCTTTACTCCTGAGTAGACCGGCGTTTCTAATTTTCTATGTGCTGAACTGCAACTACAACAAAGACAATAAAACACATAGCTAAGTTAAATTCAGAGAAACAAACATGGAAAAGAAGGCTCATTGCTTAATTTTATAAAAGTTTCTTGGCCGTCCGGCAGATCTCTCATTTCAACAGCATTTGGACTGAACAAACCCAGGGGCGCCCCTTCCTCCTGACTCTGACCACTCTCCAACTTTTTTTCCAGTCACAACCTTGGAACCACCCACTCAGCTCTCCTCGCCCTCCGGGACCAGCCAACACCACTTTCTGAGCTTAGCTCCTTGTTGCCGACCAAGCATGAGCTCCCAGATTCGTCACAATTACTCCGCCAGGTGGAGGCCGCAGTCACCCGCCTGATAACGTGCATCTGCCTCTCTCCCATACCTACCTGTCTCTGCGCTTCTCGAGGGCGTGAGACATCGTTTCGCGAACTGGCCGAGGAGAAGCCGGAGGGCCCGAGCTCCCTGGAAAAGGCAAAAGCAGCGCCTGTGGCCGCGCCCTCTTACAGGACGTGCCGAAGCCGTCCCAGGAGCGTGGGTAAAGCCCAGGACGCCGTGGAAGCCGCCCGCTGACGGAGAAGAACCTGCGCCAGGCCCTGTGGGTCCGCAGGTCCTGGGCTCTGCCCGCGCAGACTCCACCTCTGGACTTCCTGGAGCCACTTCCTGGATGAGCAGGTGAAATTCATCAAGAAGATTGGCGACCACCTGACCAACCTCCGCAGGCTGCTTGGCCTCAGGCTGGGCTGGGCGAATGTCTCTTCCAAAGGCTCAGCCTCAAGCACCACTAGGAGCTCCTGGAGCCCAGCGGCCTGTGAGGAGCCCCTCTGGGGTCAGGGCTTCTCCCTGAAGCCTGTCCCTGCAGCCACTGGGCAGCTTGTTAACCACCCTGGAGCCCTCTCCAAGCCTTGGGCCAAATGGAAAAAATAGCGCTTTTTGCAGGGGAAAAAAATTTTCTGTGAAACATTGTAAAGTGACTGGAACTTTAACAGGAAAACCAGGATGCATACAGGTAGCCACGTATGGGTTTCACAGTTACTACTGTGGTCTTATTCTCAGGATGCTCTTATCAGTCAGGTTGTGTTGAAATTCCTCCCTTGGGACTGTCTTTGGGGCTAATTTCAAAGCTGCATGAAATAATCAATATGACCTTTGGTTTAAAAAAATGTACTGTCCAGTTGAGCCCTCCTTGGAGCCTTTTATATAATCAAATACATACTTTTGTGTTGCCAAGGTGGACACGAACCCTTTATGTTGTGTTTTATCCAATATTGTTACTGCACACACGGCTCTCAGTGAGAAAAAACATCATTTTTTCCACTAAATTTATAATGTTTTGAGAATAGCTTGTGTGGTTCCTGTATTCTGTAGGAAAGTAAGTTGCGTTTTGAAGACACTACCCTCTTATATCTCCTCTCAAGATAATTGTCTGGGTTGTAGCTGTAGCTGTACATGAATCTGAGCCTTGGGATCCATGAGAGTCAGAGAATCCACTCTCAGGAAACAATTCTTGGTTCAAAGCAGAGGGTTATTCTTTCCATAACTGGGAGCTCCTTGGGACAAGGTGGCCCATAAAGGGACCTGGGCCCCAAACTGCAAGACATGTGAGATGCATCCCAGTGGGTGAAGGACCCACTAGGGTTCATTCTCTCACCATCCAGTTTTCTCTGCCTTGTCTTCATATCTGTGGTCACTCAGAGGGTCTGGCTGTGGCCTTGCTGCTCCACCCACCAAGCACTGTGTTCTGAGTAGTGGGATGATATGGATGACAGAGATATTGGTCCTGCCCTTGAGCAGGGAAGGAGCTCGTCATTAAGTATGGTACACATATGTGAAAGCAGGTGCATGCAGTGAAACAATTCTACTGCTATGGCAGAAATGTATCCTGAGTTCATGAGTGAGAGAAGGGTTGAATCTTGGAGTCATGGGACAGGTGAGCAGGGTAGTGTTCCCTGGTGTCTGAGAGCTTTGATTCTGGGGATAGAGCGGAATTCAAACCCTTCTAAGCTCTGCTGATAGTCCTGGGTCGAGTGACTCTGAGGGTGGAAAAATCAACCCAACCATTACAAGTCAATCAAATATACTCACGAAGAAGGGAAATCTCCACAAGCTGCCTGCAGAAGCCAGCTGGAGTCCTCTTTTCCAGAACTGGGTAATATCCCACCCAAAACAATCAGTGGGAAGTGAATGAGATACCCCAAAAGTCAAGAGACGGGTGAGTCCTCCAGATGAAGGAAGAAAGTGTAGCTTCCTGCCTCCCAAGCACTGTAAGGATGATTCATACACAGTGCGGCACCCTGCCGTGTGGCAGAGGAGGGAAGGCTAACGTAACAGATACTGATAACAACTTATTTCTGGCAAGGACTCCAGGCAGGTCCGGAAGTGCAAGGTGTTATCATGAAAGCTTCCAATATACTTGGTACTTAAGAGAATCTTCCTGGGATGTCTGGAGGCATGAAGTTCAATTTATGGCTGAGTTCTCTTTCACAAAGACTAATCTCCAAATGTCGCTCTGTAATTACGTAGAACAAGGAAACAGCATGTTGCCTGCACTCCGAAGATGTTTCTCCGATTTAAATTTACCAGTGCTGTTTGAGTTTAGGCTAATAGCTGAATAACTTTCAACATTCACTGCATTCCTAACACTCTTCTGGGTTTGTAGTTGTTTTGTAAGATTTAAAAGTTCTTGATGACACTTGGGTAGATAAAAAGAAGAATTCTGTTACCTAGGGCTTAGGATGAAACAAGGGCATCAGGCAGGGCACACAACAGGCTGTACAGGGACACAGTAAGTAACCTGGGGCTGTAGGGAGCACCCTATACATAGCAGGTGGTCAGGGGCTACCTAGGTTTTCCAGGCTCCCCATGGATGACCTAGCTGGAATAATTTCATGGGGTCAGGGGCATACAGGCTGTCTCCAGTTGCCTGGTTTCCTGGCCCTGGGACATAAGGGATGGTGTCCAGAGTGTGAGTGCCTGATATAGACAGTGATTGGTTGTGGTCTTAATCAGCTGCTGCTCTAAAAGAGGAAATGACTAACATCAAGCCAGGGACTCAAAACTGAAATATAACTAATAAGGAGCTACTGTCTAACACAGGGAACTCTACTCAAAACTCTGTAATTGTCTATATGGGAAAAGAATCTAAAAAAGAGTGGATATATGTATACAAATAACTGATTCACTTTGCTGTACACCTGAAACTAACACAACATTGTAAATTAACTACATTGTAATAAAAATTTTTAAAAAGCAAAAACAAAACACTGGTACTGCCATAAACACAAAACTTTAGGCCAATGAAACAGAACAGAGTGCCCCGAACTGGAAGCCAGTATATTTGATCAAATAATCAACAAGAGTGCCAACGCAATTCAGTGGGAGGAGGACAGTCTCTCCAACAAATTACAGTGGATATCTGCATTCAAATGAATGAAGTTGGACCCTTACCTTACACCACACCCAAAAATGAACTCAAAATAAACAAAGACCTGACAGTACGATGTAAGCTCAAAAACTCTTAGATGAAGACATAGGGGAAAAGCTTCATGACATTGGATTTATAACTTCTTGGCATTGACATGAAAAGCATAGGAAACAAAAGCAAAAATAAGGGTACAAACTTCTGTGCAAAGGACACAATCAACAGAGTGAAATGGCAAGCTACTGAATGGAAGAAAAGCATTTGCAAATCATATATTTGATAAGTGGTCAGTATCCAGATTATATAAAGAACTGCTAAAACTCACCAATAAGAAAAATTTTAAAGGGGTAAACATAGAGATTTTTACAAAGAATATACACAAATGGCCAAGAAGACATGATCATTAATCATTAGGGAAATGCTAAACAAAACTACAGTAAGGGAACTTCCCTGGTGGTCCAGTGGTAAAGAATCCACCTTGCAATGCAGGGGATGTGGGTTCGATCCCTAGTTGGGGAACTAAGATCCCAAATGCCACAGGGCAACTAAGCCCACGCATCACAACTACTGAGCTCGTGCTCCTCAACTAGAGAGCCCGCATGCTGCAAACTACAGAGCCCACACGTTCTGGAGCCTGCATGCCACAACTATACAGCCCATATGCTCTGGAGCCCACGCGCCACAACGAAGAACAGAAAACCTGCACACCGCACCTAGAGAGAAGCCCACGTGCCACAGCAAGAGAAAATCTGCATGCCACACTAGAGAAGCCCGTGTGCCACAACAAAGAGCCCACATGCTGCAACTAAGACCCGACACAGCCATAAAAAATATATATATAAAATAAAATAAACAAAACTACAGTGAGATATTACCTCACATCCATTAGGATAGCTACTATTAAACATGAAACGGAAAATAGAATTATGTCAATGAGGATGTGGAGATACTGGAACTCTGTGGACGTTTGATGGGAGCATAAAATGGTATAGCCAATAAAGGAAAGAGTTCAAAATGTTAAAAATAGATTGGGGACTTCCCTGGTGGTGCAGTGGTTAAGAATCTGCCTGCCAATGCAGGGGACATGAGTTCGAGCCCTGGCCTGGGAAGATCCCACATGCCACGGAGCAACTAAGCCCGTGTGCCACAACTACTGAGCCTGCGAGCCACAACTACTGAAGCCCACGTGCCTAGAGCTGGTGCTCCACAACGAGAAGTCACTGCAATGAGAAGCCCGCACTCCACAACTACAGAAAGGCCGTGTGCAGCAATGAAGACCCAATGCAGCCAAAAATAAATTTAAAAAAACAATTGACCATATGATCCAGGAATTCCACTTCTGGCTATACACTGAAAATAACTGAAAACAGGATCTCAAGGAGATATTTGTGCAGTCGTTCTCACAGCTGCACTCTTTACAACAGCTAAAATATGGAAACAAGGGAAGTCTTCATCACCAGATGAATGGATAAAGATGTGTATATGCATACAATGGAGTATAACTCAGGCTTAAAAAGGAAAGGACTTCTGAAACAGAACACGTGATACGTGAAATGTGAGATTCTGGTAAATGAAGTCCTCACAAAACTACAAAAACTGTATGATTCTTCTTACATGAGGCAGCTGGGGCACTCAAATTCAAGGAGACAGAGAATAGTGGTTTCCAGGGGCTGGAGAAGGAGAGGAGTACGAGTTGTTATTTAATGAGTACAGGGTTTCATTTTTGCAAAACAAGAGGAGCTCTGGAGATTAGGTTGCACAACAGTGTGAATGTACCTCACGGTATTGAACGGCACACTAAAATACTTAAAAGATGGCAAGTTTTATGTGTGTGTATTTTAACACAATAAGAAGGAAAAAAAAACCCCAAAAGTACATAATATGTACTTCACAGTGCCAATCAGAGCAGACTTTCGGCTGAAGTCCTTTCCCCATTTGCTTCCTTCATAAGTTCTTTCTCTGGTGTGAACTTTTTGGAGCCAAATGAATGGAAGTTTTGACTACAGACTTTCCAGCACTCACTGCACTCAGAAGGCTTTTCTCTGGTGTAAATTCAACAGTGTTTAACAAGACCAGAGCTGTATGTAAAGATGTTCCCTTATTTGCTGTTCTTATAATGCCTCACATCAACGTGAACTCGCTAGTGTGTACTGACTCTGGAGTTTTACTACAAAAATTTCCCACATTAGGTGCACTAATAAGGCCTTTCTCCAGTGGGATTTGTCCGATGTCTAATGAGTGTGGAGCTGCAACAAAAGGATTTCGTACATCGATGCACTCATAAGGCCTTTCTCCAGTATGATTTCTCTGATGTCTAATAAGGGTGTAGCGGTACCTAAAGAATTTTCCACATTTGGGGCTTCCCTCGTGGCACAGTGGTTAAGAATCCTCCTGCCAATGCAGGGGACACGGGTTCGAGCCCTGGTCCAGGAAGATCCCACATGTCGTGAAGCAACTAAGCCTGTGTGCCACAACTACTGAGCCTGAGCTCTAGAGCCCACAAGCCACAACTACTGAGCCCATGCGCTGCAACTATTGAAGCCCACGTGCCCTAGAGCCCATGCTCAACAACAAGAGAAGACACCACAATGAGAAGCCCGTGCACCACAACGAAGAGTAGCCCCCGCTCCCCACAACTAGAGAAAGCCCACGTGCATCAACAAAGACCCAACGCAGCCAAAAATAAATAAATTAAAATAAATTAAAAAAATTTTTTTCCACATTTGCCATACTCATAACGTCTTTGTCCAGTGTGAACTTTCTAATGAATAATGAGTGAGGAGCTGTCCATAAGGAATTTCCCACATTTGCTGCACTTGTAAGGCCTTTCTCCAGTGTGGATTTTCTGGTGCTCAACAACTGTCTTTGTGGCTGAAAAAGTCTTTTCACCACTGTGGATTTTCTGGTACTCAACAAGCCTATGTTTGCAGGTGAAGGCTCTCCCGCATTCAGTGCACTCAAAAGGCCTTTCTCCAGTGTGAACTCTCTGGTGTCTAATGAGTGTGGAACAGTTCCTAAAGAATTTTCCAAACTCACTACCACCGTAAGTTCTTTCTTCAGTGTGGATTTTCTGGTGACCAACGAGTTGGGACGGTCTAAAGAAGGCTGCACTCAAAAGGCCTTGGCCTTGTGTGAATTCTCTGGTGGTCATTGAGGCCAGATATTTCTGTAACGAATACTCCACATTCTGAGTGCTCATAAAGCCCAGGCTCAGTGTGGACTTTCTGATGCTGCTCGTGGTGGGACTTTCTAAGAAAGGCCTTCCCACATTCCCTATGCTCATAAAACTATTCTCCAGTGTGGATCTTCTCTTGGTCAACAAGTGTATGGTTATGGCTGAAGGCTTTCCCACACTGAGTGCACTTGTAAGCACTTTTCCCAGTTTGAAAGTCCTCTCCATCTGCAATGTCCCCATGTGGCTTTCCCACACCATGAAGAGGCTGGTGCTGGAGAGGGCCTGTGCTGGCTGGGAAGTCCTTCCCACCTTCCCTGCATGTGAAGGTCCTCTGTGTCATGTGGACAGTACAGTTTTTCACAAATGAAGGCCTCTCCTTGTCCTTTCAGGAAAGTTTCTCTCTAATGTGACGTTTTTGGTGCTGGCAAAGCTTTGCCTCACAAGTGTATAGTCCTTGCCCAGGGTGCATTCCACCCTGCTCAGCCAGGGACAGAATGTCTTTCAAGAGTGAGCTGCATGTCCCACAGGGCTGGGCATTCCTGATGGAGGGACCTGGCTTTGGCGTCCTGGCCAGTGACACTTCTATAGAAACACCTTGCTCTGAAGCTGGCTCCTCATCCTGGGCTCCATGCCAACAACCTGCAACCAGAGAAATGCTGGTGAAGCATATTGACACTGGTGGGAGGAGCAGCCCCACCACAAATATGTGTCACCCACACCTACGAATAAATCCATAGGACTGATGATAAGCAACAGGGGCCAGAGCCAGTGAGAAGGCCTGCTGTGCAGAGCTGTGCCTGGGAAGCTCAGATGATGGGAGAGCCCTGACAGTAGGCAAGGACACAAGGAAGGGGTACAGTGCAGGGAGGAGAAGGGTCCCCAGCTCACTCCTCTGAAAATGGCTTTCCACAAAGCCATGGCTGCTGGTGAGAAGTGAGTACTGGGTAGAAGACTGTGTCCAGAGCCAGAGATGTCTGATTGTGACCCAGTAGTTGGTATCCAAGGACTGTTTAAAGATATGTGCAAATAGAATGGCCATTCATTAAAAACTCTACAAATAACAAATGCTGGAGAGAGTGTGGAGAAAAGGGAACCCTCCTACACTGTTGGTGGGAATGTTAGTTGGTGCTGTCACTGGAAAATACTATGGAGCTTTCTCAGAAAACTAAAAAGAGAAGTACCATATGATCCTGCAATCCCACTCCTGGGCATATATCCAGATAAAACTCTAATTCAAAAAGATAAATGCACCCGTATGTTCACAGCAGCACTATTCACAATAGCCAGGACATAGAAGCAACCTAAATGTCCATCGCCAGACAAATATATAAAGAAGATGTGCTACATATATACAATAGAATACTGCTCAACCGTAAAAAAGAATGAAATAATACCATTTGCAGCAACATGGATGCAGCCATAAATTATCATACTAAGTGAAGTAAGTCAGAAAGAGAAAGACAAATACCATATGATTTCACTTATATGTGGAATCTAAAATATGACACAAATGAACATATCTATGAAACAGACTCGTGGACATAGAAAACAGACTGGTGGTTGCCAAGGGGAGGGTGTTGGAGGAGGGATGGAGTGAGAGGTTGGGGTTAACAGATGTAAGCTACTATACATAGGATGGATAAACAACAAGGTACTACTGTATAGTACAGGGGACTATATTCAATATCCTGTGATAAACCATAATGGAAAAGAATATTAAAAAATAAAAGGATGTATATCTATGTATAACTGCATCACTTTGCTGTACAGTAGAGATTAACACAACATTGTAAATCAATTGTACTTCAATTAAAAAAATACAGGAACTTGTAACTTAGATAAAAAAGATATGTGCAAATGTCACAATAGCTTAAGTGTGGGTCAAATGTTGACAGCACGGCAAAGGAACAAATAGGAGGTGGAGACTACAAAAGTCAGGGGAGCCGAGGACTGGAAGATTAGAAATGACAATAGGAAAGAAAATGTAGAAATGAAGTGTGACCACTGTCCCTGGCATCACCCAGTGGTGGACAAAGGCCTGGCTTCCAGTGTGATTTGAAGCCAGCTTTGACAACACACCCTCTCCCAGCTCCTAAGCTCCAGAGCCACTTCTTTTTGGCACTGATGGAGTAATGTCCATCCTTTCAAGACACTCAGGCCCCTCTCGCTGCCTCATGGTGAGCACTTCTATGGGACCTGGCACAGACCAACCCAGGTGAAACACAGGAAAAAGGAGTGGACAGCATGCCCCCAGAGCGAGCCAACACATGACGGCCCCCATTCAAAAATCGCAAGAACTACAGAGGAGGGTCTCGCAGAGTCAGTGGTCTCTACAAGTAGTAAGCATGTATTTCTGCCACAGGCAGGCCCCCCAAAACATCAGCAAGAAGGGGGAAGGCCTCCATGCATCTGAACAGAGTAACTTGACCAAGGACAGGCAAGGTTTCAGAGCAACATGGGATGGGGCTGCTTGGGGAGAGGCAGTACGGTGCACACAGCCTGGGAATGGCTCCCACACATATATGCTAGGAAACCAAGGAAGGAAGGATTACTCATGGTTTGGTTGGAAAAAACAGCCCAGCCCAGGACACTGGGGTGGGGGAAGGGTTATGAGGGCCTTACCTAGTCATGAGAGAAGTGCAAAGTTCTCCAGCATCACATGGTGGTACAGGTGTCTCTGAGCCTCATCAAGGAGACCCCACTCCTCCTGAGAGAAATGTATGACCACGTCTGTAAAAACCACAAGTCCTGCCAAAATGGGGATGGTTCAATCAATGCGCAGCTCATTTCTCCAGGATCTTTACTCTTTCCCCCGACAAGCCCATTCCCTCCTCAACCTCCACCCCCACTTCCCAAATGTGGAAGAGATACAAGGTCCAGTGACACCAGTGCCTCTCTCTGCTTATTTCTACTGATCACTGTGTCCAGAACACATCTTTCCAGAGAAAGCTAGAAACTTGGGGTCACCTCTGACTTGCCCTTCCATCCCATCTCCCAGTCCCACGCTCTTCACATCACTCAATGTGGGCAGGTCTGTTCAGAACACAAACAGAAGGCAACAACTTCGCTACCTCCACGGCAGTGACTCTTGTCCAGCGACAACCAACGTCCACCACAGTCACTTACCCCATGTCACTCTACCTCTACATTCCCTCTCACACAGCCAGTTACAACCTGGGTCAAATACCTGGCTCCTCTACTTCAAATCTTCCCTAGCTCCTACTTCCCTCGGATTAGAGGCCCAAAACCTCAGGCTGTAATTGAGACCTGATAACTGTGTGCTCCTACCCTCCACTCACTCCCTGCAACCATAATCCTATCACATGTAACAGACTTGCAGTTCCCTGAATATTTCAGCTCAGTCTCACCTCCAGTCGTCTGGACATTCTGGATCCTGTGCCCACGACATCCTTCCACATCTTACTCCATCAGTTGTTGGAAATGGGAACAGCTCCATATAATCTGGGACTGAGTTCAAGACCCTAGGCCTTGGTGAAACCACAGGGACTTCAGACCCAAGGAAGGGAGTATGGGTGAACAATCTCAGGTCACCAGCATTCTTTATATGAGAGTGGCAGAACCATCAGGGTGATAACTGGGGTGGATGAAGGTCTGGCACATCCTCCATTCACCTGTACAGGTCCATAAGCATTTCTGCAAATGCCATGGGAACCTGTGGGAAGAGGGAGGCCATGAGAAATGGGCAACCACGTTAGGATTCTACAGGCTGGGCTAGACTATCACCTCTGGCCTGCCCTGGAGCAAAATGGTCTCAGCCTGATGGTCTATGCTGTTACTCTGACCTCAGTGTCACTATTATCAGCTGTGTGACTCTTCTTTAATGACTGAACCTCCCTGAGCCTCAATTCCTTTACTATAAAATAGGGATAACAATGGTTTCTACCTCATAAGGCTGACAGTAGTATTAAACATAAGAGGACACACTACCTATCAGCTGTAACTATACATAAGATTCACAATTTTTCATGTTTTCAGTTCAAATGAAGGGACTGGGTTTTCAAAATGTGGGTTTGCATTATTTCTGCTTTTTTTAAAAAAGTAGTTTTATTGGAGTATAGTTGCTTTACAGTGTTGTGTTAGTTTCTGCTGTACAGCAAAGTGAATCAGTTATACGTATACATATATCCTCTCTTTTTTAGATTTCCTTCCCATTTAGGTCACACAGAGCATTGAGTAGAGCTCCCTGTGCTATACAGTAGGTTCTCATCAGTTATCTACTTTATACATAGAGTATATATATGTCAATCCCAATCTCCCAACTCATCCCACCCCTCCTGTTTCTGCTTTTTAAGGTTTTCAGAAATTGAGATATATAACATTCCACTAAATTTGCTAACACCTAAAGTATTACCAATACTACAGGTAAATTAAATTTCAAGCAATTTTTAATAAAGTGTTCCTATGTTTAATCTATTGAATGTCATCATTTCTAACTGCCCCTCTACGTGTACATATTTAGAAGGATACTGGTTAACAGATGTTTTGATCAGTAAGTATGTTTCATACATTTTAAATTTAATGAGTTGTAGGGAGAGTCTGAACAGGCAGGTCAGGTACTTTTCCTTTTTGCAAACGAGACTGTTTCCTGTTTGCAAAGGATCCGCTCAAGTGCACTGCAGGAGTCCCTTGACTATAGAGCTCTCATTCCTCTTGCCCTGAGTGGTGGAAGAGGTGTGTCAGAAGTGTGCTTGTCTGGAACCAATCTGCTCCACAAACCTGGCTATTTCTTTGTTCCACAGGGATTCTCCTCTAGGAGAAGAGCTGACCTGCAGGGCTCATTCTACACGACCTTACACCTTCATCTCCATCCAGGCCAGCAATTCATCACATCCAGGTATCCTTTTCTACAGACACAGGCCAGAGTAACTCCTATGGCAGATATGCTCCTTTATGGAGAGAACATCAGGGACGATGAACCCCCTAAAGCCCCAAACTCAAAGTCTCAGCTCTCCTGACACTCACTACAGGGCCCATCAGAAATAACAACCTTAAAAATCTCCCTCCTCGGGCTTCCCTGGTGGCACAGTGGTTGAGAAACCGCCTGTTAATGCAGGGGACACGGGTTCGAGCCCTGGTCTGGGAGGATCCCACATGCCGTGGAACAACTAGGCCCGTGAGCCACAACTACTGAGCCTGTGCGTCTGAAGCCTGTGATCCGCAACAAGAGAGGCCGCGATAGTGAGAGCCCCGAGCACCGCGATGAAGAGTGGCCCCCGCTTGCCACAACTAGAGAAAGCCCTCGCACAGAAACGAAGACCCAACACAGAAAAAATAAATTAATTAATTAATAAACTCCTACCCCCAACATCTTCTTAAAAAAAAAAATCTCTCTCCTCAATCTGATCCCCAGGCCATGCCCTGGTTCAGTCCACACCCTGCACTCGTTTGACGGCTTCAGTCCAGCCCTCTTCCCCCGCATCCAGACCTTCATGTCCACATACTTATGTGCCGTCTCCACCTTGAGGTATCTTAGGGTCACACATCCACAGTTTAACTCATTATCTTCTGAAACCTGATCCTTGTGGTTGCTTCCTGCCAAAAACGCAAAAACAAAACAAAAACAAAAAAAACCTTGAGATGGTCCTTCACTCCCTACTTCTGCTCACAGCTATACATGGCACATCAGAAAGTCCTGTAGGCTCTATTAATGAAATCTATGCAGAATCTCATCCCATCTCCCATGTCGCGCTACCTTCCTGGGCCAGCCCGCCATAATTCTCCTGGGGTCTATCGCGGTGGTCTCCTCAGCAGTCTCCCTGCCTCCATTCGCATCCCATTCTCCCAATTTTTAACTTCTAATTCTGGACACGGTTCTCCCATCCCCAATCCCTTCACAACGTTCCACGGATTGCACCTGCTCAGGTTGCCGTTTCAGGTGAGGTAACTCCTCCCCCTCTGTCCACGACAAAAACGACCCCAGGTGTCCCCAATGCTGCCGACTCCGTAGCACCTGCAAGCCGTGCACAGGGGGCCCCCCGAGGGAACTCTCCCTCACCCCAGTCCACGGGCTGAAAGGGGAACCCCTCCCAAGGCCGCCCTCTGTTCTGGACTCTGGGGCTGACTGTCAGGGAACCGAGCGGGCGCCCCTCCGTCCGTATTTAGGACTCGGAGGCGGCAGTCGGACCGGGTGGGGTCCCGGGAGACGCAGCACCCACCTGAGCGGGCCTCATCGGCGCAGCCTCGGTCACCGGGGTCACCGGTCGGTGGGAAGAACGGAGCCGGAAGAGGCGGCGGGCGGGGCGGGAACGAGGTCACTGCCGTCAACTACGGGCTCGGGGGGGGCCTCACAGCCGCCTCTGGGCACCGGGGCCAACGCCTCTCCTCGCCTGTTCCATTCTCTTCGGTCCCGACTCAGGACTCACTGCCCTGAAAAAGGTGAAAAAACACGGAAACCGGACCCCACATGAAGCCTACGGAAGTCCCGCCCCCGAATGCGTGCAGAGGAAAACGTTCATCAGCTGAGCCTTCATTAGCTCGGTGACCGGCGGCGGCGCGGTAACTGGGCCAATGAAAGCTTAGAGGAGGGACTGATGGTTGCGTGCGCATCATCTGGGGCGGGACTTCCGGAGTTCCTTCCTGTCTTTGGGGGGGGTCTCTCTGGACGTTTAGGAGTTCCGGGCTTAAACGCCGCTTGGCGGGCATGGAGGTGACCGAGCGAAAAAGCAGGTGGAGAGGCTTAGGGATGAGCCCAGCTCAGGTGGGTGATGTGTCTCCCAGGGCCCCACCCGGTGGTGCGCCCATTCAATTCCCTGCCGGTCAGCCCCAGCGCCCAGAACAGAAGGCGGCCTTGGGAGGGGTCCCCTTTCAGCCCGTGGACTGGGGTGAGGGAGAGAGTTCCCTCGGGGGGTCCCCGCTGCACGGCTTGCAGGTGCTACGGAGTCGGCAGCATTGGGGACACCTGGAGTCTCTTGTGTCGTGGACAGAGGGGGAGGAGTTGTCTCACCTGAAACGGCAACCTGAGCAGGTGGAATCCATGGAAGGTTGTGAAGGGAATGGGGATGGGAGAACCGTATCCAGAGTTAGAAGTTAAAAATTGGGAGAACGGGATGAGAATGGAGGCAGGGAGACTGCTGAGGAGACCACCATGATAGACCCCAGGAGAATTATGGCAGGGGCTGGGCCAGGAAGGTAGTGCGACATTGGGAGATGGGATGAGATTCTGGAAAAATCTCTAACTTGGAGGAAACGGGATTTCCTGCTGCATAAAATACGGTTGTAAGCAAAAGTAGGGAATGAAGTACCATCCAAGTTTTTTGCCTGAACATCTTATAGTGGGGAGATGAGGAAGTCAGCGCGAGGAGCAGGTTCAGGGGGAAGATCATGAGTTGTATTTGGACATGTTGATCCTGACATGTATCAAGATGGAGATGTCACCAAATGGAGATACCATACGTGGAGGTGAACATATAGTCTGGAAGCAGAGGAAGGGGACAGGGTTGGAAATATCAAAGGCATGGAGAGTGTGGATTGGACCAGGGCATGGCCTGGGGATCAGATTGAGGAGGGAGTCTTAAGAGTGTTGCTTGAGATGGGCCCTGTGGTGAGGGAGGGGAGGGCTGAGAGTTGGAGGGCAGGGAATGAGGGCTGGTGCTGGCATCCCTGATGCTCCCTCCAGAAAAGAGCAGACCTGACATAGGAGGGATTCTGGGATACGTCTGTAGAAAGGGAGGCCTGGATGGAGTAAGGAGCTTTCCTTCTGTAGAGCCTGAAGTGTGTGCTGGTGCGGATTCTCCACTTGCAGGCTCTGCCAACCCTCAGGGCCACTCAGCCAGGCTAATGCAGCCAGTGGGTCCCAGACAAGGGCACTGCCAACTCACCTCCACCTCTCAAGGCAAGAGGGATGATCAACTGCTTCGGTCAAGGGTCCCCAACAAGCTCTGTTTTGAGGATTATTTAGTGATAGGCCTGGTGCTGAATGGACTAATAGCTGACCTGCCTGCCCAGCCCCTCCCCATGACTCATTAACTTAAGAATGTATGAAAACTAATTTAAACACTAATTAATCAACATTCCTCTAAATACATACAGGCAATTAGAAATGAGCCTGTTCACTCAGTTAAATTTATGCAAACACTTTTTAAATGGCTTGGCATTGATTTACCTCTAGGTATTTGCTTACAATGCAAAGTTCTATATATGACATCCTCTGAAATCTTAAAAAGCAGTAAAAATGAAGACCCTAAGTTTCAAAACTCTGCTGCTTCACTTGCACTGAAAATATGTACAAAACTATTGATCCTATGTACAATCATAGCTGATACATGGTATGTCCTCCTTACATTAGATCCCTATGAGTTTGGAAGCATTCTTATCTTCATAAACATTTTCTTTTCCCTGAGGCTCAGGGAGGCTTAGTCCTTCTCCAGTGTCACTGAGCTAGTAAGAGGCAGTACTGTTTTCTGAAGAACTGACCATAGACTGTCAGGCTGAGATCCCGTTATACCAGGGCAGGGCAAGGCTGGGGTGGTGGTCCAGCTCAGCTGTAGGATCCTACAATGCTACCCATTTCTCAAGGCTTCCTTCTTCCTCAGGGTCCCACGGCAGTGGCAGAAATGGTTATGGACCCTGTACAGGTGAGTGGAGGGGTCCTACCTTTCATCCATCCCAATTATCACCCTGATGTTTTTTTCACTCTGATATATATGCCCTCAGGGAATGGTAGCTCCCAAGACTTCTATCCATTCTCCTCTCTCGCATCTATAGATCATGTGCTTTCACCAGGCCCAGGATCCTATATTTAGTACCAGGTTACATGGAACAGTTCCATTTCTGACAACTGATGGGGTAAGGTGTGGCAGAGAGTCCTGACTACAGGATGCAGAATATTCAGACAGTTGCATGGGAGACTTAGCTGGGAAGGTCAGGGAACTGCATGTCTCTGTTATATCTAGTGGAAATGGGGAGCTGAGTGAGAATTACACAGGTATGAGGCCCTTAATGATAGCCTGAAGTCCTGAGCTTCTACTGAGGAAGGTGGGTTGTAGGGAAAGTTTGAATCAGAGGAGAAAGGTGCTATGACCTAGCCTAACAGGCTTCCTCTGGCTGCAAATTGGAAGAAAGATGGGGCTGGGGGTACGGATGAGTGAAGGCAGGAATATTTGGAGGGGGGATTTCCTGCAGCAATCCAGCTGAGTGTTGGTGGTGTTACACAAGAATGCTAGTTGTTGAGATAGAGGATCGGTTGGTTTCTGGATGTATTTTGAACTAGAGCTGCCCATGTTTTATGTAATGGAGAGTGAGGGACTCAAGAAAGTGGGCTGATAGGAAGAATTGGGGATGACTTCAGGTTTCTGGGCTTGTTAGGAAGGATGGATGCCTCATCAACTAAAATGGGCAAAGTCAGCTTTAGGAGGAATTTGCAGGTGGAATAAGGAGAGTCCGTTTTTTGTCCACGTCACAAATGTTCCAGAGACTCCCAAGGGGAGGTGTTGAGTGGGCACTTTTACACAGAGGGCTGGAGTTCAGAGGACGGGTTCAGGATGGAGACAGCCACAACATAGTGGCCCGTGTGTGGACTACGATGAAGCCGAAGGTAAGATTTAGGCGGCATCACTTCTAGTTTATGGTGGTGATGCCACTAGAGGACAAGGAGTGAGAATGAAGGGCCTCAGGACTAAGTCTGTGGGTTGGGTACCTGGCTGGTGGTGATGCGCATCACAAAGACAGATGAGGGAGCAGAGTGTCCTTGTCTGTGCATGACAGCAGGATGTAGGCGTGAGAGTCTTCTGAGGCCAGAGCGAACATGAGATGGATGTTGAGGGAGGAAATGGGATCAGCTAGGAGAGTTGCTAGACTTAGGGTGCAGTCACAGTGTGGGTGGGGAGGTCGGTGTACCTGGGCTTCACGTGAGGAGAGAAGTTGCTGACTGCTTATGGGACAGTTCGTGCAACACGGAAGAGGGAGAGGGCTAAGGGGACATGAGGTCTCACATAAAAAGGGTGGCTGGGGAGGAAGGAAAAAACAGGGCCAGGTGGTGAGGCCTTCTAAGAAGGGCTTGGGGCAAGCCCTGGCCCCAGGGGACTTTGGTGTTCAGGGGCAGAACTGGGCTGAGATGAATGCTGGATGCATTTCCATTCACTGCCTGGATTCCATGTGCAGAGTGCCCTATAAGGAGGTGAAGGAAGTGCCTATGGTGTGGGCTGGGGCTGTCTGTGGAACTGTCACTCTGGAAGGGTTAGAGTCATGAGGAAGGTGCAGTCCAACTAGTGAGATGCAGGTAAGGAGGAGTGTGAATGGTTGGCCCTGGGCCCTGGCACTGGGTGCTTGAGGACAGGGACGAGTCTGAATGTGTCTGAGGGTCAACACCTGGGGAACCCCAGGGAAACTGTGTGGCAGGAGAGGGGTAGGGCCATGCATGCAGTTCCACACCTTAGGTGGTGGTTTTCTGCTCCCTCCCCCATGTGTTTTATGCTGTGTGCCGGACACAGTGATCAATGGTAATAAGGAGAGAGCAGGCACTGGTGCCACTGGGACCTGGTATATATTCCATGGTGGGACGTGTGGGAGGAGGATGAGCAGGGATGGATGTGTAGGGGGAGGGCTGAAGGTCCTGGAAAGGGAAGTGCATCAGTGATTGCACCCACAGGATTTTAACTAGTGGAGACGAGTGAGTCGTGATACAGAGAGGCCAATGACATTAAAAGATAGTTTTATTACTTATATTTCCCAAGAGGAGGAGGTACACAATGTAACAGAGTTACCTCTAGAAGCACCAGATTCGGTCAGGAGGCGTGAGCACAAGCTAAGGGACACCAAAGGTCAGAGCCTTTATTAGACTTTTGAGGGAAATGCAGGGAGGATTGGATGAAAAGTTTATGGGTGACTAGTTTGTATAATTCTGTGTACCTGGGGTATGGGAACTGTCCCCAGCTGTCTGTTACCTGGCCCTGGGCTGCTTTAGGGCAGGGGAAATACTGACCTGGTTCGTGAGAGTTAGTTAAGGAGTTGGTTGAGAGTATGGGCTCTGGATTGCAAGGGAGATGTAAACAAATTTGGGCATTAGTTTAGCCCTGTAATTAATGGATGGCAAATAGATAAATACAGAATCCACAAAAATATAGTTGAAACAAGAAGCTGTCCATGAACCAAACTCTTCCAATTTTGGCAGGACCGTGTGGTCTTTGAGGACGTGGCTGTGTATTTCTCCCAGGAGGAGTGGGGCCTCCTTGATGAAGCTCAGAGACACTTGTACCATGCTGTGATGACGGAGAACTTTGCACTTGTGACCTCCCTAGGTAAGGTCCACAAGCTCAGCCAGTTCCCTGAGCTGTGCTCTGTTCTTTCCCTTTTCCCAGGGGGCAGCTCTGTACTCCCCACACTGAGACCACGGGTACTGCTTCCTTTCCTGGTTTCCTGGCATATGTGTTGTTGGTGTCGGGGCTGGACTGTGTGTACAGCGTCATTTTTCTCCGCAGGGAGCCCCATCTCTTCTACTCTGAGTCCTTCCAAGATAGAGCTCAGGAGTCAGAAATCTAGATTTTGTCTGAGACCCCTTCAGACTTGGCCTGTTCTTGGTTGGGTCCTCAGTCTAGATGTTTAGACTCTTGTTGTGCCAGGCTTAACCCATTCCTCTTGCTGACATTTCTTAGGGCCTCCTGTGCCAGGAATTTTAGCACCAACCTAGTTACTAATTTGGGGAACCACTGATTGTCACTAGTCCCCCCTGTGAAGTTCTTATAATTTTAGAAAGCTGGAAGCCCTGCGTTGGATCTCTATCTACGTGTGCTGGCCCCTTCTTTTTCTGTCTTTCATGTAGGACTAGCCTCTTTCAGGTGCTATATCAATGCTCACCTGGAACAATGGGGAGGACTCGTGGTATCTGCTAGTGTGGCCATTACTACATCAATGACAGGAGACACTCAGAAGTACTTGGGCTTGGTGTGAGGTCCTGGGAAAGGTCACATGTCAGAGCTGGGAACCTGTCCTGTGTTCACCATTGATTGATGTTTGGACCAGTGCCACACCTCATTTCTTACTTTTCATTTTTATTTCTTCTGTCACACTCCAGCCACACTTTTGTGACTCTCACATGTGACATGTCACATGTTGTTTCATTGCTCCCTTTGCAATGTTCAACATTTGACCTATATGTAAGATGTTGTGAGGTCTGCATGTATCCTTAAATAGTCCTTGAACTTTAGCATGTCTTTTGTATCAAGTATTTCTAGGTCTGGGTACAACCTTTGACACAGTGCTCACCTGTCACCAGTAGCCATGGCCATGTTGACTTGGAGGCCTGTCTCTCCTCCCTGCTCTGGTCTGAATGTTTGTGTCCCCACCACGTTCTGTATGTTGAAAACGTCATGCCTAAGGTGACAGTATTAGGAGATGGGGCCTTTGGGGTGATTAGGTCATGCGGGAAAAGCCCTCATGAATGAGATTTGTGCCCTTATAAAAGTGACCCCACAGAGCTTCCTAGCTCCTTCCACCACGTGAGGACACTATGAGAAGTCTGTGACGCAGGGGAGTGCAAACTGATCTATGGGTTCCAGTCTCCAGAAGTGTGAGAAATAAATTTCTGTTCTTTATAAGCCAGCCAGTCTGTGGTATTTTGTCATAGCAAAATAGGACTGAGACAGTAACTTTTCCTTCAGTCCTTACCTATTGTCAGGGCTCTCTCATGGGAGCTATGCAGGTCCATCTCTGCACAGCAGACCTTCCTCTCTCTGGCTTTAGTCTTCGGTGTGTCATTTCTGATGGGGCTGCCCCTTCTACCAAAATAATCATGCACTTCACCAGCATTTCTCTGCTTACAGGTTGTTGGCATGGAGTCCAGGATGAGGAGACAACTTCTGAGCAAGATGTTTCTGTAGGAGTGTCACCGGTCAGGACTCCAAAGCCAGATCCATCCTCCAGGAAGGCCCAGCCCTGTGAGATACATGGCCCACTCTTGAAAGACTTTTTGCAGCTGCTTGAGCATGACAGAATATTCTCTGATCCCAGACTATACTTTGGTGGGGCAAACCTTTTCCACACCAGAAGGAGCAGATTAGAGACAAACTTTCCAGAAGGGGTGAGGGGCAGCCTTCATTTCTGACCAACACCAGCGTTCACATGGCAGAGAGGACCTTGACATGCAACAGAGACAGAAAGGACTTCTCAGGCAGTGCAGGCCTTCTGCAGCAGCCGGCCCCTCATAGTGTGGGGAAGCCACACAGGGACACTGAGTGCAGGGAGGCCTTTGGTAGTGGACAGAGTGATTACAGGTGTACTCAGTGTGGGAGAGCCTTCAGCTGAGAAAAGATGCTTGTTGAGCACCAGAAAAGCCACACTGGAGTAAGGCTTTATGAGTGCAGCAGATGCGGGGAATTCTTCAAGTACAATGCTAACTTCATAAAACATCAGAGAATTCACAATGGAGAAAGCCCTTATGAGTGCAGAGAATGTGGAAAATTCTTTAGATATAACTACAGACTGGTAAGACATGAGAGAATTCACACCGGAGAAAGGCCATATGAGTGCAGTGAATGTGGGAAATCTTTCATGTACAGCTCAACATTCATTAGATATCAGAGAGGTCACATTGCAGGAAGGCCTTATAAGTGCAGTGTATGTGGGAAATTCTTTCAGTATAACTCCACACTCATTAAACATCAGAGAGTTCACACTGGAGAAAGGCTTTATTTATAAGTGCAGTGAATGTGGAAAATTCTTTAGGTACAACACTGCATTCATTAAACTTCAGAGAGTCTACAGTGGAGAAAGGCCTTATGGGTGCAGTGAATGTGGGAAATTCTTTAGGTACACCTCCACACTCACTAGACATCAAAGAATTCATACTGTATAAAGGCCTTATGAGTGCAGTGAATGTGGGGAATTCTTTAACTACAAGTCCAAGCTTATTAAACATTGGCAAAATCACACTGGAGAAAGGTCTTACGAGTGCAGTGAATGTGGGAAAGGCTTCAGGTACCACTGTAGACTCATTAGACATAAGACAGTTCACAGTGGAGAGAGGCCGTATGAGTGCAGCGAATGTGGGAAAGCCTTTAGCCATAAGAATGTACTTCTTCAGCATCAGAAAACCCATACTGGAGAAAGGCCTTATGAGTGCAGAAAATGTCAGAAGGCCTTCATTAGGAAGTCCTACCTCATACATCACCAGAAAATCCACAGTGAAAACGATATGAGTGCCCTTAATGTGGCGAACTCTTTAGATACAACTCCAACCTCATTCAGCAGAGAATTCACAGTGGTCAAAAACTTATGAGTTCAGAGAATATGGTAAATTCTTTAGGTACTACTCCAAACTCCTTACACTGGAGGAGCACCTTATGAGTTGATGTTGGAATGGGCCTTATGAGTACAGAAAATATGGGAAATTGGTACAGCTCCCCACTCATTAGACATCAAGAGTTCACATTGGAGGAAGGCCTTCTGAGTGCAGTGAATGTGGATAAGTCTTTAGGTGAAACGTCAGGCCCATTGCACATCACAGATTTCACAATGCAGAAAGACCTTGTAAGTACAGTGAATATGGGCATATGTTCAGCCAAAATTTCTACCTCATTTACCAAAAATTTCACAACAGGGGGAGTGTTGCAAATGGGGAAAGACTTCAGCAACATATCTGCTGTAATCTATCCTTAATAGTATCCTAATACAGTATTTTTTTTTTTTACATTTTTGATTGTGGCAAAATACATGTAACAAAGTTTACCCTCTACGTTTTTGTTTTTTTGTTTTTGCGGTACACGGGCCTCTCACTGTTGTGGCCTCTCCCGTTGCGGAGCAGGGGCTCCGGACGTGCAGGCTCAGTGGCCATGGCTCACGGGCCCAGCCACTCCGCAGCATGTGGGACCTTCCCGGACCAGGGCACGAACCCATGTCCCCTGCATCAGCAGGCAGACTCTCAACCACTGTACCACCAGGGAAGCCCTACCCTCTACCTTTTTAATTGTACAGTTTAGTGTGTTTAAAAATTCAAGTATTTGTGCAACTAATCTCCAGAATTCTTTTCATCTTGCAAAAATGAAACTCTATACCCATTAAACAACATCTCTTCCTATGCCCTCTCTATTGGACCTGTCTCTATGAATTTGATTACTCTGGATAATTTATATAAGTGTAATCATACATTTTTCATCTCTTTGTAACTGGCTTATTTAGCTTAGAATAACTTCCCCATGTTGAAGCATTTGTCAGCATTTCCTTCTGTTTTGAGAAGGAATCAGAATTGACCCACCCAAGACATGGGGAAGGGTGCTGATGGAGTCAATACTACCTTGCCAGATATGATTTTTGTAGAGGAAGAGATTTAGATTTTCTTAACACCTTTATTGTTGTACTGACATACAATAAACGGCATTTATTAAAAATGTAAGATGTATTTTCACATGTGTGCATAATGGGACCATCACCAAAGTCATGATAATGAACATGTCTGTCATAGCGTTTCCATTGGCCCCTTTGTATTCTGTCAGCCCTAGCCAACCTGCCATCTCTAGGGAGACATTATAGTTTTTTTTCTTTTTTCTTTTTTTTTTTTGGCTGTGCCACACATCTTGCGGGATCTTGTTCCCTGACCAGGGATTGAACCCGGGCCCTCAGCAGGGAAAGTGTGGAGTCCTAACCCCTGGACCTCCAGGGAATTCCCAATATAGTTTTTATTTTCTAGAATTTTATATAAATGGAATCCTATAGTTATTCTTGTATGGCTGCTTTCACTAAGTGTATAAATATATATTTAGTGTTATCCCTTTTGTGTGCACAAAAGCATGGCATCATATAAGAATAAACAAGCCTCTGTTATGTAGTAAAGCTGTGTGTTCTGACAGGCACTTTGAGAAAAAGTTGTTTAAAGTGGGAAAGTGAAGTTTAAGTAAATTTAAATTCAATTTCATAGGAAATTAATATCTTTAAAAATTTTGAACCATGTGCCTCGTAAACAAGCTTCCACCGACACATCTTTCTAGATTTTTCTTATTTGACTTCTTTTTTCTTGTAGTGTCTTTCAGCTATGTCTTTGTGTCATAAAAGTTCTTAGCACATTTTTAAATCATTAATCATTTTGTTGTGGTTGTGGTAAAATACACATAAAATTTATCTACCATCTTTAAATGTTCAGTGATGTATCTTGGCAGGAGATGGCGTGTGACAATTCGCTGTCCTTTAGAGCTAGGCTTCAGATTTTGAAAAAAATCTTAGTAATAAATATCATTTCAATAAAAGTGTTGTTTGCTAGGTTGGAACGCGATCACTGATTATCAAGGCAGGAAAGTTACCTGTCTCCAATTCTTCCTCATGCCCTGTCTGGGTTCTTTTCTTGCATATTCAATATCATGAAACAGCCTCTAAAATTTCAGTCTATTTGACAGTCAACAAGACAGCTGACAACTATGTGTGGACATAGAATGTCATGATATAGTGTGTCTGTTTCGGTGTGTAGATTTGGGAACTTGCTGTAGTTCATAGAGTCTGAAATTACAGGTCCCTAATCTTTGTGGGCTTTTCCAAGACTGCTCTCCAAATCTGGGTGCGATTTAAGAGTAAGCAAGGCCTGTCCCATGGTTGGAGCAGGGAACTCCTTTTCCCAGTGTCCCTGAGGGTGCCTCTTGGCTTTTAATAGGCCAGGTAGGAAGTAACTCATTCTGTGAGAGATAGTAGGTGGTGTTAGCAGCGGAAACTACATTACCCAGAAGTCTCTCCGGTGGGCGGTCGCCGCTGCACAGCCTTGTGGGTAGAGTAGTTTCCACTACGGGTGTTACCTGTGCTTTCTCAATGTTGGTAGTTCCAGATTGTGGCTAAAGGCCGAGCGAGGGCACGAAGGGCTCTGGGAAATGCGGTTCTTAGGCTGTAAACCCGGCAGGGCTTCTCTGCCTCTTTAAGGCGTTATACCCAGATTTCCTTGGAGTGTAGTCTACGGCAAGTCACAGAAATGTTTAGAGACATATTATTTCAGACTGCATGAATCGCAGCAAATTTCCAAAGACTGCACATAGAAAGGGATCCACCATACCATAATGTTACTTGTCGTCCTCTCATACCTGTCGGCTATCTTGCTGCTTGTCAAAAACACGTACACTCCCGCTTTTCATGAGTTTCAGTAGCTTCGCTCAAGCGCAATATAAAAAGCCCCCAGACAGGGCTTAGGATGGTGAACTTGGAGAAGGGATGTCTGGAGGCACCAGAAAGGGTGACGATGTGCACCTGATTCCCACAGAAAACATCCTTCCTGCCTGAATAGTCAGTGATGGTGTTTCAACAACATTGCTATTTAAGATAATATTACTTCATGTCTGAGATATACACCATTTTGGGACTTCCCTGGCAGTCCAGTCATTAAGATTCCGTGCTCCCAATGCAGGGGGGATGGGTTCAATCGCTGGTCGGGGAACTAAGATCTTGAATGCTGCACAGCAGGGCCTAAATAAATTAATTAACTCTGAGGTTACTCCATTTCTTTTAAGAAATGTGAAACCTCTCTAAAAGAACAGGGACTTATCACATGCCATCTTCTGCCAGGACAGAATATGTCTCTCCTGAGAATTTGACCACGTGTGCAAAGGGGCCATCTTATTCCTGACATAAAGGTTTGGGATTCTGTGATCTCATTTCCTTGCTGGAAAATGGTTTGTCATTTCAACTGTAATTGCAGCAACAGTATACACAGGGAGTTGAGATTATCTCTGGGAAAACAGTTGTTAAATGGGTATTACTAAATGTTATTAATAATAATTTTATAGGTTTTCAAGGAAAGTGGCAGAAATGGTTCTAGAGAAATTTATCTGTGAGAGTGGAGGAAAAAAAGGTAAGAAATCAATGAAGTCTGAAAAAGAGTCACTGAGTCTGAGAAGTCAGAGAATGAAGCTGAGACTTCAAGGCTTGCTGAAACCTTAGCCACACTCAGAGTTTGGTTCCAAAATGTGATTATTTTTTTTAAATACTTGAAAACATGATGCATTAACACCTTGGAGGGAGAGGTAAAGACAATATTTAAAAAGAGTTGCCAGAGAGGTAAAAATGAATAAAGAAGTTGTGCTGTTGTGTATTTACTGATCTACAACTGTTCAGTGAGCACTAACAAGGATTCAGGTCCAAAAGTAGGTGCATGACAGACATCAGGAATAGGACTGCCAGCTGTTCTGCATATAGAGCACACATCCTGTATCCTGTATTGATACTGTCAGAATGCCCTAAATATCCTGTATTTAGCTTTTTACAATATATTACAAAAACTCAGCAGTTAGAGCTATTCTTCTCTCACTGTAATTGGCAGTTAAATCACTTAGTGGCAACATTAGCTCATAAACATAGCCCCAGAAATAACCTTCTGGACAATGTCTTCTGGTCTCTCCTTAGGGTCTGGCTAAGGAAGAACAAAAGAGGGGACTAATAATTAAAGTGTTTATTTTTCATAACAGGAAAGCAAAGACTGTTCTTTAGCCCAATTCCAAAATCTTGAACAGAAAACATGGTTTTTTAGAGATAACTTCAGATAACCTGTGAAAGCCAGCCAGTCAGCAACAGCCTCACCCCAGTAAACTGAAGCTTCTGAAAATTCACAAATAATTGATAGTCCCAACCTTCTAGAATTCAGCCTATCAGTGTTCAGGCCCCAGTCCTGAAAGACAGCCAATCAGTGACAGCCCCAGCCCCTAGGCAACAACCAATCAGTAAGTGCCTCACTATAGCAACCTTGCTTCTGAAAGTCCTAGTCAACAGTAGTGAGCAAAGTAACACACCTGGAAGTCCATCAATCATTAAACATGCCCATTTCTGAAAGTCTGCCAATTCCTGAATGCCAGACTTCCCAAAAGCTCCTATGAGAACCGCTCTGGGTTTTTTTCAGGTGACTGCCTGACAATTAGAGAAGGCAGGCAAACAGAATGTTCCCCCTCTTTTTTTTTTTTTTTTTTTTTTTTGTATCAGATACCAAGTTCAATTCACTGTTAGTTCACAAGTTTGAAAACCTTTCAACGGTTCAACCTGTTAGCAGTTATGAGTTTGGACTTGTAACAGACAAATTGACACACGTGAGATTTCAAAGGCAATGTTTTCTATTCTTGCTGAAATTGCTATTATCTATTTTTTGTATTTACTGAATATAAAAATGCAAAATGCAAATATAAATTTTGTGATGGGGCTTCCCTGGTGGCACAGTGGTTGAGAGTCCGCCTGCCGATGCAGAGGACACGGGTTCGTGCCCCAGTCCAGAAAGATCCCACATGCCGCGGAGCAGCTGGGCCCGTGAGCCATGGCCGCTGGGCCTGCGCGTCCGGAGCCTGTACTCCGCAGCGGGAGAGGCCACAACAGGGAGAGGCCCGCGTACCGCAAAAAAAAGAAAAAAAATTTTTGTGATGAATTTTCTTAAGAGTGGTTATTTATTAAATGTGGTAAAAGTCCTCTTTGAGGTCTCTGAATGATATACAATTGTTCATTCAATATTGAAAATGATGGACAGATGTAAATCAACATTACTAAAGTTAATCATGAGAGTTATGTGATTTCCTCAACTAGTATTAAAGCAAGTGAAATAGTAATTGTTACGAGAAATTCAGATTAAGAAGGGAAAATAGTAACAGGAGAAGTTGTAAGGAGCTTCCACACTGTATATAATCAGTCCTCCAGCTCACACTACTGTTGAGCCTGTGTCTCACTAATCAACGTTCAATGGACAAAAGGAACAAGATAAAATTGGATGTATCCACTGTAGAAGCTATGTTACAACCTATTATGTTTACTGTGGAAGTCCCACTGAAATGTGGTTTACGCTGTCACCGCAAACCCTAGCCTTCCACAAGGTGCAGTACCCACAGATGTCCATGTGCCTTGCTGCTCAAGGGCAACTTGAGTCTATGACGACGTGGTAAATCAGCAGTAGGTCTAAACTCTGCTCTGTGTTGATTTTCTTGGCTTTTTGTTCTCAGTTTGACACGTGGACTTTGTTGATAGTTCCCTGTTGAGATACTTGGGTGAATCAGGCTATTCCTTTTCATACCTTTCTTGATGTCCTTTGAGTTACTGGTTGTTTTTGTTTTTCCTGTGCTGTCTAAAAATGTAGTTTCTCATGAGAATATGAACCACAGGGTAGAACACAGGCACTGCCCTATAAGCCTGTTGTTCAGGCCAGCCTCACAGACCAGTGGGTTTGCAGTTCTCATAGTACTGGAGGCTACATGGACAAACTTTCTTGCAGGTTACCAATAAACCAAATGAGGTCTCCTTCCATCTTAAAACTGTTGTATTGAGAGCTGGGCTATAAGCTAGAGAGAGCATTCTCTCTGGTTTCCGCATGCCAGGGGAACACGATGGGTCTGTGTGGTGAGGAGCCAACCATCAGGTTAGGGACTTGAGGTCCACAAGCATTCCATACCTACTGATCACTGCCTGCCCTCTGGGGTGGTCTAAGTTTAAATCTTCATATTCTTGTTAAAATCCTAATTCTTGTGCCTGTGTTTCTTTTCTTTTTCTTTCTTTCTTTGTTTGGCTGCGCCAGGTCTTACTTGCAGCATGCATGATCTTTTTAGTTGTGGCATGCAAACTCTTAGTTGCAGCACCAGGATCAAAATCGGGCCCACTGCATTGGAAGCACGGAGTCTTTTTTTTAAATAAATAAATTTATTTATTTATTTTTGGCTGTGTTGTGTCTTCGTTGTTGCACGTGGGTTTCCTCTAGTTGCAGCAAGCGGGGGCTACTCTTTGTTGCGGTGCACGGGCTTCTCATTGTGGTGGCTTCTCTTGTTGCAGAGCATGGGCTCTAGGTGCACAGGCTTCAGTAGTTGTGGCACGTGGCTCAGTAGTTGTGGCTTGCAGGCTCTAGAGCACAGGCTCAGTAGTTGTGGTGCACGGACTTAGTTGCTCCGTGGCATGTGGGGTCTTCCTGGGCCAGGGCTCAAACCCGTGTCCCTTGCATTGGCAGGCAGATTCTTAACCACTGCACCACCTGGGAAGCCCAGGAGCACCGAGTCTTAGCCACTGGACCACCAGGGAAGTCCCTTGTGCCTGTGTAAAGCCACCCTCTCCTTGTCCTGCAGTAGCCTCCCCCATCCAGCGCTCCCACCTCCTTATCCTTCTGATCTCTCTCCTTAGCACGTCTCCCCCTACTCTCTCCCTTGTTCAGACCCCCTACTGTAATTGAGCAAAAGCCAAACTGACATTGGGTGTTTGCAGCAAAGTAAGAGTTTGTTGCAGGGCACCAATCAAGGCAGTGGGAGACAAGTCTGACACCCACTGCAACTGGGTCTTTGAGTTGTGGGGTTTTAGAGGGGAGGAACAAAGAAGCTGGGGTTAATCGTCTTGTGACGTTTCTTAATCATAGTTTCAGGAACAAGAATGCCTATTGTTTACGAGTCTATGGTCTGGTGGTCCATGACCTGGAAGTTCTGTTAGCTCATCTTGCCCTGGAGAAACACCCCGGTCTGTACATTAACGATGTTATCAACAACGGCAATTTTAGTCATCTGACTCTGGTTGATTAGGGTTCAGTTAGCACAGGACTGAGGTAGAAAGGGACAAGAAAGGGAAGAGAGTTTTGGATAGAGAGGTTAATCATAAACTCAGCAGGGGAACTCGGTTTTAGGGGGACTCAGTTTCATCACCTTTTCCCAACTCTTATAAAACCCCAAATGCCAGTTACCTCTAAATATCCACCCCAGCCATGAGTCAGGCATGCAGAAAATTTTAGAATTTAAACCTTGTACCTGAGCTGAATTAAGAGGTATAACTAAAGATTCTTTTTAACTCAAATAAGACAAGAAAGTAATCATTAAAAAGTTTAGAATTCTTTAGGGTACATCTGACCAAGGTCACCTAACTTACACAACTTTTATACATGGTGGTTGGAAGCTAAGATGCTAAATCAAAGGTGACAAAAGCTGACTGGACTGACCAGGAAGGGACTGACGGGAGTTCTCTTTCCACAATAAGCCTGAGGGTCATAGAAAGTTCAGGAAACTAGGTCCAAGTCTCCTGAAAGCTATATCTGAAGTATTAACAGCAAAAATCCACTGTAATTTAATCATTAAAACAAAAATACTTTTAAACTATGAGAGATTTTCAGGACAGACTAGAAAAAATTCCTAATTTCAACAGTTGGGAGTCACAGAGGTGCTTATGTAAGAGCAGCTGTTTCATGTCATTTTACCAGTGGTGTTAAGTTTGAACTTGGAGACCTAATTCAAAAACAGAACTTAGAATAATTAGACCCTTTAGCTGAACTATAAAACCTGGCAGCTACATATCTACAAGACAGGATCTGAGGAAAACATGTGTCCCTGCAGATCAGCAGGGGCTAAGGGGCCCATGTCCCAACCAACCACCTATTGACAAGGACACTTGTAAATATTGTAAATAGAAGGGACACTGGAAAAAAGGTTGTCCCATCTTATGAAGAAAAACCAAGACAAAGAAAACCCCTCAGGGGCTCCCTGCTCCCTATGCAGGGGGCCCGGGTTCGACCCCTGGTCAGGGAACTAGATCCCGCATGCTGCAACAAAGATCCTGTGTGCCGCAACTAAATGCCCGGAACAGCCAAATTAATTAATTATTTTTAAAAAGAAAATCCCTCAAATCAGAGCAGTCAGGGTGCTTTAAGGAAGGAAAAGTGGCCAATAACCTGCCATATCCTTTAAGCCCTCAAGATGAGTTAATTATAGATGATCATCTTCATCAATTCCTGGTAGGTATGGTTGCTATTTTTTCTCCATTAAACACCAACAGCTTAGCTCAATCTCTTCCTAAGAGTGGAAGGTATTTCAAATAACCCACAGATTTTCCCCACTTCAACTGAAAAAGCCATTGACTGAAAAAGCATTGACTGAAAAAGCAAAAGCATTCTTCCCGCTCTGTGATACCATCCCTGCAAATTTAATAGAAAAAGTTATTAAACTGTCAAAATCCTATAGGTAAAAGAAGAAATTACAGGGAAAATGTTACAAACATAAATATTTTGAACTAGATAAAGATAAAAATGTTACGTACAAAAAATTGATATGCTACAACTAAATTAAATGATTAGAGGGAAATTATAGCTTTAAAAAGCTTATTACAGGGCTTCCCTGGTGGCCCAGTGGTTGAGAATCCGCCTGCCAATGCAGGGGACCCAGGTACGAGCCCTGGTCTGGGAAGATCCCACATGCCACAGAGCAACTAAGCCCGTGTGCCACAACTACTGAATCTGTGCTCTAAAGCCTGCATGCTGCAACTACTGAAGCCCACACACCTAGAGCCCATGCTCTGCAACAAGAGAAGCCACCACAGTGATAAGCCCGCGCACCGCAATGAAGAGTAGCCTTCACTCGCTGCAACCAGAGAAAGCCCACGCACAGCAACAAAAACTCAATGCAGCCAAAAAAAATTTAAAAAAGAAAAGCTTATTACAAAAGAAGAATGATGTCAATAACCTAATATTCCATATTAAGAAACCTGGAAAATAAGACCAAACTAATCCCAAAGCAAGGATAAGAAAGGAAATAATAAAGAATAGAACAAAACACTGAAACAGGAAACAGAAAAAATTTTTTTAAAAATCAATGAAAGAAAAAATGTTGTTTGTTTCAAAAGATCAACAAAATTGACAAAACTCTAAGTTGGCTCACAAAAAAAGAAGACAACTAACTAACAAAGTCAAGAATGAAGACACTACAGAAATTAAAAGTATCATAAGGGAATATTATAAACAATCTTATTCCTCCCAAATTAGACAATTAAGTTAAAATGGACAAATTCTTAGAAGACACCAATGATCAAATCTGACATAAGTAGAGAATGTATATAGGACTATACAAAGTAGTTTTTATTGAAAATCTTCCCACAAGAAAATTCCAGGCTCAGGTGCCTTCACTAAGGAATTCCAGCAAGCATTTAAAAAAGAAATATCACTGATCCTTCAAAAACTCTTCCAAAAAAGAGGAGGAAACACTTCCCAACTTATTCTATGAGATCAGAATTACTGTGATACAGCAGCAGTCCCCAAACATTTTGGCACCAGAGACTCGTTTTGAAGAAGACAATTTTCCAATGGACCGGGTGGGAGGGTTGTTGGGGGGGGGATGGTTCAGGCGGTAACACGAGCCATGGGGAGCAGCAGGTGAAGCTTCGCTCCCCGGGTGCCCTCCCGCAGCTCGCCTCCTGTGGTGCAGCCCGGATCCTAATAGGCCACGGACCGGTACCAGTCCATGGCCCGGGGGTTGGGGACCCCTGTGATACAGAGGTATCAGAAGAAAACAAATATACAAACTCATTATTGTTCATCTATATAGATGTAAAATACATTAACAAAGTATCAGAAAACTGTCTCGGCAACATATACAAAGGATTATACAACATGATCCAGTGGGATTTGTCCCAGGAAAGGCAAGGTTGGCTTAACATTTGGATATCAATTAATGGAATAAACCATATAAATAAAATAAAAGACAACAAGAAAAAACCCCCCAAAGCCACACGATGATTATCACAATAAATGGAGAAAACTGGAACAGAGAGTCTAGAAATACATCCATGCTAATACAGTCAAGTGATCTTTGAAAAGGGAGCAAAGGCAAAGGAATGGAGAAAGGATAGTCTTTTCAACACATAGGGCTTTAAAAAAGTGACCCAGACACAGATCTTACACCTTTCACAAATATTTTCGTAAAATGGATAATAAACCTAAATACAAAACTATAGAATAGGGCTTCCCTGGTGACACAGTGGTTGAGAGTCCTCCTGCCGATGCAGGGGACACGGGTTCGTGCCCCGGTCCAGGAAGATCCCACATGCTGCGGAGCGGCTGGGCCTGTGAGCCATGACCGCTAAGCCTGCGCGTCCGGAACCTGTGCTCCACAATGGGAGAGGCCACAGCGGTGAGAGGCCCGCGTACCGCAAAAAAACAAACAAAAACAAAAACTATAGAATACCTAGAAGATAACACAGGAGACAATGAAGACCTTGGGTTTGGCAATGAGTTTTTAGATACAACACCAAACCACAATCCATGAAAGAAAAACCGAGTATTTTGGACTTGACTAAAATTTAGAAGTTCTGCTCTGCAAAAGACACTGTTAAAAGAATATTGAAAGATATTCATCATATGTCGTTAGGGAATTGCAAATTAAAGCAACAAAAACATACTGTTACTACACACCTATGTGAGTGGCAAAAATCGAAAACACTGACAACACCAAATGCTGACAGGGACATGGAGCAACAGAACTCTCACCTACTGCTCATGGGAATGCAAAATGATACAGCCACTTTGGAAGACAGTTTCTTACAAAACTAAATATACTCTTACTATATGACCCAGCAAATCATGCCTTGGCTTGAAACCAAACAAACTGAAATCTGAGGTCTACAAACTTATGTCCTCCTACACACAATGCATATTGCAGGTTTATTCATAACTGCCAAAACTTGGAAGCAATCAAGATGTCCTTCAGCCAGTGAATGGATAAGCAAACTGTTACATCCATACAATGGAATGTTATTCAGTGATAACTTATAAGCAAATCTTCACAGCAGCTTTATTTGTAACAGCCAAATGCTGGAAATAACCCAAACATCCACTAACAGGCAAATGGATAAAAAACCAATTGTAGTATATCCATACAATGGAATAATACTCAACAATACAAATGAACAATTAATACATGCAACACGATGGCTTAATCTCAAAATAGTTACGGTTAGTGAAAAATGTCAGAGTCCCCACTCCCCAGAAAGTATATACCATGATTCTATTTATATGAAATTCTAGAAAATGCTTGCTATTACTTGTGAACTGTGGGAAAGGGGGCCAGAAAGGACTGGGAGGAAAGGATTATAAAGGAAGGAAAGGATTACAAGGAATCTTTTGGTTGTGTGGGATATCTCCATTATCTTGATGGTGTGGTCTCATCAGTATTTACACATGGTGAAACATAACACGTTTTACACTTTACATATTCAGTTTATTTCATGTCACCATACCTTAATGAAGATGTTAAGAACTAAATGTTCCCTATGAAAATCCATATTTACCGTTCCTCTTGGAAAGTCACATCTGCCAACTGTTCTGGTTCTAGCATATCCCTCTCCCCACAGTTTAGGGGGATGAGCCCTGCCTCAGTATCAGCAATGAAGTCCACGTCCACTTCAGTCACTAGAAATGTTGGCTGGGTCAGAGAAGCCTGATCCCTGGATCTCTCATCAGTGCTGGGGTTCCTGCCTGTGCAGTGATGGCCATAACATCAACAGCCCAGGGAGGTACAGGAATCCACAAATCTTTAGATTATTTACTGTAACAGTGCATTGGCCGCAGGAGACTCAGACGTCTGAAGGTCCTGAGAATTTCTGTACACTTTCATGCCATACAGCCAAAATCACATGGATGTTTATAGATGCCACTGTTAGAATAGACACACATACTCTCACTAGCCACAGTCATCCCCACTCCATTATATCAGTGTTTCTGTACCAACTATGATTCCTACCTTGCCCTAAAGGGCTAAAGCCTTCCAGTCAATGATACTTGCCTATGAGATTCTGGACATCAGGGACTGGCTCCTGTACAGGTCCAGGAGACAGAAATCCCTCAAAAGTGCTGGGGAATATGGGATATTCCCTAGGAACAAAGGACCCAATTCATGTTGCTTCCACAAGCACTGGAGATTTCCACACCAACTGTGCCCTCCTCAGAATGAACTCTGGGCTCACAGTAAATCCTGACTTCTAAGCCACAGGATTAGGTGCATAAAGCTCTTCAGACTTTTCTAGCAAGCCTTGGGCAACAATGCAAACTAGGCCAGACTAGACTGAGAGCTGTTCTCTACCACCCTGCTGTCCCTTCTGAGGCACATAACATTGGTGTCAACATAAGGTGTTCCTCCCTTCATGTCAGTAAAACCCAATTTTTTCTCAATCCATTAGACACAGTGAACTGACCTCCCGTGAGTAAAGACTGCCACAGCAGGCCTTTATCACTGCACAAACTAGAGTAGCACAGACAGGGAGTTCCAAAGTTGGGTGACTTGGGAGCAAGATAAATAAGTCACAGCTATCATCTGACAGTCAACATTGTCCAGGAAGAAGTGAAATCTTGTCTGGAAATCCCCAGTAGACTCTGGTCCTTTCGGCCAGAGCTAGATCATGGTCACTCAGTACCCAGTCATGGGGAAGGAAATGAGGACCTTCTGTGCACTCAGAACATTCACAATCCCCTAGAGGGATCAGGAGAGACAGCACAGGGCTCCACCTTTCCTGAGCATATTGGAGTAACTGACAGACACTGTGGGAACTTAACAGCAATGAGATGGCTTCCACCACAGGCACTGGCAGTGATATAACTGTCAAGAGCCCTGGACAGTTGAGGAAGTGCAATGCACCTCATGAGAGCTTCTCACCTATGTGGTACTTATCGGGAATCTCCCCAGGGTGGATGTACGATTGTACAAGGTTGACCTGCTGGCTCCCTCACAAAGGGCACTCACAGAGCTCCCTCACAAAGGGCACTCACAGAGCTCTTCTCTGGTGTGAGTCCTAATACTTTGAACAAGGATACAGCACATTTTCTGCATTCATAAGGCCTTTCTCTAGCGTGAACCTTCTGGCTGCTAAACAAGTGTAACAGATGCAGCTAAAGGGCCATCAAAACTGTTGCATTCATGAGGCCCTTCACCAGTGTGAACTTTCTGGTGCCGAACAAGATGGGAGCTTCTGCTATAGGCTTTCCCACATTCACTGCACACGTAAGGCTTCTCTCCAGTGTGAACCCTCTGGTGAAGGATGAGGCTAGAGTTGCGGCTAAAGAATTTCCCACATTCATTGCACTCATAAGGCCTCGCTCCAGTGTGGACTTTCTTGTGCTGAACAAGGTGGGAGCTACTAATGTAGGCTTTCCCACATTCACTACACACATAAGGCCTTGCTCCACTGTGAACCCTCTGGTGTAGAATGAGGCTAGAGTTGTGGCTAAAGCATTTCCCACATTCACTGCACTCATAAGGCTTCGCTCCAGTGTGAATTCTCTGATGCACAATGAGGTTGGAGCTATGGCTAAAGAATTTTCCACATTCGCCACACTCATAAGGCCTTTCTCCGGTGTGGATTTTCCGGTGCTGTACAAGCGTGTCTTTACGGCTGAAGGCCTTTCCACACTCACTGCACTCATAAGGCCTTGCTCCAGTGTGAATTATCTGGTGCTGAACAAGTGTGTCTTTGCAGCCAAAAGCCTTCCCACATTTGCCACACACATAAGACCTTGCTCCTGTGTGGACTCTCCTATGTTTAATGAGGCTGGAGTTATGGCTAAAGAATTTTCCACATTCTATGCACTCGTAAGGCCTTGCCCCAGTGTGAATTCTCCAGTGCTCAATAAGGTGAGAGCTTTGGCTAAAGAATTTCCCACATTCACTGCACTCATAAGGCCTTTCTCCAGTATGAAATCTCTGGTGCTGAACAAGTGTGTCTTTACGGCTAAAGGCTTTTCCACATTCAGTGCACTTATAAGGCCTTTCTCCGGTGTGAATTCTCTGGTGCTGAACAAGGTGGGAGCTTCTGCTGTAGGCTTTTCCACATTCGCTGCAGTCATAAGACCTTTCTCCAGTGTGGACTCTCTGGTGTTGTACAAGCGTGTCTTTGCGGCTGAAGGCCTTCCCACATTCACTGCATGTATATTGTCTTTTCCCATTGTGAAATTTCTGGTGGGTTTTTAGGTGAGACAGGTGAATGAAGGCCTTTCCACATTCCTTACACACATGTGATGTTTCTCCACTATGAATTTTTGTATGATGAATAAGAACTGATTTCTCCTTGGACAGATTTCCACATGGTAGGCACCTAAAAGCTCGCACTTCAGCCTGAGTTATCTGGTTGTCAAGGAGAGTGAAGGTGTTCAGGAACGTTTTCCCATTGTCACTGCAATTGAGAAGCATCAGTTCATCATGGTCTCCCTGGTGTCGCCCGAGTCTGGAGCTTTGTGGAAAGGGCTCCATGAACTCAGCCTTTTTGCATGGACTCATTCCATTGTAAGTGCTTTGGTACTGGAACAGGTCAGAGCTACCTGGCAAGTCCATCCCTTCCTCCCTGCAAGTAAAAGGTCTCCCTAACATGTGGACAGCACAGCTCTTCACAAGTGAGGCCCCATCATCACCCCTTCTGACAGGATTCTTCCCACTATATTGCTTCTGGTGCTGATAAAAGTTTTCACTGAACAGGAATCCTTGCCCACAGGAGTCACATGTGTACAGTTTCTGTGCAGGGCATGATCCCTGGTGTTCAGCCAGGTGCAAAATGTCTTTCAAGAGTGGGTCACATATCTCACACGGCTGGGCTTTCTGGATAAATGGACATGACTCAGGAGTCCTGACCTCTGACACTCCTTCTACAAAAACGCTCTGCTCAGAAGGGGCCTCCTCATTGTCTGCTTCACACCAACAACCTGAAATCAAAGAAATTCTAGTGAAGGACATGTTGACTTTGGTGGGAAGCAGCAACTCCATCACATAGGTATGTGTGACACACCAATGAATGAGTCCATTGGCTTTTGGCAGGATGAGGGAGCCAGGATCAGGAAGGGCTCACTGTCAGTCATGGGCCTCTAAAGATCACAGTATGAAGGAACTCTAACGATGGGTAAAGACACAATGATGTTGGACAGTACTGGAAGTAGAGGCGAGGTCTCCAACTCACTCCTCTACAAAAGCATTTCAGCAGGGCCTCGGCTGCTGGTGTCAGGTGAGCTCTGTGCAGAAAGCTGTGTCCAGGCCCAGGAAAATCTGATTGCAAGTAAGTAGCTGGTTCTTAAGGACTACATATGGATATGTGCACAACTCATGACACTTTATAGTAGCCAGTGTTGCTGAGCACTGCGGACGGAGAATGAGTGAGAGACATGGAGGCCAGAGAGGTGGGGAAACAGCCAAGGGATGGAAGACAGAAATGTCAAGTGCCAAGAACGGGGAAGGAAAGGGAGAAGTGAGGTACTGCTATGTGCCTTGGCAAGAAAACACTGGTGAACACAAAGCAGGTTGATGGTACGATGTGAACCCAGCCCTAAGATCGCTCTCTTTCAGCTCCCATGCAGCAGGGCCAGGCCCTCTCTGGCCTCTCTCACTGTGGCTGGAGTCATGGCTCCCTGTCAGGAACCTGGGGCTTCCTGTCCCTCTCCAACTGGAAAACTACATGTGATCAGGAAGATGGAAGTTGTAAAAAAATCATAGGGCAGATGGGTGGCCCAGGTAGACCCATTCCACAGAGAAGAAGAGAATATGTTTTTAAAAAAGGAGAGAGAGAAAAACCCGAAGGAGGATTTGGTGGAACACCCCTGTGTCTGCCACAAGCAGTGACCATGTCAGTACCTACAATTCCTGGCATAGTCATGCCCCAGGAAATCTCAGCCAGAGGACAGGGGCAGAACATGGATGCAGAGGCATCATGGATCTGGAAGTGCCCAACCGAGGCAGAATCTGTGAAGCAGACTGAAAGAGCCCTGAACTCCTAACCTGATCCTGAAAGACTTTGGGCAGAGGTGTTGAGACTGCTCAGCGAGGGAGGGGACACCACACACGGCCCAGCCTCGGCACCCACAGTGCCTACTCTGGGAACCAAAGAAGGGAAGGAGAAGAGTCACTGATCTGGCTGGACCGAAAGACCTGCCCCAAGGGAAGTGGGGAAAAAGCAAACCCCAAGGACACTGGAGCGGGCATGAGGGCCTGTGGAAGGCAGCCTCTCCGATGGCCCCCAAGAATGCCTACCTCCCAGTATTCCCGCCCCTGTGTAGGCTGCTTCCCTTGACCATAGGCGGGACTGATTGACCCATTTGAATAGGGCAAAAATGATGGGATCATTTTCTCCAAGTCAGGTTAGAAAAAGACCAGTCATCATCCTGGACATTCTCTCTCGCACACTTGCTCAGAGAAGGCACGTTATGAGGTGCACTACATGTTATGAGGTGCACTACAGAAAGGCCACCATGACAAGGAACCGAGGGAGGCCTCTGACCAACAGCCAGTTGGAACTAATTCTCACAGTTCAACAAGCCGCAAGAAACTACATCTTGGAAACACAAAACATGAGTGAATTTGTAAGTGGATTCTTCCTGAGAATGGCCTTCAGATGAGAACACAGGTTTGGCTGACAGCTTGACTGAAACCTCATGAGAGACCCTGAGCCAAAAGCACCCAGGTAAGCTGTGACGAGCGAGGTTCCTGATACACTGAAAGTTACATAACGCATTTTAATTGTTTTAAGTCACTAACTTTTGGAGTAATTTGCCATGTACCAATAGATAACTGAAACAGGGACTTACCCAGTGAGGCCACAAGTGCAAAGTTCTCCAGCATCACATCACGGTACAGGAGTCTCTGAGCTTCCTCAAGGAGCTCCCACTCTTCCCGGGAGAAGTACACGAACACATCCTCGAAGGTCACACAGCCCTGCCACGATGGGGACAATTGAGCCCACGGACAACAGGACTCCCCAGTCTACCCATTAACCTATCCCACCCCGGTCCTCCCCAGCCTCCCAATTCAGAGGCGATACTAGGCCTTGACACAACTACTGCCTGCTCTCTCCTGTCCCTCTGATCACTGTGTGCAGCCCAGAGCAGAACCAGGCAGGTGGGCAGATATATATTATATAAGCTATGGGTCTTGCATGAAGGGCACAAAACACTCTCCTGCTGGTATCCTCAAGAACATGCCTCCCAGAAACAACTAAGGCCATCAGGTCACACTCCTCCCAACATGTGTCACTCTGAACCACACTTTCCTCATATCTGGGACCACACCCCATTAACACTGACAAACTTCTGATCCACAACATATGCACCTCCAAGGCAACCCCCACTCCTGAAGCCACTCTGCATACAGTATCCAGGAAGTACTCATGTCTTTATGACAGGCACCACTGCCACCCAGGTGCCTGAGCACGATGCCAAGTCCTCAGGACCCAGTTTCCACTTTCTTTGCCACCATCAACACTTATGTGGACTATTGCAGTAAGCTCCTCCCTCATTCCCACACTCCATTCTCAATTAGACAGCAGCCAGAGGGAGCCTGTTAAGATCCGATTCAGAGCATCTCTCTTCTGCTCCAAATCGTCAATGTTTTTCAACACCATCAGAATAGAAACCCAGCTCCTCAGCCTGCCATTCTTGCCTGACTCCTGGCCCTTTTCCCAACACACATAATGAAGACCTGTGGTTCCTTGAGGACTCCCAACTCAATCTTACCTCCAAGCATTTACACATGCTGTTCCTGGGTCTAATACACCCTTCCAGTCCTCATCCCATTGGCTACCAGAAGCAGGAACCTCTTCATATAACTGTTGGCTTAGATTCAGGATACTGGGCTAGAAAGGACCCCTCCTTTAAGGCCCCCAGACTCAAGTGCAGGGAGAGGGACAGGTGAAGAGTCCCAGTATCTCACTATGTCTCATCAGAAAATCTCCAACGACCCTAGTTTAAAAACATATACAAAATCCATACACCTCTCTAACCTCCACTGCCACCACTCTGGTCCACCCACCATCAACACTCACCTGGACTATTGCAGTAGACTCCATCCTGGTCTCCCTGCCCACCCTCAGGCTTCCCCAATCTTTCCACTCTGCTACAAGAGGAAGCCTGTTAACACCTATGTCAGATCACCTCCCTTCTCTGTTACAAACTTTCTATGGCTCCCGCCACCACAGAAAAGAGGCCGAGCTCCTCAGGCTGCCATTCCAGGCCTGATCCCTGACTGCCTGCTCTCTATTCTCAACAAACATAACAGAGACCTGCGGTTTCCTGAACACTCCTAATTCATTCTCACCTTCAAGTGTTTGTACCAGATGGCTCCTGGGCCTTGGAAACCATTTCACGCCTCACCCCATCAACACTGGGAATGGGAAACTCGCCACATATCCACCGTCAAGGACCGCCCTTTACCGCCTTTATACTCAAGAAAAGGGAGCGATGAAGGCGAAGTGCTGAAAGCCCTAGAACACACCATCCCTTACACCTGAAGCGGTGAGGGCTCGAGGGACCCTCCACTCACCTGAGCCCGGTCCATAAGCGTCGCGGCCGCCATGGGATCCTCTGAGCAGAACCGGGTCGAGAAACTGGCGACTGGAGTGGGCTCTGCGGGAGCAGCCGAACCCCCACCCCACACTGGGCAAAGTGGCCTTGGGACGACTATCGCACTCAGAGCCCCAGGCTCCCCCTTGTAAAAAGGCGCTCAGGCTCAGGGTGCCGCCTCTGGAAGCGGACGAGGACGGAGGGCGGGTGCGAAGGCCTCGGGAAGAGCGCAGCTCCGGCTCACACCTCCGCGCAAGGCGGCCCGTAACACGACGGGGACCATGGATCCTAACAACGGCGCGGAGGGAGGTCCTATCCTTTCTACTGTCCTTCCCGGTTAGCTTCCGAAGAGCCGCACGGAAGGCGAACCCCAGTCAGGCCTCCCAGCCTCCACAGCCACTCTAGACAGCCCTGGCGCAAGCAAAAGACGTCACGGCCGCGACGCCGGAAGTCCCGCCTCTGCCGGCAGGGGCGTCAGGAAACGCCCATCTTCCGGACTGTCATTGGCGCAGCACGGATGCGCCGGGCACAGACTTATGGGTAAAGGAATTTGTGTCCTCCATCCAAGCAGGTAAGAGGTACTTTTCCGGCTCTCCCCGACCGCAGTGCGGAGGCAGGTAGAGGGAAAAAGGTCGGGGAGGAATTGGGTCGCGGAGGGCCAGAGCTCTTCTTAAAGGCGACGCGTCCAGATTTCCGTGGTCACCTGTGACAAAGCCGCGTCCTCCGCCGTCTCCAGCAGGTAGACCATTCTTTCATCCTGGGAGAACTGCTTCACCTCCGAGTTTTGGGGACTGAGATTTAAATTGAACGATGAAGGGAATTCCCTGGCCCTCCAGTTGTTAGGACTCCACGTTTCCAGTTCGGGGGCGTGAGTTTGACCCCTGGTCGGGGGAACTAAGATCCCGCAAACCGCGCGGGCCGGCCAAAAAAATAATTGAATAATTAATATCCCTCCTGCGGTCTTCGGGTAGTAACATATGGTCCTCCTATTCCTTGCTACCCAAAATTGGGTTAGCAGCACTTGTGAACTTACTGAAAATGCAAGTTCTCGGATCCAACCTACACCTTCCGACACAGAAACCCCCCGGAGGTGGGAGCTCTTATTAAAAGTCATGACCACCTCCCTCCCCCAAAGTACGACAACTAAAATGGAAAAATACTACAACCTACCTCATGGGAAGTGAGATGAAACATGCTTAGCACAAGGCCTGCTGCTAAATACACACAAGCTATTATTGTTATTATTCCTCATCTCCACAAGTTTCTCACATATACAGCTATAGGAGGATGTCAGAGGCCTCTCTTTGCAGAATCACTGATCACGTTTTTTAAAACAGAAAATACAATCACTCCCTGAGTCAGCAAGTAGCGTTATAGATAGTGGTAAAAATTTTGCATAGAGCACACCTGTATACCTGTAGGTTCATTCTACTTTTTTTTTTAAAACATTAGATGAAGAAGTCTTGTCAAAGGGATGCATTTTTACAGACCGTATGATTCAAATTAGAACTATGAAGACTAATTGCTCTTAGGCTTAAGTGGGCAGTGGAGTTAACACAGTTTCATATCATGGTATACTTCATAAGATGACATCATAGTTCATGTCTAATTCACAAGAACAAAGACTCAAACTCCTCCTGCCTTCCCCTCTAACTCTCAGGGCAGGCAGACCTAGGTACAAATGTATGATCATGACATGGTCCAGTCTGATATCTAGTGGCTCAAGGTCACCAGGTCTGGTCCTCCTTCTCTTCAGCTCCCAAAGGAGCAATAATTCGTGGGGAGGTGTGAAAACTGGAAACAGTGAGGTCCAAAGAGGCAACCCCAGGAAGGAACATAAATAAGAAGATAAACTGAAGACACATTATTCACAATCACTCTTGCCCATTTCCATTGGCCAAAATTTATTTGCATGGTCCCAAATTAAATAAGGGAAGCTGGGACATGACTGTCCTCTTAGGTGTCCAGGAGGAGAAAACAGTATTGGTGAATGACTAGCCAGTTTCTAGCACAATCCTTGATTTGATCACCAGACACCCATTTTTTATTCATCTTCTACATTCTACACTCTTACACCCTCATTCATGTGACCAGATCATAATTTGTTTAAGCATGTTCCCATTTATGGTTGAGTGAGTTGTTTCAACCTCTTGGCTGTTATCAATAAAGTTGTTATAAACCTTCATGTATATATATTTTGGAGAAAAAAAATGCCCTAATTTCTAATGGGTATACGCTTAGAATTGGAGTTGCTTGGTTATAATATATACATATGTTGAAATTTAATGGTAATCTTGACACATAAGAGTTAAAACTGAAATTAATGAAAGCACTGTGAGAATTAATTGGCATGTGGAATTTACAGTAGAGACTGTTGGATATATTATCATCATTTGTAAATTGTGTGCTATGCATCCTTTATGTCTGTAAAGTTTGTAATGAATTTATGTAATCTGTGTGCACTTTCTTCTTAAGAGCAGGTGTTAAACATTTATTATCACATTCCTATGTGTACAGATCTGATTATCTGCATTTGGGAACGCCTGTATAATTGTGTATGTGACCGAGTGAGCTCTTGTGTGTCTCTCTGGATGGCTATACCTATTTATGTATGACCATTTGTACATCTGCTTCTGTCAACATGGCTGTGCAAAGGTGTCTACCTTTGGCTCTGTACATGGAGCCCTCTCTCAATGTACCTGTTTCCGCTGTCCCTGTGATCTCCTGTGTAGTCTTTCTGTGTGTCTAGGAGTTTCTTTCTCTGTGTCTCCATACTCTTTCTGCATGCCTGTGCCCGTGTCTGCACGTACATGTTTGTGCCAATGGGTGCATCTGCCTTTTGCCCATGATGTCCCTGTGAGCACCGTTCTTGGTATATATGGGATTTGTGTGCACACGTGTCTGGGTGTCTATGTCTGTTTTCATGTGTGTGTCTTTAGTTAATATAAATATATCCTCTCTATTCTGTTTGTGTCCTGGTGGGAATTTGTGTGTGCATCTGCATAGGATTTTGTGTCCCACATATGTGTCTGTGCACATCTGCCGATTCATTTTTGGGGAGTCCTATGTGTGATGGTCCTGTAGAGTCCACTCCTGGTCTATACATGTCCCACGGCATGTCTGGGTGTGCCCTGCGTGTGCCTCCCTCTAGGTGCCTATGCTGACCCCATGTCCCTTGTTCTGCCCTAGCCCAGTCACCATAAGGGGACCTCTTAGTGCCACTCAGGCTCTGCAAGCAGTTGGGCACTCCTGGAACAGGGTGTCTGCTGGGATATCTGTGCCCTCAGCTTGTCCCAACTCAGAATTCACCTGTTCTGAGAGGCCTCTCTGACCAGTCCCCAGGCCCTGGCCTCAGAGTTCCCTACACTGAACTTTCAATTTCTCAAGTGCCCCAGGATCACTCCCACACCCCCATCACTGCACAGGATGTTCCCTCTGCCTAGAACTCTGTGTGTGGTGCTGATCTGTATTACAGGTTTAAATTATATGCCATGGAAGGGGTTATGACTGGAAGGGGGAAAGCAGAGTTCAGGGGGATCCTGGGGGCCAGGCTGCTGGTCTGGCACTCACCTCTGAACTCTGGGTTTCTCCTGTTGAATATTGTTCACCTAAAAGAAAGACTGCCATATATTGCTCCAGCAAAGATTGGCTTACTCAGGGTCAGCTGAGAATTGTAACTCGGAGTCTGCAACCATGGTGAGCCACCAGGCAAGGACCTGCACAGCAAAGGTAGAACACTTTTATAGAGGTAAAAAGTAAATTAAGAGGGCTGTAGTAAAGAAAGAGTCGAGGGCTATTCACTGGCTGAGTCCTTGCCAAGAAAGAGGAGGAGTCTTTCTTCTTCCTGTTGAGCTCTGCTGTCAGTTGCAGGGTGTGAGAGTCTCCCCTGCTGGCCTCCTTTTTTTTTTTAATGTTTTATTTTATTATTATTATTTTTTTGGCTGTGCCACATGGCTTGTGAGATCTTAGTTCTCAGACCAGAGATGGAACCTGGGCCCTGGCAGTGAAATCGCCGAGTCTTAACCACTGGACCGCCAGGGAATTCCCTCCTGACTCTATTTAACCTAGGTTTTTATTTACTATTTTTTACAATATAAACAAGTTCACAGAACACCAACATCAGTCAGGGCCACTCAGTGACCATGATGAAATGAGACAATGACAAAACCACCCTATCATCATATCTGAGCAAAGACAACCAGAGTCCTGTGCAAACAAGCAGATAGCCCCCTCTCCTGGGTAACATGAGTGACAGCTGCATCTTCCAGTAGCTGCTGCTTTAGTGCCGCTGCCTTCCCCTGCCTTGTAAATAACAAATTTCAGGATATCTGATCATAAAACCAACTCCGTTTCCTGACAGCATCCAGTTCAGACCAAAGCTCCATTTCCTTAAACTCTTCTCCAAATCACTGAACACAAGCCCAGAGCCTAGAAAATGTCCTAACACCTTCATACTGAGGGCCCCACATTTCCCACGGTGTGGTAACCCACACTGCAGCACACCAATAAACCTCACTGCTCCACCACAGGTGTCAGACACGTTCCTGGTGCTGGACGCACTAGCACCACATATCTGCAGACCCGAATGACCCCCAAACTCCAGACTGCACATCCAACTAGATCGACCTTTCCTCTTAGATGTCTGACACGCATCTCAAACTGCACGAGTACAACCCAACTCATCTCTCCCTGCCCTGCTTTCACTGCCCACCCCTCTCCCCTCTACGGCTGCAGTGACTGTCAACTGGTTCCTGCACCAGACAATGCTCTTGTCAGTCTGTGTTGACACCTGTTACCTTTGCTGGAGATGTTCTTCTGCGACTCCAACCCTGCCTGGGGGTCCTGCATCATTCAGGGGTCTCCACATCAAGCTCTTCCTTCTTTCTAATTTGCTTCCTAAGCTTTAGTTCAATGTCCATCTTCCCATTTTACACACAAGAACACTGAACCCCGAGGATAAGTGACAAGACCAAGGTCATGTGGTTGGGGATAGGCATGGTGGAGACAGGCTGCAACCCCAATCAATCCCAACTCCAAACTCTGAAGGAAATAAAAACAGGTTTTTAAAGAGATATATGCACTTCCATGTTTATTGTAGTTCACAATAGCCGGGATATGGAAACAACCTAAGTGTCCATCAATGGATGAATGGATAAAAATGTATATATACCTACAATGGAATACTACTACTCAGCCTTGAGAAAAAAGGAAATTCTGCCATTTTCGACAACACAGATGGACCTTGAGGATGTTATGCTAAGTGAGATATGTCAGACAGAGAAAGACAAATACCGTACAATATCCCTTATATGTGGAATCTAAAAAGACAAAACAAAACCAAAAACTGAACTGGAAAACAGTAGAATGACGTTTACCAAAGGCTGGAGGTGGGTGAGGGGATGGGAGAGGTGATGATGTTTAAGGGTACCTACTTACAACTAATAATTCCTGGAGATGTAATATAAAGTACAGGATTACAGACAACAAAACAGCATTATAAACATTAAACTTGCCAAGAGACAAGATCTTATTTGTTCCCACCACTAGAAGAAATGATACTTCTGTGGCACAACAGAGGCTAAGGCTACAATGGCACTCATACTGCAATATAAATGTATCGAATTAAATATGTTGTACATTCTTAAACTTACACACCGTTATGTCAATTATATCTCAATAATTAATGAATAAATTAAAAAATGAAAATGAAGCCTTAAATGGTTTTAAGCGGTACACTAAAATGTACCCATTCATAAGTGTGTCCTTATCTCCTTAGATCTAATTTTAAACAACATTCTTAGTATCCTAATTTCTTTTCAGTTTTAAATGCTTCATAATTCAAGGCTTCACATAAGACAATATTTTGCAACAAATAAATATTTGCAGGGCTGTTCTCAAGTGTCCAGCTCTCCAGCTCTCCTGGCATGGCATGGCAGACAGTGCATATGTAGTAATTTAGGTGTTTACCTCTCAAACACTGCTCCTCCCCTGCCACCCAATAACAACAAAAAACAACCAATAAATTGTCACAAGTTTGCCAGGAAAACTGGAAAGAAGTCATAAATATATTTCTTTTCCTGTTACATCTACTTCTTTTCTTCTTCCTCCCTTGTTTTTGTCTTTTAAATATTCCTGTGGTTGCTTTTTCAGTGTATACTAAGGGTAGAGCTATAGCTGAAGATTTTTGAAATTGCACAATAGTCACTGGTTCTCTCTTCTTTGTAAATTCTCAGGTGCAAAGTCCTAGGATGGGTCCATTTCCAGTATGACTCTTTAGATGACAATAAGTGATGATTGGCCTCAGAAGATTTTCTCACAGCAATGACACTTACATGGTTTCTCTTTGGTATAATTTCTCAGAGTAAGACGTTTCCTCTGGTCAGATGATTTTCCTTAGGAGTTACATTCGAAAGGTCTTTCCCCAGTATGAGTTCTCTGATATCACAATAAGTCCACTTGTGAAAGGCTTTCCCCCATCTCTTACGCTCATATGGTTTCTCCCCAGAATGAATACTTCGAGGCTTGGTGAAGGATGAACGAAGGCTGAAGGACTGTCCACATTCACTATATTCATGGGGTTTCTCCTCAGTATGATGCTTCATGTGTTGAGTCAGGGAAGAGCTGTTGTGAAAGGCTCTCTGATATTCTTACACTCAAAGGGTTTCTGTCCATTGTGGATCCTATTAGGCCAGATAGAAAAGGGTGAATGAAGGCCTTTCCACATTCATTGCACTCAGGGATCCTCTCCTGTGAGAACCCTCACATGATGAGTGAATAAAACAGCTGTCAAAAAGGGTTTACCCGCATACTTTGCATTCGAAGTGACTTTTTCTGGAGTGGGAAATATTATTTGGGACAAAAACAGACCTGACACAAGAGACTTTCCCACATTCTTTGCATTCATAAGGCTTCTCCTCAGTGTGAATCTGTTGATAGCTGCATGAGCTCTGACCTGCAGTTGAAGGCCTTCCCACAGTGGAAGCAGTCATGTGGTTCTGCTAAGCATAAATCCTCATGAGTTGACCGAGGTCTGCCCTCTTGAGAAAGGCACGTCAACGTTTGTTAAACCATTTCCCACATTTCTTCCACTTGCAGAGATTCTTCCCTGCGTAGATCATGGAAGCTTTACCTGGTCCATGTTGAGTTCTGTTCATGAAAAGCATCTCCCGGAGGATTGCTCTAGTAAAACTCCTGAGTGCAGATTATCATCTGTCCTCACACCATTGTGTTCAGAGCTCATCCTCCGGAGAAAACTCTCCTTGTGGGAAACTGTCCCTGGGTTCTTCCTGCAGTTCTAATGGCCCTCACTGTTTCCTGGTTTGCCCCCAACAGAGAGTTAAAGAATCAAATGACCCTGGAGCAACATTCCCTCCATGAGGGCAGCTAAGAAGCTTTATGGCCTGAGGTTGTGCCTTCTGGCCTAACGGGAATCCAATACCCAAAAGGGCCTATTAGTGAGGACAGCAGAGAATAAGCTCCCAACACTCCGGTGTGGCTTCTCCCCACTGTGAGGGGTCAGGTGCTGGCCAAGAAGTTCTTCTGACCCTCCCTGCAAGTGAAGGCCTTCTCTGATACACTGGATCTGCAGCACTTCACAAATGAGGCCTGGATTTTCTCTTCTGAAGACTCCACTCCACTGCTTCTGCATCCAGTCAAGGTTTAAACTATACAAAAAGTCTCTCCTCCATGATTCACATGTTGGGAGTATGAGTGCTGCCCAGATGGTGTTCCCTGTGGCTCAGCCAGGTGCAAAAATGTCTTTCAAGACTGGGCCACACATGTCACAGGGGTGAGCCTTTCGGGTGGAAGGATCTGCCTTGGGAGTTCTCATGTGTGACACTCTCACAGAAACTCCCTGCTCAGAAGGTGCAGCCACATCCTCCACTCCATGCCAACAACCTGAAAAAAGATGAATGCTGGTGAAGTCTATGTTCAGTTGGTAGCAAATGGCATCCAGTAACAAATATGTGTCTGATACAACTGGCAACTAGTCTATGAGACTATGGGCATCATAGGGGACCCAGAATCAGGATGAGGAAAGGCTGCTGTGTGCTGTGGGCCTCTAAAGCTTAAAGAATGAAGGACAGGTTTTCCTGGTGGCGCAGTGGCTGAGAGTCCACCTGCCAATGCAGGGGACACGGGTTCGTGTCCCAGTCCAGGAAGATCCCACATGCCGCGGAGCGGCTGGACCCGTGAGCCATGGCCGCTGGGCCTGCGCGTCCAGAGCCTGTGCTCTGCAACGGGAGAGGCCACAACAGTGAGAGGCCCACGTACCGCAAAAAAGAAAAAAAAAAAGAATGAAGGAAACCTTGCAGGAGAGGATACCAGGATGGGATACAGTGTGAGCAAGAGAGGCATGCTCTCTGAATGACACTTTGCAAATGATCTCCCAGCAAGGCTCCTGGTTCCTTGTGACAGGTGAGTGCTATGAAAAAGGGTCTAGCCAGGACCAGAAAAATCTGGCCAGATAGAACATTTAGTGTTCAAGGAAAATTTAAGGATATGTGCACATCTCGTGACACGTTAAAAGAAACCCAGTGCTGTAGAGTTCCGCATGGAGCAGCAAGAGAAGAGCAGATAAGATGTGCGACTAGAAAGGGGGGTGGGACTAACAGGTACCTAAGGTCAGAGTAAAAGTGACAAATGAGCAAGGCATCAAAATTGGGGAAGGAAAAGTGGGATAAGTTTCGCCACTGGTGTTGCCACCTAAACACTAGTAGACATGGCACAAAGTGCTGGTATAAAGTGAAGCCAGCCCTGGGCTTCCCTGGTGGCACAGTGGTTAAGAATCTGCCTGCCAGTGAAGGGGACACAGGTTTGAGCCCTGGTCCGGGAAGATCCCACATGCCGCGGAGCAACTAAGCCTGTGCACTACAAGTACTGAGCCTGCACTCTAGAGCCCACGAGTCACAGCTACTGAGCCCACGTGCTGCAACTACTGAAGTCCGTGCTCCACAGCAAGAGAAGCCACTGCAAGGAGAAGCCCATGCACCACAAGGAAGAGTAGCCCCTGCTCGCCGCAGCAACGAACCCAACACAGCCAAAAATAAATAAATAAAATAAATAAATTTCTAAAAATATAAATAAATAAATAATAAAATAAAATAAAGTGAAGCCAGCCCTGATTCCCGCATCTTCTGCTCACCAGGCCTAGGCCTCCTCCAGGTCTTCTCTGCTGTGACTGGAGCCACGTCTACCTTCTCAGGCACCCTGGGTTCCCCTCTGGCTCCAGCTGGGTGGCTCCATGAGACCTGGAAACCGCAAGTCCTGATGGGAAGGAAGAGCTGGTGAGTGGTCAGCACTGACCCAGGGAGACACTCTCCGCAGAGAAGATAATTAAATACTAAAAAAAGAATCTTGGAAGAGGGCTTACAGGAAGCGCTCAGTGTTCACCACAAGGAGTAACAATATCAGTGCCTGCAATTCCATGTCAGACCTTGGAAAATTAGAGGAAGGAGGCAGAACTTGGGCCAGGGATTTGGACAGACACCTAGCCAAGGAGCGGCCAGGCCATCTGGAATCTCTGGGGCAGAGGGGAAGACTGCAAGACTTCTCACCCCCAAATTCTTCATCTCAAAGCTTTGGGGCAGTACAGGTTGGTGGTGCACATCACCCAGCCCTGATACTCACACTACTTACCCCAGGGAACCAAGGAAAGAAGCCGTGCCGTGACAGAACTGTGAGACAGAACTGCCCCTTGAGAAGAACAAAAACCAGCCCAGGAAACTGGGAATCATGTCCTTGTTAACTCCCTCCTGCTGAGTGTTGGCTGGACCTAAAAATTACTTTCTAATGAATAGAATATGGCAAAAACGATGAGATGGCACTTGCGAGATTAGGTGATAAAAATACCAGTTTCCATCTTGGATGCTGTTTCTTGCTCATTATCATGGCTATCAGCTGCCTTGTTGTGACCTGCTTATGGAGAAGACAACATGGCAAGAAACTGTGGGAGGGTTCTGGCCAGCAGCCAACGAGGAAATGACTAGTCTAACCAGGTGAGCTTTCAGATCAGATGGCAGCCCTGGGCAGCTTGCCAGCAAGGTCATGAAAGACCCTGAGCTAGGGGTATCCAAGCAGGGTATGCCTGATTCCTGACCAAAACCAACTGTGAGATAAACGTTTGTCTTTCCAATGCACTTAGCTTTGGAGTAATTTGCCATGTAGCAACACATAACTAAAACAGAGACTTACCCAGTGATGACACAAGTGCAAAGTTCTCCAGCATCACATCACGGTACAGGAGTCTCTGAGCTTCCTCAAGGAGCTCCCACTCCTCCCGGGAGAAGTACACGAACACATCCTCGAAGGTCACACAGCCCTGCCACGATGGGGACAGTTGAGCTCACGGACAACAGGACTCCCCAGTCTACCCACTCACCTAATCCCCCCACCCCGTCCCTCTCCTCCCCGGCCTCCCAGCTCAGAGGCGATGCCAGGCTTGGCACCACTAGTGCCTGCTCTCCCCTCATGTCCCTCTGATTACTGTGTCCAGCCCAGAGCAAAACCAGGCACGCGGGCAGACAAAATACTATCTCAGCTGAGTATGGCATGACAGACCTCAAACACTCTCCTGTCAGCCAGTCCTCCTGGTGTCATCCAGAGCCTACTCCCGAGGCACAACTACACTTAGGCTCAGCCTTCCCCCACAAGCCCCCAGGACTTGGGCCTTAAGGCTGTCTGTTCACCCTCCTCCCCGGTCTCCCTGCCTCCTCCTCATTTCCACAGTCTCCACTGTGCAGCCAGAGGAAAGCTTTCCAATGAATTATGTGTTAAATCACCTCCACCTTCTGTCCAAACTTTCAGAAGGGAGGTCTAGCTCCTCGGGCTGCCATTCCAGGCCTGACTTCTGCCCGGCTGCTCTGTTCCCTGATCACTCCCAACTCAGTCTCACCGAGTATTTGCACATGCACTAGGACACCGTTCTGATATTTACTCCCTTGGTTGCCAGTACAGGAAACTATGCATAAAATCCTTGGTCTGAATTCAGTACCCTGCGCCACAAGTGACTCCCTCCAGAGACTCCACGACCAAGAACTGGGAGAAGAAAAGGCAGAGTCCCAGGACACCATCAGCTATCGCAAGGGGCGGGGACCATGAGGGTGTGGCCCTGGGTGACCCTCCACTCACCTGCGCTGGATTCATCAGTGCTGCTGCACCTGCCACCGCCAAAGGACCCAGTGGGCTGAATGGGGCCCTGAGAGGCGGGAGACCAGGGCGGAGTCACCTCGGGCTGCGTGTCACACTCCGAATCTCGCTATGAAATGTCAAACGCTCGAAAGGCCCAGGCCGCCGCCTTCGGGGGCCTGTCAACGGAGCGCGTGAGAAGACCCGGGAAACCGTGAGGTCCCGGCAGGGCCTGGCAAACACGAGGCGCGAAGTCTCCTGTCCCACGGACGGGGACACAGTGTCACAGTGAAGGAGCCGGGGCTGGGGGCGTCACGGCTCGGACAAGGTGCGGAGATAGCCCCCGGCACCTCGCTCTCCTTCCCCGTCCTGCCCTAGAGATGCGGCCCCAGTGCAACGCTCGAGTCCACGTGGCCGCCGTCCAACCAGCACCCGCTCACGGACGGATGTTCTCCTGCAGCGAGGCCGGAAGTCCCGCCCCGAAGCCGAAGGAAACGCCCCCCTCCTAGGTCGTGATTGGCTTAGGGCTGGGGGCGGTAGCGCCGGTGGCATCCACTTTTGGGTTACGTAGTTAACGCCCAGCCTGTGCCCACGCGCGTGCGCCATTTCCCTTCTCCATGGCGACGGCCCAGCGGCACCGCGGGAAGAGACTGGGAAATAATTTAGCTCCAGGAATCCTCATACGGGGTGGGGCGGGGCTTCGCTTCCTTTTAAAGAAAAGTGCCCAGATTTCCGTAGGCCTGGGGGTAATGCCCCGCCCTCCCTAATCGTGCCACCGCAGGACCTGGGAACCTGTTAGCAATGCAAGCTCTGGGGCCTTACCCAGACCTAGAGAATCAGAAACCCTGGGGACGGGGCTCAGCACTCTGTTTTCAGGAATCCTGGTACCGCTCATTCAAGTTTAAGAACCATGGCTCTACTGTGACTAGAATGGGAAATACTAAGTCCCTCGTGGTTATTTACATAAAAAGTGCCTATCTCATAGTTCATGCTCAGTAAATAAGAACGATTATTATTACTGTCATTAGTATTAACATCACAATGCTTTCACGTACAGGGCTTGGGAGGATAAGTCAGGGATACCTCTTTGCAGGATCCTTGGCGTTATTTGTGAAAAAGCAATGATTCTTTGACGTGGCAAGTAGCCTCATAGGCATTGATTAAACGCTTTACATAAAATCATACATTTGTATGTACTACCTGGCATATTTATTTCTTAAAGAGCACCGCAGGAAGGTTTTGTTTTTTTTGCCATGCCGAGTGCCATGCAGGATCTTTGTTGCCCGACCAGAGATTGAAGCCGAGCTCTCTGCACTAGAAGCGCAGAGTCCTAACCACTGGACCACCATGGAAGTCCAGGACGGCTTCTTAAACTACAGGTAAGCATGATGCCCAAAGAGTTGCATCATTACAAATAAAGCCACATGATTCAGATCTTCAGAACATCAGGACTAACTGTCCTCAGGTCTAACTGGAGTGGAGCTGATATGGTTTCATGTTTGTGACATAAGATGACATGTCATCTAGTTCACAGTAACTGGGGCCTCCCTCTCCCTCTCCTGTCCTCCCCTTGACCTTCAGGACAGGTAGACCCAGGTACAAATATGTGATCAGGAGATGGCCCAGCTTGAAGCTTAGAGGTTTTTCAGGTCATCAGGTCCTGTCCTCATCAAAACACCATCAACCCATCTCCTGAACCTACAGTACGCAATGGAGCACTAAATCCTGGGGAGGGGTGAAATCTAGAACCACTGAGGAGATTCCCAGAATGGTGCACAAATGCAAGAACAGTTAAGACACACATTCACAATCAATTCTGCCTGTATTTAACTGGCCATGTCTCATTCACATGGTCCCAAAGTTAACTGTAAAGAAAGCGGAGACACGCTGTCCTCCCAGGCATCCAGAAAGAGAAAATTGGGGTTGTTAATCATCTAGTCAGTTTATGTCACAATCCATCAACCTGGTCACCAGATACATATTATTTCTCCTATGCATTCTACACTGTCATCCTTTTATTATTCCAACAACTCAAAACCCCATCTAATGACTAAGCCCATCTCACCGTTACAATTTCTAGGGTGTGTTGTTCTTTGTATCAGGTTCAAGTACTGTTCCTTAACACCAGGAAACTATCAACACAAAATAAATCGTCTCCACTCACACCTAACATATAGTGGGGTCAGGGACATAATGGAAGGACATGTGAAGGTGCTGAGGAAATAACCGCCAACACAGATTTCTATACTCAACAAAAGTGTTTTTCAAAACAGAGCACGAAATATGAGAATCATAATAGAAAACTAACCCACACAAAATGAATCCTAAGGTTAAATTTAAGGCCAGAGGAAAGTGATCCCAGGTGAAAAGTCTGCAGTGACAGAAGGAATGAAGATCCAAGAGAAGGATGCACGTGTGAATCAATACAATTGATTCATTATCTGTGTAAAACATGAAAAACATCTCCTTGTTGAGAACAATAAAACTACCATGCAGGGGCTTCCCTGGTGGTGCAGTGGTTGAGAGTCCGCCTGCCGATGCAGGGGACACGAGTTCGTGCCCCTGTCCGGGAAGATCCCTATATGCCGCGGAGCGGCTGGCCCCGTGAGCCATGGCCACTAAGCCTGTGCGTCCAGAGCCTGTGCTCCACAACGGGAAAGGCCACAACAGAGAGAGGCCTGCGTACCGCAAAAAACAAAACAAAACAAAACAAAAAAACCTACCATGCAATCCTCAATAATATCCCTTACATCGTGCAAAAGGAGGGTAATGGTATTAACTCTATACTTTTTTGTGTTAAAGACATTATAATTTTTAGCTTAAGCAATAATAAAATAGGAGTATATACATTCCCAACTAAAAGCGAAGTTTAGAATGTAAATAATCTACACAAAATTTTAAAAGAATGTATATAAGACACAGAACTGAAGTAAAGATAAGCACACAACAGGAAGATGCATCATACAGGAAATGTATATGGAATAAATGTTTGAATTAGTAGTCAGTAGTTTTCAGTGGTTTGAAAAATATACAGCAATATTCAGTTTATAAGTCACAGTTCGAAGATATGTTACAGAAATAAAGCAAATAAAAATTTGGAAAATATATACACTTATTAAACAAAAACATAAAAATGTGTATTTGTATCTGAAAAATAGATACAAGGAAGAAAATAGCAGGAAGACATTATACTTTAAAATTTGTACACAATTTTAAACATCAATTCAATTTACATAAAACAATTTTACTATAAGAATAAAGAGTTAAATCTATAAACAAATTAGAATATTTTAATGTTATCTCAGTAATTAATTTTTATAAGGCAGGAATAATGTTGGTTATGTTCTGTTAGGTTCATACACCAAAATGCATAAATCTGACCTAACAGATACATATAGAACTGCATACACCAACTGCAGGATGTTTGCTTTTTAGCACAAACTGAATATAGGTAAAACTGACAATATATAGGACCATAAAAAAAAAAAATCTCTAACTTGCATAGAATGTAATAAAACAGAGACTGTAATAAAACAGAGACTGAAATAAAACAGGACAGAGAATAGAAACAGAAGATGTGATTGAAAACATTTAAAGATATAGGACCACAAAAAAATTCTTTAACTTGCATAGAATGAAACAAAATGGAGAATGAAATAAAACAGGACAGACGTTAGTAACAGAAGATGTGAATGAAAACATTTAAAGATGTGCTTGGAAATTAAGTTATGAAATACGAAATAATCCATGCCTGAAGGAAGCAAAGATAATCAAAACTGGAGAACATGTTTTTTGAAAATAATGACATCCCCAATGCCGATTTGATGGGCTTTTTGGGGTTGTTTTCTTTGTTTGTTTGTTTTTGTGGTACACAGGCCTCTCACTGCTGTGACCTCTCCCGTTGCGGAGTGCTCTGGACGCGCAGGTCCAGCAGCCATGGCTCACGGGCGCAGCCGCTCTGCGGCATGTGGGATCTTCCCAGACTGGGGCACGAACCCGTGTCCCCTGCATCAGCAGGCGAACTCTCAACCACTGCGCCACCAGGGAAGACCTGATAGGGCTTTTATAAGCAGTATAATGGACAGCAGTCCAGTAAGTTAGGAGAAATAGATGGGATCTGCCCTTGTCTGGAGAATATGGGCTTGGGCTGGTCACCTGGCTTCTCTGCACCTCAGTTTTCTCATCATTAAATTGAAGGGGTCTCTATGGTCCTTTAAAGTGTTCAAGCCCTATTATTCAAAGCATAACCTTGTTTTTAAATTATTATAGGATATTCAACTTGAGACTTCGCTTTACAATGTTTGAGAACTAATGACATCCCTATATATTCTCATGAGATGCAATTAATAAATTACATTAAAAGGAATCTCCAGGCCCAAATGGTTTCACCAGAGAATTCTACCAAACATTTAGAGAAGAAATAAAACCAATTCCTCAAAATCTCATCCAGGTTGGGGGGGAGGGGGTGGGGGTGGGGGAACACTTCTTAGTTCATTTTGGGAGGCCAATATTACTCAGATACCAATAACAGTATAAAAATAAATAAATAAAATATAGACCAATATGCTCATGATTTTACACATAAAATTTCTCAACAAAACACTGGCAAAAGGAATGTGTGTATATATACACACACACATACATATCATTATATTCCATGTTCCATGACTGCAGGGATTACTGCAGAAATGCAAGGCTGGTTCAACATTCAAATCCAGTCAATCCATCATATCAACAGGCTACAGAAGAAAAGACATATGATCACATCAACTGAAGGAGAAAAGGCATCTGACAAAATCCAACACCTATTCATAATGAAAGCTCTTAGCAAATGAAGGAAACCTTCCAAACTAAAAAACATCTATATAAAAACCCACACTATCATCTTATTTAATGGTCAAGCAACACTGAATGCTTTCCCCTTAACATTAAGAACATGACAAGTGGGCTTCGCTGGTGGCACACTAGTTGAGAATCTTCCTGCTAATGCAGGAGACATGGGTTTGAGCCCTGGTCTAGGAAGATCCCACATGCCACAGAGCAACTAAGCCCATGTGCCACAACAACTGAGTCCGCCTGCCACAGCTACTGAAACCTGCATGCCTAGAGCCCGTGCTCCACAACAAGAGAAGCCACTACAATGAGAAGCCCGTGTACTGCAACGAAGAATAGCCCCCACTCGCCAGAACTAGGAAGAAGTCTGCATGCAGCAATGAAGACCCAATGCAGCCAAAAATAAATAAATTTATTAAAAAAAAAAAGAATAAGACAAGTGTGTGCTCTTTCACCATTTCTATTCAACACTGGACAGGAAATTCTAGCTAGTAGAATAAAGACAGGAAAAGGAAATAAAACTGATACACATAAGGAAGAAGTAAGATGTTCACTATTCACTGATAACATTATTGCTTATGAAGAAAATCCTGATGAATCTACAAAAAAAAAAAAAAAAACCCTGCTAGAACTAATAACTGAGTCCAACAAGGGCACAGGATACAAGGTCAACATATAAAAATTAATATTTCTCTATAACAGTAATGATAATGAGCAAGCTGAAATTAAAATCTCAATACCACATATAAAGACTCCAAGAAAAGGTGTATGGATGAAGATCTAACAAAATATGTTCAGAATCTGTAAGGTGAAAATTATAAAACACTAATGAAATAAATCAGAGAATCTAAATAAATGGAGAGACATACCACGTTCATGGAATGGAAGACTCAACATAATAAAGATGCCAAATCTCACCAAAATGACCCACAATGTATCATCTATAAAAAATCCCACAAGATGTTATTAAAATATAGACAAACACATGATAAAATTTATATAGAAAACCAAAGGAAAAATTGACATGGAAAGCTAAATCAATTTTTAAAAACAATAAAGAAGATGGAATCACTTTACCCAATTTTAAGATTTAATGATAGCTACAGTATTCAAGATAATGTGGTATTAGCAGAGGTTTAAATACCCAGATCAATGGGATAATATAAAGAACTCAGAAATAGACCAAAATGAATATGCCCAACTTATTTTTTACTAACTTCACTTCAATAGAGGCAGGGCAGTCTTTTCCACGAATGGTACCAGAACAACTGAACATCCTGAGGCAAAAAACACAACCTAAACTTCACATGGTAATACAAAAATTAATTCAACATGGACTAGAGATTTAAATATAAAAGGTAAGGGCTTCCCTGGTGGCGCAGTGGTTGAGAGTCCGCCTGCCGATGCAGGGGACACAGGTTCGTGCCCCGGTCCGGGAAGATCCCACATGCCGCGGAGCAGCTGGGCCTGTGAGCCACGGCTGCTGAGCCTGCACGTCCGGAGCCTGTGCCCCGCAACGGGAGAGGCCACAACAGTGAGAGGCTCGCGTACCAAAAAAAAAAATATATATATATATATATATATATATATATATATATATATATATATATATATATATATATATAAAATGTAAAACTATAAGACTTTTAGGAGAAAATATTCAGGACCTAGAGCTTGCTGAAGACTTCTTAGACAAGACATGAAAAGCATGAAGAAGGGGCCTTCACAATAATGCCATGGATTAACATAACAAAAATGACTTGGCCTTCAATGGGAATACAAAACTAGACATGCGGTCATTTGAAAGGCCCTGAGGAGGGTTCAGAGTGAATGCATGATTATTTTTATGTCTTTCTGTACAGTATATTTCTTAACATGAAGGAATACTATCACGTTGCTCAAAAAAAAAAAAAAAACAAAAACAAAAACAAAAAAACCCAAAACTCCAAAGAAGTAATTTCAAAATACCCTGACAAAAGATACTAGTCATTTAGTCATTATACTGGGACTAAGCCAATGGCAACAACTGTGGAACACACATGTACCTGCACCCACACATGCTCATATCATCTGTTAAAATTCTAGTCACTTTCCTTGACAGTGACTCTTCACACAATCTTTTGTAAGATTAAAAATGAGACTACCTCTCTGCATGTATCATTATCCTTTAGCTTAATTTAGCTATGTGTTTTATTTTGTTCTGGCTCTAATTCGACCTCTAGAAAGTCACTGAGGTGGACCTGAAGAAACCTCTCTAAGGAGGAATCAGAGGGAAGAACTGGGATTCATCTGGAAAGGTCGCACAGCTACACTGTCATTGTCACCCCACAGAAAAAAAAAGAATGAACAAGTAGATTAAGTATGAGTGTTGGGTGGTTAAAGACACATGACACAGTATGTTCTCAAAAAATCAGTCTTAAATATGCAGTAAAATGGGCCCACTCATACATACATCTTTATCTCCTTAAATATGAAAGTATTTCATAAGTCAAGCCTTCATATTTCTCATAAAGACATATGCTACTCAAGGATAGAGACGATGTTGTAGAACAAAGTTGGCTTGCAGTAAATATTTTCAGACATACTCTCAACTAACTCTCCTGACACTGGACAGCAGGTGCATGTATATTCAAGACAAATAAAAGGAACAAGGCCCTCTGATCTCTGCAACAACACTCCCCTTGCCTCAACTAAACTAAGGAAGGGATGACAAATTGCCACAGGCTCATCACTGAAATCTGAAAACTGTGTTTGCATTTTTCTCTTTTCTCGTCTCCTCCTCTTTTGTTTACAAATATCCCTGAGATAATTTTGTAGCGTAAGCTAAGGAGAAAGATGTGGCTGAGGGTTTTGCTAAGTGTACAATAAAGATTGGATCACTCTCTTGTGTGAATTTTCAGATACAGAATAAGTTTCTAGGCTGAGGCCATTTCTAAGATGACTCTTTAGATGACAACTGATATCCTGCAATAGCTTTTCTCATGGGGAAGAAAAATGAGAGGTTTCTCTTTGGTATGAATGATCAGATTCTGAGTAAGATGCTACCTCTGGCAAAAGATTTTCCTTAGTCGTTACATGCAAAAAGTCTTTCCCCAATAGGAGTTCTTGAAGACTGACTGAGGACTGCCCACTTGTGAAGGTTCTTCCCACATCTGTCACACTGACAGGGTTTCTCCCAGTATGAACCCTCTGATGCTGAGTGAGGGATGAGCTGCGACTGAAGGCCTTTCCACACTCACTGCATTCATAGGGCTTCTCTCCTGTGTGGATGACGGAGTGTCGAATGAGGCTTGTGCTCCAGCAGAAGGTTTTCCCACACTCGAGGCATTCATAGGGCTTCTCTCCACTGTGAATCCGCTGGTGCCTGGTGAGGCCTGACCTGCGGTTAAAGGCCTTCCCGCACTCCATGCACTCATAGGGCTTCTCTCCAGCATGGATGCTAATGTGTCGAATGAGGTCTTTCCTAGTGCTAAAAGCTTTCCCACATTCTTTGCACTCAAAAGGTTTTTCTCCAATATGGGCCCTTTTATGCAAGATAAAAGTATAGCAGTAGGTAAAGGCCTTTCCGCATTCAGTGCACACATAGGGCTTCTCTCCAGTGTGGATGACGGCATGTCGAATGAGGTTTGCCCTTTGGCAAAAGGCTTTGCCACATTCCATGCATTCATAGGGCTTCTCTCCACTGTGAATCCGCTGGTGTCTGGTGAGGTATGACCTACGGTTAAAGGCTTTCCCACACTCCATGCACTCATAAGGCTTCTCTTCAGTGTGGATGCTGAAGTGTCGAATGAGGTCTGACCGATTACTAAAGGCTTTCCCACATTCTTTGCATTCATAGGGTTTTTCTCCAGTGTGGGCTCTTTTATGTAAGATAAAAGTGGAACAGTGGGTAAAGGCCTTTCCACATTCACCGCACACATAGGGCTTCTCCCCGGTATGACTCCGCTGGTGCTGCTTGAGGTGTGACCTGCGGTAGAAGGCCTTCCCGCACTCAAGGCACTTGTATGGCTTCTCTCCAGTGTGGATGACATAGTGTTGGATGAGGTCTGTGCTGTCACAAAAGCCTTTCCCACATTCATTGCATTCAAAGGGTCTCACTCCACTATGAATCTGCTGGTGCCAGGTGAGATGTGATCTGCGGTTGAAGGATTTCCCACACTCCACACACTCAAAGGGCTTCTCTCCCGTGTGGATGATGTAGTGTCGAAGGAAACCTGTCTTATCTCGAAAGGCTTTCCCACATTCTTTGCACACAAAGGGTTTTTCACCAGTGTGGCTTCTGTTATGTAAGACTAAATTGGAGCGGTGGGTGAAGGCCTTTCCACACTCACTGCACTTGTAAGGCTTCTCTCCAGTGTGAATCCGCTGGTGCCTCGTGAGGTGTGACCTGCGGTTGAAGGCCTTCCCGCACTCTGTGCACTCATAGGGCCTCTCCCTGGTGTGGATCATGTGGTGCTGGAGGAGGTGTGTGCTCTTAATAAAGGTTTTCCCACACTCTGTGCATTCATAGGGCTTCACGCCAGAGTGAATCTGCTCATGTCGAACAAGGAAGCAATTCTTGTTAAAAACTTTCCCACATTCCTCACACTTATAGAGGTGTTTCCCTTCATGTATCAAGGGTCCTTTCACTGGTCCACGTGAGTCACATTCATAAAGAATATCTCCTGGAAAGACTCGCTGCTGAACAATCCTTGAGTGAAGACCATCATGTGTCCCTAAACCACCATGTTCAGGGCTCATTTTCCCAGAGGGCTTCTCCCTCTGGGGGTCCATCCCTGGTCTCAAGTGGACTTCATGCATTTCCAGTGGCCCATCCTGATCCTTGGTTTGTCCCAACAGGGAGTCCCCTGAGGCTCGCTGAGTCAGTTGTTCCTGGGGTGAGACTTCCTCAGACAACGCCCGGTGAGAAGGGGTAGGCTCTGTGGTATCAGCTTTTGTGTTGCCACCTGAAGGGAATACAATACATAAAAGGCATATAAGTGATGGCAACACAGAAGAAACTAAATCACCATGTCAGTGAGAAGATGAAAATAGTGGCTCTGTACCTGCTGCGTTTTCAAATCTCTGAAACCCAGGTGTGCAATTTCTTTCTTTTTGGTTCTTAGATTCTTGAAAATTTTAGAGGGAAAACCCAAAGGGACAGCATGGACAGGGGACAGAATGTCTGGAGATGAGGGACAGGTAGACAAAGGAATGAAGACACTGTGTGTGGTGAGTGCTCGAAGCCAGAACATCTCAAGGTGCTACAGGAAGCCAGCAAAGGGGCACCTAGTGCAGTAGGTGGGAGACAGGAAGAGGTCATGCAGGCTTCCCAGATGCAGCCAGACCCTCTGACGTATAGAGAAAATGGGAAGGCCCTTTCAGCCTTTGGAAATACAACGAAAAAAGGCACAGAATCTTCCAGAATCAGGGAACTGCTGTGCATGAGAGGATAAGCTCCCAAGATGGGATTAGTGTCCTTACCAGAAAAGATACTAAGGAGCTTGCTTCTTTTCTCTGCCATGTGAGGACAGAATGAGAAGCCTGCCATCTGCACACCAAGGAGCAGGCCCTCATCAGGTGCCAGATCTGCCAGCCCCTTGATCCTGGATTTCCCAGACTCCCGAACTGCGAGAAATAAACGTTTGTTACTTGAGGTGCCCACTCCGTGGCATTCTTGTTACAGCAGCCAGACTAAGACAGGACGGTATGAGTAATGTTCTCATTCTGGAGTTTGGTGATGTTAAGAATATTATTTTCAAAAAGAAACAAAGGAGCAAATAATTTAATTAATACATCAATTAATCAAGGTCATTGATTAATCAGTGATGACAATGTCCCCATAAAACCAAGGTTTATGATTAACTGAAACCCGTACCTGAGGTCCACTAAACAAAAGTTAGAGGTCACATGAGTATTATGGTTAAGAACATGGTCTCTGACCACAAAAACCCTAGGCCCAAATTCCAAAAGAACACAATATTAGCTTTGTAGCATCTGGTAAGGCACTCAAATTCCATAGGCCTTCATTTTCCTCTTCTGAAAAATAAAGCTAAAAATAAATCTGGTAAGGCACTCAAATTCCATAGGCCTTCATTTTCCTCTTCTGAAAAATAAAGCTAAAAATAGAGCCCACCTTGTAGGACTGCTATGAGGATGAAGTGAAACACTACATATACCATGTTCTGGAGGGTGCCAGACACAGGGCAAAAAAGTCAATTAATTAGCTTTAATTTTTTATTATGGGTTAGTCCAATAATGTACACCTGGGACCTAGTTAGGCAGCATGTAAATTGGAGGTGTGAGAATGAGAATGTGTGGATTAACCTTGGAGAGCATTTAAGAGTAAAGAGAATGAGCCATGAGATGCCCGACGAGCCAACATTCAAGTGATGACCAGAGAAGGAGAATGAAAGTCCAGTGAGAAGAGGGGCAAAGAATCCAAGAGGGTCAAATGCTCAAACACGACACAGTCTGGAAAGTCTGTCTTGCGTCCTGAGCTCATTTGGCGTGGCGGTCAAGAGTGCTCACTCTGGAGCAGAACAACTCGACTCAAATTCTGCCTGTACCCAGCCAGCTAATGTTGGACAAATTCTTAGCTGTTTCTTGTCTAAGATTCCTTCTCTGAAAAACTGAGAGGCTCTCAGTGTCTGCCTCATAGGCTGTTGTGAAAGCTAAATGAGAAAATGTCTGTAAAGCACTGGGCACAGTGCCAGGTGTGTTCAGTAAATTGTGGTCCATTGCTCATGATCGTTTATGGTTGTGCTGTATTTGAAGATTAGGAGCAAAGCAGTGACCATGTAAGGATGAGTTTCAGTGCTGTGGTGCAGAGGAACCTCCCCCAGACCTCAAAGAGCAAAGAGAACATTACCAAGAGCTGCCAAGGATAGGGACAGATGGAGTCTTTCATAGATGAATGGTGGGGATGTTAAAGGGGGCAGACACTCTGCAGAACTGTCTGGCAGTTTCTATCAAAGCTGAGCATACAGCTACTCCACGACCTGACCTGCACACATACCAGAATGTATTCCTAACGGAAATCAGTGCTTACATGCACCAAAAAACATAACATGAATATTCTCAGCAGCATTAAGTTGAAAACAACAGGAGTGCACATCAGGAGGGGAATGGATCAATGAAGGGCAATTTTTCAAGCAATGAGCTATTACACCGTATTAAGAGTAAACAAATTCCAACCCCAGGTAACCACATGAAAAGAATCTTAGACATGATGATCAAAAGAAGACACATATGACAGACAGCATGCTATGGGGTTCAACAGTCAAAACGAATCGGTGCCAACAGTCTAAATAGGGGTTACCAAGCACAAGGGGCTATCGAGGGCGTGAGATCCCAATGAGATACTGGAAATATTCTACATATTGACTGAGGTGGTGCTTACATGGGTTAAACATACCCAAGCATTCATGAAGTTAACCTCTTAAGATTTTTACACAACACAGGGTGTGAGTTACACCTCATTCAAAACGTGCAAGAAAATTTTAGTAAATGTGATGGACAGGACTCAAGTGTAGACATCTCTTGCAAGAATGAGACAGCTTCTCCAAGAAGATGGATTTTACAGGGAAAGTAGAGTCAATGTCAGTGTGAAGCCATTAGAGAGGCAGAAGCATTTTCTATTTACTTTCCCCGAATGTGAGGCAACTGAGCATATCTTTGTTACAAAAGAGGCAGAAAAAGTGAGAAGCAGCAGTTCCCTGAAAAGGTTTGGCCTAGACTCTTGTACATGAATTGGCCTTGGTCAGGGGTGAGATCTCCTCTAGGGAGGTGAGGAGGTAAGCTACACATATGAGAGATTTAGATGAATGTAGAAGGGTTTAAGGATCAAGCAACACAAGGATACAGGCTCTATTTTCTTTTTTAAGTTTTTTTTGATGTGGACCATTTTTAAAATCTTCATTGAATGTGTTACAATATCGCTTCTGCTTTATGTTTTGGTGTTTTGGCTGCGAGACACGCAGGATCTTATCCCCTCAACCAGGGATCGAACCTGCACCCTCTGCATTGGTAGACAAAGCCCTAACCACTGGACCGCCAGGGAAGTCCCACAAGCTCTACCTTCGACATGAAAACGTGCTGAGGGCTCTGTGGCTGGGGGAGTGCTGAAGGTTGGGAACAAGATCTTGGTGGCTGTGGGGGCCACCGTGGGAGACAGAGCTGACTAGAGGCACAGAGGAGGTGTGGGGAGACCAGCCAGGAGTGTGCTGGCATCACCCAGGCAAAAGCTGAAAACCTGGACCGAGGTTGTGGGGGGGACATCTTCTCCTGGTGGTGGAGGTGACAGACTCAGGAGGCGTGCATGCAAAATGGACAGCATTTGGAGGGCTTGGTGGAGACGGGGGTGTTGAGGAGTTATCTGAGGCTGAACCCAGCCTTCTAACATGCACGGGAGGTGGGAGGAACGGGCAAGGTCAAAAGCCCCCTCTTAGGCATGTTGAGCATGAGGTGCCTTGAGGTTTAAGCAAACAGAAGGGATAGGAAGACTAGGGCGGAGGAGTGCTTCTGGGTGTCTGACTGACGCTCAGAGTGTGGGTGGATGGAGAAGGTGGGAAAGGGTAAGATAGACAGCATAGTTGGAAAGGCCCTGTTTACTTGCAGTTCAGAAGGAAATATGAGATACTATCATTACTCACTAGCACTAATCCCATGATGTTAATAATACTAATAGCTTACTTTTGCTGAGCCACTCACTATGGGTCAGACCAAGTGAGAAGCAGTTTCATACATAATCTATTACATCCTCCAACCACCCAATGAGACAGAATCGATTATGACTACAATTTCTCAGGAACAGACTGAGTGTAACAGACCACACTAATCAAACCATTTCATTCCTCTCCTTGAAAACACTCAGCCTCCTATCCCAGCCCCAGGCACCAAATGACAAAGTCGAGTATCTTGTCAGTGGAATGTGAGTGGAAACAATGTGTTGGAAGTGGGTGTGACATTTTCCCTTCTCTGTTTTCCCTCTGCCAGATGGAGGATGCCAGGAACCCTGAAGGTCCCACGCTGATGACAGAAGGTAGCTGAGTCCCTGAATAACTGTGTGATCAGAGCTTCCTACTGATCCGCATCACCCTTGGTTCAAGAAAAACACTTTTCGTGTGCTGAGCCATGGAGATTTTGGAACACACCTGTTAGAACAGCTAGGTTTACCTTGGCCAAACTTATATACAAAGGCACAACAGGATCATGGAACTTCCCCAGGGCCACAAGGCTGTGTGGTGTGTCACACCTAGTTTTTAAGCCCAAGTACCTGGAGCCGAGAGCCTGAACTTACCTGATACGCCCCACACCTCCCCAGGAGCAGTGGAGAGTGTTATAGGGTAGAAGGACCACAGGTTAAAAGGTTCCACAGATACCATGCCTCCAGAGAGGCCATGACAAGAAAATTCTCACAAATTTTATAGGCAATGGTCCTCCTGCTGTCTGCAACCTGCTGTGATGCCCGCTTGGCCAGCTGTTGGCACTTACCTGGGCAGGAGCTTGGGGAGAGGCCTCTCTTCCACGTCTGTAACTCTGGGCTGTGCTCCAGTGGGTGGATCAGCTCTGGCTTGGGCAAAGGACATCCTGTTCACAGAGAAAAAAAGAGAACATGAGGATTTTGGTGAGAAGAAAGAAACCTCTCAACCCAGATTGGGACTGCAGGATTTGGAAGAGACCTCGGAATGCAGCTGCTCCCATCTAGGCAAACAAAATGCTGCAACTAGGAAACAAACTGTAAAAACACCATCCTTTGTCCCTGAAGACTGTAGACATTAGTGCTGGCTGCACAGATAGCACCAACTCCCTTTGATCTCCATCCCACAGAACCCAGCACTGTTCAGATGTACCTCCTGAAGACGTTTTCTAATTCATTCAAGTCAGGGACATCAACCTCCTGTGCATCAGCAACACCTGGGGTGCCCAGCTACCACCACACAGCAGTTCAAACAAAATCTCTGGGAAAGGCCTGGGCATCAGACTTTAAATGCTCCCCAGGTGATAGTAGCCAACCTGGCAGGCTAAGAAGCCCTGGTCTCCATCATCCCACAAACGGCATCATCCGTATCTAAGGTAGGCAGGTGACCTACGACAGCTGCTCTGAGTAAAAAGAAAGCTTTATTTCAGGAAGGGCTGAGTGAGGCCCCCGCAGCTCCTGCCATCCAGAAGCATCTTGCGACTCCTGTGAGGGAACCAGCCTGAGCATCAGAACCAAGGAAGCAAAGAAACAGATACCTGGGTTGGCACCCCCAACCTGGAAGCCAGCATCACCTCTGAGCTGCTTCTTTCAGGGTGTAGACTGTTTGAGCTGGTCTGTCATGTGTACCCAAACATATATCAACCGATGTGGGGGTAAAGACTGTAGATAAATCAATGGCAAAGGTACCAGGACCCGCACAGAAAGCGCATCTGCAGATCCTGAACCAAAGCTCAGGATTCGTTTGTCATCACTAAGCAAATGTTCACTCCTGTCTGCTACATGCTCAGCACGGGGCTCAGGGACAGGGCAGTGGAAAGCGAAGGAGTCTTTCTTCAGCTGTCAGGAGTCATGCTCCCTGCAACCACAGGGCCTTTGCACGTGCTGTCCCTTCTAACTGGAAGGCTGTTTTTTCCCCTACTTTGCTCGTTCTAGATTACTCTAATTCTTTGGGTCTCAGCTCAAATGTCACTTTCTGAGATTTCACTGAACTGTGGCTCCTGAGCCCAGGTGCTTCATCAATCTGCCATGTTGCCATGGAATTTTTAAATCCTAACAGTTAAGTCAAAACTAATATTTAGTCGACTTCTTGTTTCCAGTTCTGCCTGTAAGGAGATTCCAGGTCGCCACTCCATCCTAACAACAAGTGGCAAACTGAACAGACTGAAAAGTCAACAAGTCTTCTTGGATCAATAAGGGGAGGAAACAAGGTAAACTGCTATCCCCAGGACTGGAGACACCGGGAATACAGTGAGTCACAGCTTACAAGAGCAGAGACTCATGAGCAGAAACTGCCACAGGAATCAGCGCCAGGATAGAAAACCTGAACGATAATGAATGGATTGGTGGAGGTTCAGTGCAGACAACCCTGACAGTAAAAAAAAACCTCCAGGGGATACAGTCACTATGAAATTTCTCTCCAGAAGCTCAACCAAGTTCCCACAAAAAATAGAAGAGAAAAATCCCCTTGGGCTTCTGGCAGGGGGGAAGGAAAAAGAACCAATTATGAAATATACCAGAGCACTCTCTTTAACCAGGCCTGTCCTCAGAAGAAACTAGTTAACCAGATCCTAAACTGCTGGGGTTTTATCAGAGCCTAAATGGCCTGGAAGAAGGGAAATACCCAACTCCAGTCAACTTTGGCCATCCTGTCCTACCTTAGTGGAGGAGATAAACACTTGTGACATTCACAGTCCAGAGGGATAGGCCCACTAAAAGACTGGGACCAAATCAGAACTATAAGAACACTCTTTCCCTCCTGCCCTGCCACTACATTTTTTTTTTAATTTATTTTATTTTTGGCTGTGTTGGGTCTTTATTGCTGCACGTGGGCTTTCTCTAGTTGTGGTGAGCGGGGGCTACTCTTCGCGGCAGTGCACGGGCTTCTCATTGCGGTGGCTTCTCTTGTTGTGGAGCATGGGCTCTAGGTGCACAGGCTTCAGAGGTTGTGGCTTGTGGGTTCTAGAACACAGGCTCAGTAGTGGTGGCACACGGGCTCAGTAGTTGTGGCGCATGGGCTTAGTTGCTCCACGGCATGTGGGCTCTTCCCAGATCAGGGCTCGAACCCTGATCCCTGATCCCTGCATTGGCAGGCAGATTCTTAACCACTGCACCACCAGGGAAGTCCCGCCCACCACATTCCTAAAGGCCTATTTACAGCAGTTACTTTTGCCCAGTATATCATGTGCAGCTATCAAAAAAAATTATGAGTCATGCTAAAAGTCAAAGAACACAATTTGAAGAGACAGAGCAAGCATCAGAACCTGACATGTCAGGGATGCTGGAATTATCAGATCAGGGATTTTAAATGACACTGATTAATATGCTAAGGGCTTAATGAACAAAGTAGACAGCATGCAAAAACAGAGGGGGAATGTAAGCACATCGAAGGAAATCCTACTTAAGAACCAAAAATAAAAAATGCTACATATCAAATAACACTGAAGAATGCCTCTGGTGGACTTATCAGTAGACTGGACACAGCTAAAGAAAGAATCTCTGAGTTTGAGAATATATCAATAGTCACCTTCAAAACTGAAAGCAAAGAGGACAAAGACTGAAAAAAACAGAATATCCAAGGACCACAGAACTATAAAAGTTGTAATATAAAGTAATGCGAATTTAAAAAGGAGAAAAAATGAGAAAAAGAAACAGAAGAAATACAGGAAACAATAATGACTGGGAATTTCCCAAAATTAATGTCAAACACCAAACCACAGATCCAGAAAGCCAAGAGAACACCAAGCATGATAAATGCCTACTACCCCCACCCCTCTCCCCCAACAAAAAAACCAAACAACCACACCTAGGCATACCATTTAAAAACTACAGAAAATTGAAGATAAAGAAAAAATCCAGAAAGAAGACGAAGGTCAAAACAAAACAAAACATCTTACCTATACAGGAACAAATACAAGAATTACATATGATTTCTCCTCAGAAATCACATAAGAGAGTTGAAAGATTTAAAGTGTTCAGAGAAAAACCTCATCAATCTTGAATTCCACACCCTGTGAAATTATCCTTCAAAACTGAAAGAGAAATAAAGAATTTCTCAAAGAAACAAAAATTGAGGGAATCTGTTGCCAGTAGACCTATCTTATAAGAAATGTTAAAATAACTTCTGTAGAGAGAAGGAAAATGATATAGGTCAGAAACTCAGATCTAAATATAGAAAGGAGGAATACTGCAGGAGGAATAAAAGAAGGTAAAGTTAAAACTTTTAGTTGTCTAACCAATCTAACAGGTAACATTGTGTTCAGAATAATAATAGTAATAATGTATTCAATTATGCTTATGTACATAGCTTACACACACTTATACATATACATACATACATATAAATGCTTATTTTTATATATGTATAAAATATATATTCCCATTATATATGCACTTACATAGTGAAACAAATGGCAGCAATGATACGAAGGATGGGAGGACAGAATATTTTGTTATAAGGTCTCATGTTACCAGTGAAGTGATATAGTGTTATTTGAAAGCAGACTTAGATTAGTTGCCCTTTGGCACATTATCATTTACATTAGCACTCCTACAAAATGAAATACTTAGGTATAAATCTAAGAAAATATGTACAAGATTTTTTTTTTTTTGTGGTACGCGGGCCTCTCACTGTTGTGGCCTCTCCCGTTGCGGATCACAGGCTCCGGACGTGCAGGCTCAGCGGCCATGGCTCACGGGCCTAGCCGCTCCGCGCCATGTGGGATCTTCCCGGACCGCGGCACGAACCTGTGTGCCCTGCATCGGCAGGCGGACTCTCAACCACTGCGCCACCAGGGAAGCCCATATGTACAAGATTTATATGAGGAACTCCACAAAGCTCTGATGAATGAAATCAAAGAACAAAATAAATGGAGAGAGATTTTATGTTCATGGATAAGAAAACTCAGTACTGTCAAGATGTCAGTTCTTCCCAATTTGATCTATAGATTCAATGCAATACCAATCAAAATCTCAGCAAATCATTTTGTGGATATCCAAAACTGATTAAGTTTATATGGAGAGGCAAAAGACCCAGAACAGCCAACACAATATTGAAGAACAAAGTGGGAGGACTGACGCTAACCCAACCTCAAGACTTACAATAAAGTTATAGTAATGAAGACAGTGTGATGTTGGTGAAAGATCAATGGAACAGAATTGAAAGCCCAGAAATAGACCCACATAATACAGTCAACTGATCTTTGACAAAGGTACAAAAGCAATACAATAGCTAGCAAAGCTAGTTTTTTTAACAAATGGTGCTAGAACAGGACATCCACATATAAAAAAAAATTACCTTAGACAGACCTTATACCCTTCACAAAAATTTACTCAAAATGGATCACAGATCTAAATGTAAAACACAAAACCATAAAATTCCTAGAAGATATTATAGGAGAAAACCTAGATGAGTATGGGTATGTGATAACTTTCTAGATACAACACCAAAGGCATAATCCATGAAAGAAATGATTGATAAGCTGGACTTCATAAAAATTAAAAACTTCTGCTCTGCCAAAGGATGAGAAGACAAGCCACACAGTAGGAGAAAATATTTGCAAAAGACGTATCTGATAAAGGACAGTTATCCAAAATACACAAATATCTCTTAAAATTAGAAAGTAAGAAAACAAAAACGACCCAATTTTAAAATAGCCAAATACCTTAACAGACACCTCACCAAAGACCTTAAAACACATCTCACCAAAGACAATATACACACAGCAAACAGGCATATGAAAAGATGCTCCACAGAATATATCATCAGAGAAATGCAAATTAAAACAAGTTACTACTACATACCTATTAGAATGGTCAAGGGACTTCCCTGGTGGTGCAATGGTGAAGAATCCACCTGCCAATGCAGGGGACACAGGTTCGAGCCCTGGTCTGGGAAGATCGCACATGCCGCAGAGCAACTAAGCCCTTGAGCCACAACTACTGAGCCTGCACTCTAGAGCCCACATGCCACAACTACTGAGCCTGAGTGTCACAGCGACTGAAGCCCGCGGGCCTAGAGCCCATGCTCCGCAACAGGAGAAGCTACCGCAACGAGAAGGCTGCACACCACAACAAGAGTAATCCACGCACCGCAACAAAGAGTAGCCCTTGCTCGCTGCAACTAGAGAAATCCCACACGCAGCAACGAAGATGCAAAGCAGTCATAAATAAATAAATATAAATGAAAGAAAAGAAGGGAGGGAGGGAGGGAGGGAGGAAGGAAGGTCAAAACTTGGAACACTGACAACACCAAATGCTAGCAAGGATGCGGAGCAGCAGGAACTCTCATTTAATGCTGGTGGGGATGCAAAATGATACCACCATTTTGAAGACAGTTTGGTGGGTTCTTAAAAAACTAAATATACCTTCAACATAGGATCCATCAATCACAGTTCTCGCTATTTACCCAAAGGTGCTGAAAACTTATGGCCACATAAAAACCTGCACACAGATGTTTACAGCAGCTTTATTCATAATTGCCAAAACTTGGAAGCAACCAAGATGTTCTTCAGTAGGTAAATGGATAAACGATGGTAAATCTAGACAGTAAAATATTATTCAGCACTAAAAAGAAACATGCTACCAAGCCATGAATGAGAAACAAATGCATATTACTAAGTGAAAGAAGCCAATCAAAAAGGTTACATACTCTATGATTCCAGCTATATGACATTCTGGAAAACACAAATGGAGACTGTAAAAAAGATCAGTGGTTGGTGAGGGGGCAAGGATGAATAGAGAGGACTCTTAGGGCAACAAAAAAATTCTGTATGATACTATGATGGATACATGTCATTATACAGTTGTCCAAACCCATGGAGTGTACAACACCAAGAGTGAACCCTAATGTCAATTATGGACTTTGGGTGATCATGATGTGTCAGTGTAGATGAATTAACTGTAACAAATGTACCATTCTGGTGAGAATATTGAGAATGAGGGAGGGTATGCTCGTGTGGGGGGAGAGGGTATATGGGAAATCTCTATACTTACCTCTCAATTTTGCTGTGAACCTAAAACTGCTCAAAAAAAAACAAGTCTTAAAAAAATAATAACTATTTATAGGTATAACCATATTCCAGGGACTGTGCCAAGCAATTTAAATGCATAAAGAAAAAACTGAATTAAGTTTATGAACTAATTTAGAAATGAAATGACATACATATTTAAAATATTGAGTCTTTTCATTCAGGAACAAGGTAAATGTCTTCATGGATCTAAGTCTTTTTTAGGTCCTAAGCAAAGCGTTATATTGACCTTCCTGTGGGCCTTGCATGAAAAATTCTATTTTAGGATTTCCTTATAGCACCCACATGAAGTACATATTGCAATAAGCACCATTTTATAGACGAAGAAACAGAGGCTCAGGCAGATAAAATGATTTGCTGAAACCATGGACATGATGAATGGCTGAGCCAAGATGAAAACCAAAGTCTAGTCATCTCTGGCATCTGGCATCTGTATTTAACTACAAAACTACACAACACTGTTCCAGAAAATGCTGAGTCCAAGTGTAGGGTGATGACCATGACAACAAGGACGACGATGATATCACTAACAGTAGTGACAGCAGCAGGAGTCACAATTGCTAACCCTGCACACAGCCAGGCATCACCACGCACTATTCTGAGCCATTCACCCTCACGACAGACGTGTGAAGCAGGTACTATATTACTTCATGAGATACTACCTATGAGATAACTGACATACAGAAGCGTTCAGTAACCTGCCCAGGAACACACAGCTCATAAGCAGCAGAGCAGGGATTAGACACCAGGGGTCTAGCACCAGACCCTGGACTCCCAAGTGCTACACGAAGAAGGAAACAGCAAACACTTCCCCGTGGGAGTCAGCAGCCTCAGACCAAGTGGGCTGTGGTGGTGAGAGGGGGACATGAGCAGAGGAGTCAATCCTCAGGAAACAGGGCCAGAGGAAGGAGCAGACATGGAGATGCCAGAATTCAGCATTTCATGAACTACTAAAAATAAAAACTTGGGTTTGGAATCCCACACAGTGATTTGGTCAAATAGAGACATTTGCACGAACATCATATATCATTTATTCTAATCAACATTTCACAAAAGGACGGATAAAAAATGCAAAGCAGAGCTGTTGACAACCAAGTTGTGCCTTTTAAGTTGAATGGATTAAGCTTTAGGAAGGACTCACAACAATGGCCCTATTTCCCTTACTTGTTGAGTACAGTGTGCTGGGAGAATTAACTGAGTACAGCATGAACAGAGAAACAAGATAAACATACAGCAAGAAACAGAGATGAGGAGTGAGTGGGCCTCAGAGAGCAAGGACTTAGTGACTACCTCCTTCTGCAAAATAGCTGCAGCAGAAAAAAACCACTGTGAAAACAAAGTGACATGAGCAGGCCCACGAGAGAAGGCAGAACAAGAGACCCAGAAGCCAGGGCATAATCATGCTTCTCTAAGTCGCTATATCAGTCCCTCAAGGAGTTCAGCAGAAATTCCTACCTTTGGGTTCTGTGAGACACCTCCATTTCCTCCCAACACATCCTTCTCCTTTGGCTGTGACCAAAGGCAAACTATGTTTCTTGTCCAACTCTCCCTAAGTGAGATACAAGGAGACCAGGCAGCAAGAGGTGAGTCCAGAAAATAACTGAAGCTGTGCAGAGGGGGGTAGATGGGCTACAGAGGGCTTCTCAACCACCAGGCCTGGAGCCAGAGGGTGGAATGAAGCAAGTGACAGGTCCCACATGGATTGGGAAGGCCTTACCCAGAGAGACCAGGAGCCCGCAGGTCTCCAGCATCACCTCCTGGTACAGGGTCCTCTGGGCAGGGTCCAGCTGCCCCCACTCCTCCTGGGTAAAAGTCACGGCCACGTCCTCATAAGTAACAATCATCTGGAAAGTCAAGCAGATGCAGTTGTGTTGGTCTTGGGGCTATTGATCGAATCAGAGCCCATCTCTCTCCATGGCAAAGATGCAGAGACCAAACAGCCCCTGAAGGCCGAGCTCTGTGCTGGATTCCAGGAGGCAGACACTGCTCTAGACTGATCACAGCAGTGTAGCCAACAGAAGCCTCCTAGGCAGGAGGCGACGGAGAATGACACGAGGTCGGAACCCTCCTGCATGGACTGTGAGGCACAGAATGGTAAGGGTGCTAAGGTGTCAGACAAATGGGAAAGAATAATGACAACAAAACAATACCAATAATAATTACAGCAACAGTACCCCAGACCCACTGGTCCTCATTGTGTGCCTGCCTCGTGCTGAGGCATTTACATGTCTTGTTAAAGTGTCTGAAAGTCCCCAGCTCTTAAGTCCCACCCACTCTTGAGGTTTGAATCCTAAGTCCTAAAGTCAGCACTTGCCTGCTGTGTGAACTTGGGGGCCTCGCTTAATTTCTCTGAACGTTGATTTCTGAATCAATACAATGATTCTCACTGAGCAATAATAGTTATGAGAATTAAAGAAAAAAGAAACACTGGGTGACTGGCCACAGCCGGTGAGGTCAATGCCATTATCATCTTCATGTCAGTCAGGAGACCTGAGGTCCAGGGAGCTCTACGAGTTCACCCAAAGTTGACATGGGTTGTGATCAGAGGCAGGATTTAAAAGCAGGTTCCTCTGGTCTGAGGTCTAACAGCATAACCATGACCCACTGGCAAAGTAAAACCACAGTTAATGAAGATGTGAAGCATTTAAAATAAATTTCCCAGTTATATTCATTTCAGCCACTGCTGAAAATAATTCTGCAGACGTCGGCAGAGGAGCAGATTCATCATCACCCACCTCACAGGAGAGTCACCTGAGGTGGTGGTACCTGCTTGGGAAGTGGCAGGGCCTGGACCAGCTCCTGCTGCCATGTGAACCCTGGAGACTCCCAGGGAGAATCCACAATGAGCCATCACTTCTTTTTTCTACCTGAGACCTGACAGCATGTATCCCGGAGGAAAGAATACTTCAGGGACCAGGGAATAGGAATTGCTGAGGACACTGGAGGCTGTAGCCAGGAGAACAACAGCCTTTGATTGGTCATGATGTCTGTCCTGGCTGAGCAGGATGGAACATTCAGCCAACGGCCACAACGTCTGGCCCTCCCAGGACACGTCTCAGCAGATGGGGGAGTAGGGAGGATTCTGGCAATCGCAAAGACCCTCTGGGGGTTCCTTAAACAACCAATATACCTTTTATTTGGTCCACACTCTTCCGCATGCTGAAATGCCATGTCCTTGGTTCATGCCAAGACTGCCTACCGGAAGGAAGCCTGCTTGGCTTGCAAAGTTTACTTTAGGTGTCACCTCCAGGCAACCCTCTCCACTGTTCGTAGAGAAGAGGGTAAAAATACAGGCTGTGGTGGCGACATACTGGTTGTTAGTTTCTGCTACTAAAGAACTGCAGTGAACTTGGGCAGGAAACTGAACTTCACTGAGTCTCAAGTTGTTCTTGTACAAAACAGTGATAATAAGAGAACTTAGCTCTGAAAAGGTGAGGATTACATGAGGTGATATATTATGCCTGTCGACCTGCTAACAGCAAGGACTCAATCGAGGCCGGCCGGCTATTACGGTTCTTTTCTCATTGTTTTCTCTTTGCTCCCACAGCATCCTGGACAAATTCAACCAGGAATTTTGCCAGGTTCCCTACACAAAAATGCCAGAACACAGGCAACAGGAAGGGGCCATTTTAAGCTAACTGCTAGAAAAGTCCTCTCCAAATAGGAGACATCTGCGCAGAGGCCAGAAGGATGTGAGAGGGAAGTCCTGCAAAGATATAGGAACAGTGGGACTTCCCTGGCGGTCCAATGGTTGGGGCTCCATGCTTCCACTGCAGGGGGCGCAGGTTCGATTCCTGGTTGAAGAACTAAGATCCCCCAAGCCCTGCAGCATGGTCAAAAAAAAAAAAAGATACAGGAACAGTATTCCAGGCAAAGGCCAGTGCAAATATAAAGATTGGGGGCGGGGCGGGGCGCGGGGATAGAGAACTTACGGTCAGGTTGGTGTGTCTGCAGAACAGTGAGCCAGGGAAGAACGGAAGGTCAGAGGAGGTCGGCCGGGAGGATGGGGAAGCTGGAATTCTAGAATTTTAAGTGTGACGGGAAGGAAGGAAGCATCATTCATCCTTCACGCACTGACGAAACACCTGTCGGAGACCCGAAACTGTGGTAAGACCGCGGATAAAATAACGAGTCAGCGCCACTTGTTGTAAGTAAACGACGAGGACAAAGAGAAACCCAATGGCTTACTTAGCCTCCAGCCTGCCCAGGAGCCCTCTCCGAACCAGCGGAGAAGCAGCAATGCCAGCAATATGGCCCACTCACCCGTGCCGGGTCCAACCACCCCGCCGCCATCACGGGACCGTGAGGAGAGAGCGGGGCCAGAGAGGCGGCTCCAGGATTCAGCCGCCCGCCTCCTGCCCAGAGCAGAGGGGTGAGGGGGTTGGGGTTGGGAGGGGTCACCTCGGCCTACGGTCGCACTCTGAGCCTCAGTTTCCCAGGCGCAAAATGCGCACGAGGCCCAGGCCGTCGCGTCAGAGCTGCGGGGACGGGGTCGGGGCCCCGGCAGGCGCTCACGGGACACTCCCGTTACGGAGGACCCGGGGCGAGTGTTGGGCTAGTACACCGACACGGAGGTAAGACACACCCTCCTCACTGGCCTGCCCAGCTCGGGGCTGGGAAACGCACCCGGCCCATCGCCACAGGACCCACAGCCCCGGAGGACCCAGCCGGCACAGATAGATGACGCAGCTCTCCAAATGGTCGGAGGTCCCGCCCCCGCCGGCGCGGGCCGCAGGAAACCACCCCCGTCCTGAGCCATCACTGGCCCAGCATCGGCGCAAACACGCGGCGCTCACCCTTCTGGGTAACGTAGTATTTTTTTCCCCTGCAAACAACCAGGTGTGTGGAGCAACTTGCCTCAGAGCATCAGTGAAAGCAGTATTTCTGCACTCTCTCCTCAAACACCATGGTCTCTATCGGTGGAAAAAGACTCCCAGACTTCCAGATTTTTTCTAGCAAGGAATGTGAAAATGTGTCCTGACCCTGGAATTCTGTCACCTGCTCCTTCCTGTTCATCCCTAGTATCACTTTAAAGCTCCCTGTGTAGAGCCCTGTAGGCCACTGTAAAGAAGTCATAATATGTTCCCTGTGTGTTCTAGAATATACCCAGGAATTAATTTGATATGTTAATATACACAGAAATGGGAATGATTGTCATGAAGGAAGTAGTTTATGCTCACACATTCCTAGAAACAGGAGACAGGGCACATAACAAAGGGCCACGAGGGGAAGACCAGGATGGGTCAGGTCAGGAGGTAAGAGAGGTGAAGAAAGCATGGTCCACAGCTTTTATTGTGTTTTCAACAGGAAAGATAAGACAGGGTAGGATAAACAGTTTGGTATTGGCTAGTTTGAATACTGTCAACAGGCTTTGGAGCATACGGGCTGACTTATTTGCCCGGCACAGGCCCTTAGATGATGAGAAATATAGTCTCCTAAGTGTAAGAGTCAGAAAGAGGAGGGTTTCCGACTAGGGGCTTTGGGTTGCTTAATTTACACATGAAAGAAACAGCCCCTAAGAGTAGTTTGTTACCTCTAAGAATTGGCTAGTCCTGAAAGGGGCATTCTTGGGAATTTCCTGGCAGTCCAGTGGTTAGGACTTCATGATCTCACTGCTGAGGGCCCAGGTTCAATTCCTGGTTGGGAAACTAAGAGCCCACAAGCCACGCTGTGTATTTGGGGACCTCAATTATTTGTCTTTCGCCATTTTCAGAGGTGTGGGTCTATGAGAAGGGCATGTGGAACAATCTCTCTAAAATACCAATCCCACGGGAGATAACTGGGATCTTACTAATACCATCATCCCTTGAATACCTGCTTTCTACTTGCTCACCTGGACAGCCCCTCCTTGGAACTGCTCCTTACTCTGTCCATGACTCTCTACCTTGTTGCAAGTCAAAGATCACATCTGGCTTGACGCACTGACACCCTGTTCTTTGGAAGTGACATAAAAATGGCCAATTTGGGGCTTCCCTGATGGCATAGTGGTTAAGAATCCACCTGCCAATGCAGGGGACACGAGTTCGAGCCCTGGTCTGGGAAGACCCAACATGTCGCAGAGCAACTAAGTCCGTGCGCCACAACTACTGAGCTTGCACTGTAGAGCCCGCGTGCCACAACTACTGAGCCCGAGTGCCACAACTACTGAAGCCCGTGTGCCTAGAGCCCGTGCTCTGCAACAGAGAAGCCACCGCAATGAGAAGCTCGTGCACCTCAACAAAGAGTAGCCCCCGCTCGCCGCAACTAGAGAAAGCCCACGTGCAGCAACGAGGACCCAAAGCAGCCATAAATAAATAAATGTATATTTTTAAAAAAAGACTAAAAAGGGGGGTGGGGCACAACAACAAAAAATATATGCTTAATACACG